>NC_056740.1:507017724-507100224 GCF_019279795.1 Protopterus annectens | reverse complement strand
AGATGTTTAAAAAGCACATAACACCTAAAGGACAAAAAAGTGCAATGCTTGAACCCCCTAATCCAACTTTAATCCAATCACTTTCTACCTACAAAAGTAATCTTTTAATTTGTTCTTTAACTGAGCATATTAACACTAATCCAATTACATTTTATCTATAAAGCCACCTTTTAGGTTCATAGGTAGGTACTAGGCTATCTGCTCAAAGGCATTTATAGGCCTAGCTGGAGTGTATTGGCTTTTGCTACCCCCCTAGATTAGTTCCCTGTGCCTCTGTCCAGCAGAGCCATTGAAGTGATCCCCGGGGTAAACTTTCTGTTTCCCATCCACTCATCAAGGTTTCTCTTGAAGAGTGTTAGTGAGGAGCTCTGAATAATGTAGAATGGAATCTTGTTCCAGAGCATGGGAAGTCTCTGGGACAGGAATCTATCCCTCCAGCATGTCATATTTATAGAGCATGTGGCTTGAGGGGATATGATTTTCTTTAGGTGGAGCACGTCCATCAATTCTGGATTGGACATGGCCTTGTATGTCAGGCAGAGATCACCTCTGAGTAGGTGGTATGCAACTAAGTACAGCTGGAGTTTCTTCAGTTGAGCAGCATAAGGCATCTGTTTAGGCCAGTGATCCTCTTAGTGAGGTACTTCTGTGATCTTTCCAGCTGTTGCAGGTGTCTTGTAAGGTACATCTCAAATGGGGCATTGTACTCTATTATGGGTCTGATGAGTGGTGTATAGAGGGACACAATAAACTCTTTTGATCTGGATGTAAACCCTTTTGTGATTAGGTGGGCCACATAGAAGGATTTTCTAACCACTTTGGCAATGTGATTATTAAAGGAGAGATTACTATCTACTTGGGTCCCCAGATCCCTTATTACGTCTTCCATATTTAGGGTGCTAACACCAATGTGGTAGTTTGTGGGTATTTTGTTTTTTCCAAAGGGGATGACTATGCACTTTTTGGCATTTAGCTTGAGGTCATGGTTCTGACACCAGGTATCTGTCTCATTGAGACCCTTTTGGAGGATGTCTGTGTCAGCCAGAGAGTCAATTATAGCACCTAGTTTGCAGTCATCTGCAAACTTGGTCAGCCATAGTCCTCCTGTGCTTGCCTGTACCTCTGAGAAGTATATGCCGAACAGGAGGGGTCCTAAGACTGAGCCCTGGGGAATGCCACTTGTAACCGGTTTAGAGTCATACCTAGCTCCCGCACCTCTTACCATGTGGGTTCTGTCCATGAGCCAGTTGGCAACCCATCTTGTGATGCAGGGGTTTATGTTCAGACTGGTGAGCTTGTCTAAAATACCAGAATGGGGAATGGTGTCAAAGGCCATTGCGAGGTCTAGGTAGGCTGTGTGGACCACCATTCCCTCATCTATAGCCTTGGTAACTGTCTCAAAGAAGTCCACCAGGTTTAGGAGGCATGATCTGCCCTTAACAAAGCCAAACTGCATAGGGTTCAGTGTTTGGAGGTTCCCAATATCTCTTTTAATGAAATCCATGATGATGCGCTCCATAGCCTTGCAGACCAAGCTAGTCAGGCTTATAGGATGATAGTTCCTGAGGTCCATTGTGGCTCCACCTTTGTGGAGTGGAATAACAGTTGCTGTGTGCCACTCTATGGGCACGTAGCCTGTGGAGAGGCTGAGTTTGAACAGTGTGTTTAGGTGAGGGGTTAGTTCATCTTTGAGCTCATGTAGAACGCAGCCAGGGACACTGTCCAGTCCCATTGATGCTGTGTTTTTGGCTTTGGAGCAGACTGTTTTAACCTGAGTGTCTGTGATTTCAGGGGCACTACATTCTTCTGGTATGGTTATGGGCCCTTTTGGGGGTGAGACAGGGGTTAAGTTTGCACTGAACCTGTCTGCCAGGATGTTGGCGATATCACTCATTTCAGTGTATTTTGTGCCATTCTGCACTAACTCTGAGCAGATCTGAGAATTGCCACTTAGATTCTTGACATAGCTAAAGAATGCCTTGTGGTTATCTTTGGAGTCCTTGGCAATTTTTCTTTTGAAGCTAGCCTTGGATGATTTTATGAGGGATTGTAGCTTCTTGCTGATACTGATCAGGGATGTCTTCCCTTCTTGGGATTTTATTCTTTTCTGTACTAGTTTCCTCCTCCTATTGTATAGCTTGTTTATGGCAGGGGTCCACCAGACTGGTTTCCTTTTCTTGGAGGAGTGAGTCTTGGTTTTGCTTGGTGCCCGTAGAGTGAATTAGTAAATGATTTTGCAGCTTGGGCAGCATTATCCTTTAGCATGGGGGCTTTGAAACTTTCCATCTTGGTCTTAAGTAACGTGAAGTTTGCTTTTGAAAAGTTTTTCACGGTGGTTTCTTTGACCGTGGGTGGGGGCGGAATGTGGATATCCAGAGTGATTACTTTATGGTCAGATATAACTAGCAAGGGGTTGACCTCCGGTGTGGAATACCGGTCGCCCATGTTGGTGATGACCAGGTCCAATATGTTGTCACCTCTGGTGGGAGTGTTGAACAGTTGATCCAGGGTGTTTGAGTTTATAAAGTCTAGAAAATGTTGGGCAAGGGAGTTAGTACTTGAGTAGTTCTCCCAGTTAATGTTTGGGTAATTGAAATCATCCAATATCAGGGTGTTTGGCAGGACCTTTATGTTACCCAGTATTTCCAGAAATGCGGAATGGGGGTCCTGGGACATGGTGGATGATCTGTAGCAAGCTACAATTTGAATTGCAGTTTTGCCCATTGTTAGTTGCACGTGGATGATCTCTGAAGCATCGTGCTGTGCCACTAACCTGGAGGTGTGGGTATCCTTGACGAAAATGGATACACCCCCACCTTTTGTACTTCGGTCTGGGTTTTGTGGTCGAAATGTATGGTATGAGTTGTAGCCTGGTACTGTTGGGGTGCTCTCTGGAGCCTTAAACCAGGTTTCTGTTACTGCACATATATTGATTTTCTCCATACTGAGGAGTGTCTCGAGTGCATGCATTTTGAGGTTTAGACTTCTGGCATTGAGTAACATTACCCTCAGTTTTTTGTTACTTGTGCTATTTACAGCAGTGGGATTGTCTTTTGAGCCTGCCTAAAAAAGGCACTATGGGGGGTGGCAAGAGCCTTGGCCAGTATTTGAAAGCCTAAGGGTGAGAGGTGCAAGCCATCTCTAGCGAAGCAGCATGGCTTGTTTAGCATGTCATCCCAGGCTGACAGACATTGGTTTCCATTTGAATGACACCAGAAGCTTAGCCAAGTGTTGAAATTGATAATTTTTTCTTTACACTTTAGTATCATTCTTGGTGAGGGCAGGATGCTACTCAGGGTCAGGGTCATACTGGCCTGGGCTACATAATCAGACAGCGCTTACATGTCTCTTTTCATGTAGTCCAGGGAGGTATGGCTCAGGTCATTCACACCAACATGGACAATGACAGAGTCATATCTGTACTTGTTCTGGAGTGACCTGAGTGCTTGTGTTATGTGGCAGATCCTGGCACTCGACAGGCAGCTAGCAGTGACCTTCTCCTTGTTCAGCCTAGTGAGTGGGACGTCAGTGTGCCTGACTATAGAGTCACCTATTACTAGTGTGTTGGGTATTTTATTTTGCCCTAAGGGCTGTAATTGCATGGCACACTGGTTTTGTGAAGTATGCATTTCATGGTTTGTGTTGGAGGGTGGAGGTTGCTTGGATGTCTGTTTTGGAGGTCTCTTTTGCTTATGCAGATTTTTATTTAGAACCTCTGAGTATGTTTTCGTGTATTTATGTGTGTTTTTTGCCGGTGCTGGTTTCATAGGTCTATGTGAGGCTGGTGGTATGATGCAAGTAATTTCCTTCTCCTCTTGACTGTCTGGTCCAGTCTTGGGTTGAGAGAGCTTAGCCTCCAGTTTGGCTGTATAATTGCATCTCTCGCATGTATTAGTGTTTGGTGGTAGGAGGAGCGGGTTGTCTGTGTACATGAGACAGTTGTAACATTGTCTCGAAATGCCCAGATTCACCAGTTGGACCAGAGAGTGCACCTGAAACTGCCCCTTGGACATGCCTGGATAGGTACAATGAACTGTTTTAATGATTGGCTAGTAAGGTCGAATAGAGAGCCTTGTCCTTCTCTACAGTATAGGAGGGTCTAGTGCTAAGGTTTATTAGTGCTTGCTTTGAGTTTTGAGCAAGTGCTGAGCTGAGAAGTGAATGGTTTGAGTGCTTAAGTTGAAAGTTTGTCTAGTTCAAGGGAAAAATTGAAGAGTAGACTTTGTGGAGCCGGGAATAGTTATACCCTAGCTAACCGGAGCTGCCTGGCGTGCAAAACCGTGCTAATGTGGGTTTTGTAGCAGGGAAATTAAAGAGATAAAAATTAGCCCAAAATGGCCAATAAACTACTAATTTCTGGACTGAAACCACTTCTCCAGGGACAGATGGGCTGCTCAAAGCTCCCCTCTCTCACAGGTAAACAGAGAAACTTCCTTCTATCCAAGTAAGGTATGGGCAAACACAGAAACTTGTAACACAGCCCTGAATTCAGCACTAACCTAAAAACTGGACTATACTAGCTAAGAAAGGTAGGAAAACAAGTTTTTCTTTGTTTTTTCAGAAAATAAAGCAGATACAATAAAAAAACACTTTAAATGCACAGAAATGGCTATCACACTTGAGTGTGTAGCCTACAACAGTTAAATGGGTAATTTAAACACAAAAATGACTTTGTTAAAGTGCAGGCAGTAAAATAAGTACAATATGTAGCTGAAACAAGCTTTTTAAATCACAGAAACTCTAGAAAATTGGCGTTTTAGGCTGGATTAGCTAAAGGCAGCAAGAAAATGCAGAAAAATTATACTTAATCACTCCAAAGTCTCTCTTTTGTCTCTCTGCTGCAGTAGAACTCTACAGGGCACCAGGCAGGAGCTTGCTGAGCTGTATACAAGTGCAAAAACCTTGCAAATGTGGGTTTTATAGCAGGGAAGTGAAAGAGATAGAACTTAGCCCAAAATGGCCAATAAACTACTAATGCATGGGCTGAAACCACTCCTCCAAGGATAGATAGGCTGCTCAAAGCCTCCTTCTCTCATAGGTGAACACAGAAGCTTCCTTCTATCCAAGGTATGGGCAAACACAGAAACTTCTAACCTGAATTCAGCACTAACCTTAAAACCGGACTATTCTACCTTAGAAAGGCGGGAAAACAAGTATATTTCTTTCTTTTTTTTTTCAGAAAATAAAGCAGATACAATTAAAAAAAAAAAACACTTTAAATGCACAGAAATGACTATCACACTTGAGTGTGAAGCCTACAACAGTTAAACTAGTAATTTAAACACAAAAACAATTTTAGTCTTCTGTGTTGTTTTCTAAACAAATCCCTAGATATTTAATACATGCTTCCAGACTTAAATATTTATAGATCTGTAAAAACTGAGAAGGGCTGAAATTTCTAAAATTTAACTTCCTTGTTTTTATCTACTTTTTAAGAAAAAAAAACATACTTGTCTAAAAGCTGAAATAAATTGTCAATGTCCTGATGAAGGATAATGACATCTTTAGACTTGAAAGAAATTCCCTTCAGTATTATTGACTTCCTATGATGGAAACATGATTGCTGAATAAAAGTGAATTATCCTCATACATGCCAGGACCTGTTATGGCAATGTCATTGTGTAGAGGACTATTGATAATATGATAGGAAGGGGGAATGACCAGCATTTCAAACACTGCTGTGTTACACTTTTAGCATTCAGTTGATTTCCAATTACTATATATGGTCAAAGTCCATATGCTGCTAGAATCATTTGTATCAGTTGGGGGTTGCATAATAGTGCCAGCCTTGCAGTTGTCAGTAAACTTGGATTGGTAGACTTCTGTGTAATGGGCCTGGATGTTAGCAAAATTAATTCTAAACAGCAGAGATCCCATTACTGAACCCTGATGGACACCCATAGTTACAGTTTTACATTCTGACAGAGTACTCACAATATTCACATCTTGAGTTCTAATATATAATAGGTAATTCAATGGACAACATTGGGCTACATAATGAGATTTAATAATTTGCCTATAAGAAAAATTTAACAGATGTTACTGAAAGCCCTGGCCATATTTAGGTAGGAAGCTTGCAATGACAGAACATTTCCTATTGCCCCTGTAACTTTAAAAAAAAAAGAAAAACATTTCTATGACAAGGAAGCAGGATCTGTCCTTTACAAAATTATTCAAAGCTTCCCTGTGTCTGGCTTGGACACCTGTCACTACAAGACTTGGATTGCTTCTAAACCACCTGGACCTACAAAGCTGATATAAGTATTGTTTTGCAGTTGCTCTATCTCAGTACTGTTTAACACTTCTGTGCTGCACTTATTGATTTTGTTTAATTTATAATTTTTCTGCCAGCACTTGTTAAAGAAACACCATGTGTTTGTTATTGTACTGCTCTTAGGTTGTTATAATAGTATTCTAAAATTCCCTAACCTCTTCTGGTACTGTAAAAGTTGTTCTGAGTCTGCCAAAATATTCTCTTACATTGTGCACTTTTTTCTGCATTTTATTGAACATTTTGTAGGGTTAGTGAACTTATCTCCAAGGATTCCTGATACTGCAGGAACTCTGTAAAACATTTGTTACTACACTTGAGCTCAAAACCAGTTTGTTTTACATTGACAAGGTCTGTTTGCACTCGGGTGAGAGCAGAGCTGAATTCAACCAATACAAGTGGGGAACTATTGGTTTAAAGTTTATTTTTTTGTCTGATTGGCCTGAGAGATTAACCGTATAAAGGTCTTTCATCCTGCTGGTATAAAATAATTACATTTTTATGAGATTATGCTTATTTATTCAGAGCTTCTCTGTGCTTGGCTTGGACACCTGTGACTACAAGACTTTGTCTGCATCTAATATAATCATGGACCTAAAAATCTGATAGAAGTATGTTTTTGCATTTGCTCTAGCTGTCCCAGTACTATTTTACACTTCTGTGCTGCATTCATTGATTTTGTTGAATTTATCACTGTTTTTCAGCCTACACTTGTTAAAAAAACTCCACCTGCTTGTTACTGTACTGCTCTTAGGCTATTTTAATATGTTTCTAATATTCCCTAACCTCCTCTGGTACTGCAAAAGCTTTTCTGCATTTGCCAAAGTTTTCCTGAGTCTGCCAAAATATTCTCTTACTTTGTGCAATTTTTCTGTAATTTGCTGAACATTTTTCAGGGTTAGTGAACTTATTTCCAAGGTTTTTTGATACTGCAGTAATTCTGTAAAGCGTTTGTTACTGCACTTGTGCTCAAACATTTTTTTTTACATTGAGAGGGTTATTTTGCACTCTGGTGAGAACAGAGGTGAATTTGACCCATGCAAGTAGGAAACTGCTAGTTTAAAGTTTATTGTGTTTTTATCTGAATGGCCTGAGGGATTAACTGTGTAAAAGTATTTCATCCTGCTGGCTCGAAGAGCTGCCAGTTTTTATAGTACCACTGCAGGTCATCTAAACAGATCTGCTCAACGTTTGGCAATTTTTGCCAGAAGTCTGGAGAGATTCTCCTAAAATCCAAAGCATCCACTGCTAAAATAAAAAAAAGTACTTTTTGAATTTTCTTTGCACTTTACTGACTGTATTTTATAATTGTGATGATTTTTACTGTATTTTTCTGCACTTTAACAAAGGTGTTCTGTTGTCTTAAATAGCTAGTACACAGCATAGACCATACTCAGATCTGCTGAATCTAGACTATATTGTTACACTTGGGCACTATTCCAGTCATCTTACATTAGGAGGGCTCTGCCTGCACTCATGTGGCAGACGTTTGTTGTCCCAGTCTCATCTGAGTTGGAGATTACTGGAGGAAAGCTCAGTGTGTGCTTTCCCATTGGTAGTTTAGCTTAAAAGTGTTTAATTTTGCCTGTATTTAAGCCTCACATTTGCACAGGTTTACCCACTTTTAATTGGGGCTTCTCAATGCTTGGTGACTTTTGCCACAGGTTTGGAGAGATTCTGTTGAAATCCAAAGCATCCACTGTTGATGTCAAAAAATAAGTATATTGTGAGTTTCCTTTGCACTTTCTGAGTTGGAGATTACTGGCGGAAAGCTCAGTGTGTGCTTTTCCATTGGTAGTTTAGCTCTAAAGTGTTTAATTTCACCTGTATTTAAGCCTCACATATGTACATAGCTGCATACCACTCAACAGGGTTCAGTAGTGTCCTGTATAGATGTAAATGCCTTGAAAGACAATTTTCTCCTAGACATCTGTTAGTGAATCCTCCTAAGCTTCCCTGCTGCACTGCAAGTATCCCAGTTATGCACTGAGAAGCATTTTCATAGTTTCATTTCTAACATTCAATAGAATAAACCCTTTGTTAATCCTAGAGCGAAATTTTGTCAAACTATCCCAATCTCCAATAGTAGTTATGGTAAAAACCTGCCAAAATGGATGGTCAGTTTCAACCATTTCTCTAGCCAGCTTGACTGACATGGGCATCCTGAGGCAATGTAGTAGTTGCCTCATCTATACTGACAAACACACCTAAAACAAGCAAATACAATATGTGAGACATGTAATTATACTATGAATTTGGAATCACTTCTCTCACATAACAACAAACAGGACATCAAATAGGTTGTCAGCACATACACTTTACCTCTCGCACAAAATAATACCACAACATATAAACCCACATATGTGAAGGTACTTAACAGAAGCTTACCAAAAGATCAAAGACCTCCCAAGTGCAAATCATTGGCACACACTGCAAAACAAATAGAATCCACTACACATAACAGCACACACACCAAGGTCTCAGCAAATAAGTCTGTAAGGCAAAACACATCAAAACCAAATGTCCTGATCCTAGGCTACCACAGTGAGACACACAGATGTTCCCCTCACCAGACTGGACATTGAGAAGATCATGGTCACCTGACTGTCAGGTACCAGGATTTGTCAAATCACGCATGCACTAAAGTCATTTAACAACAATTACTGTTGTGACTCTGTCATAGTACATGTTGCGGTGAATAACTTGAGACGTACTAGACTATATGAAGACAGACATGACTGAACTCTCAGATTATGTGTCCCAGGCAGTTATTTCCCTAGCCCTAAGCAGCATTCTACATTCACCCAGGATGATGCCATACTATAGACAAAACATTATTGACTTCAACAATTGGCCTAGCTTCTGGTGTCAGTCCAGGTGGATCCAGCATTTGTAAGCCTGGGAAGACATGGTTGACAGACCACACGGCTTTGTGCGAGATGGTCTTCATCTGTCTTCTCTAGGTTTTTGGATACTGGCAAAGGCACTTACCTCCCACATAGTGCCTTTTTTAGGCAATGTCAAAGCAACAAAATTTCCAATGTAAAAAAAATTCACTTGATACAAACTCAAGGTTATACTGCTTAATGGTAGCAGCCTAAAGAGGAAACTGAACTCCCTGGAAGCACTCCTCACCTTGGAAGATGCTGGCACGTGTGCGGTCACTGAGACATGGTTCAAAGCCACAGACAGCAACCCAGCCTTGCAAGGCTACAATGCCTTCCACATATTCAGACCCCAAAATGAGTGTGAAAAAAACAAAGGTGGAAGTGTATCCATCTTCATTAAAGCCAAATACGCCTTGAGACTGGTTAAACAGTATGACGCTCTTGAGCTACTTGAAGTCCAACTAACTATAGATAAAGCACCCTACCACGTCATTGCTAGCTGCAGGTCTATGAACCAAAAGAAGCACACCACCTACCTGAACTTACTAGAATCACTTACAGTATAGCCAGACACTTTGGTTATGGGAGAGTTCAAATATCCTTCCATCTAATGAATGACATACATGAGCACAGACACACATGCCCTGAGGTTCCTGTACATTGCCAATATAAATGCCATGGAATAGCTAGTTTGCAGCCCACAAGGGGCTCAAATGTCCTAGACTTAGTACTCACCAACATGGGGGGATCACTATACTACCCACTGCACTCCTTGGTAAGGTCAGACCATAAATCTGTCCTGTTTGAAATAATGATCAAATTTGATATCCCACAGGAGCAAAATTTCTCCAAAGTAATCTACATCCTACTAGGCGATGGTATAAAAAGTTTCAAATGCCCTGCTAATACAACCAATGACTCCTATGCAGAGGATTACACAGATGCCCTGTATAACCACCTAAACAATGGTATAGACTCAGCTATACCTGACTGGATCAAAACCAGGTCTTCCCAAAAAAACAGGTCACCCTGGTGGACCGCAAGTATAAACAGGTTATATAACAAAAGGAAGAAACTGATATATAAGAACAAGAGAGAAGTTACTCAGCAGAAAACGAATGTCCTCCACAGCATGAACAAGCAAATCAGATATCTTGTAAAGTCCACTAAAGCTAGTTACAAACCTAAATTAAAATGTCTAGCTAAGGATAATTATCAGGCATTCTTTAGCTATATCCAAAATCTAAAAGGGAATGACCAACTATTTGCCGAACGTATAGTGGACAGTAACTCTCATACTGAACCTGAGGACATTGCCAACCTACTAGCTGACAGATGTGGAGCAAATTTCAACCCCCTGTTCTCACCAGCTATGCTTCAAAGCATATCTGACAACAGTCCTTTACCTAGTATCTCCAAAGACAGGTCATACCTGTGCTCTCCAAGGCCAAAAAACACAGCCTCTATAGGACCAGATAACATCCCAAGCTGCTTACTAAACAATCTAAAATAAGACCTAGCAGAACTACTTGGCACTTTCCTTAACCTCAGCCTGAACACTAGCTTTGTTCCAGCAGAGTGGAGGCCAGCAACAGTAATCCCCTTGCACAAAGGGGGTCCATCAACCGACCCTGGGAACTATAGACCCATAAGCCTAACCAGCCTTATCTGCAAGGCCATGAAAAGAATCATCATGGACCTTATCAACAAAGACATAGGTGACCTTCAAACTCTTGATACAACCCAGTTTGGCTTCATTAAGGGTACATCATGCTTATTGAACCTGGTGAACTTCTTCTAGAATGTCACCAAAGCACTGGATGAAGGCAAAATGGTACATACTGCTTATCTTGTCTAAGCCAAATCTTTTGACACAATCCCCCACTCAGGTATCATTGAGAAACTCTCCCAGCTGGGGATTAACCCATACATCATTAGATGGGTAGCCAACTGGCTCACTGACAGAATGCATACTGTCAAAGTTGGGGATTCCACCTCTACAAGTAGACCAGTTACCAGTGGCATACCACAAGGATCTGTGTTGGGTCCTCTACAGTTTGGAATCTATTTCTCAAAAGTCAAGGCAAAAGAGATGGCATGTGGCTTACCATGTTTGCTGATGATAGCAAACTGGGCACAATCAATGAGTCCCCAAACAATGTTCACATATTACAAAAGGGGCTAACACAGATAAATAATTGGTGCCAAAGCCACACACTAAAACTAAACACAAAAATATACATTTGTATCCCCTTTGCCAAAGCGGAAGTCCCTACAAATTACAATATTGACAGCACCCTCAAGTTCATACCAAGTGGTGCGAGATTTGGGAACACAGATTGATAGCAATCTAAACTTCAATCACCATGTATCCCCAGTGGTAAAGAAAGTCTTCTACATTGCACCTGTCATAAGTAAGGGCATCACATACAAGACTAAGGATGTTATAACTCCTCTGTATTCGACCCTCATCAGACCACTAATAGAGTAGAATGCTCCCTTTTAAGTGTACCTCACCACACACCTGTAGCAGCTGGAGAGACCACAGAGGTTTTTCACAAAGAAAATTCAGTGCCTCCAAAACATAACCTACATAGATAGGCTGAAAACCCTGTCAAAGTACTCTTTATCCTATGGGCTGCTGAGAGGCGACTTGTGCCTGGCCTACATAGCAGTCTCTGACCCTGCCCTAGTGGAAATGCTGTACATTCGCAAATCAAATGGAAGAAGAGTCACTCACTCCAGGGATCCCAACCTAGTCTGTGACATTAACAGAACATGCTGGAGAGACAAATATATCTGTTAGAGATTGCCACACCTCTGGAATAAACTCCCAATTCATGTGAAGCAGAGCTCCTCAATAACCCTATTAAAGAGCAACCTAGACAATTGGATGGGAAACCGTAAATTTACCCTGGGGGTGACTTCTATGTCCCTCATGGACAGGGGCAGTCAGTGCTGATCATAGACTCCCCTCTGTGAATAACGACCATCTAAACAAGGTCAATTAGGGAACTCAGGTATAACATGGCTCAGCATGGAAAGGCCCTAGGGTCATTAGCCTTGTAACCTGCTATGAACCTATAAATCAAACTGGCTTGGATCAAGGTCAGTAATGTTGCCTATGTCTGAAGTTATGAGTTTGGATATTATTTGCTCTATGGCCTTATATATAAGAACACAATAAGGCAGAGGACTCCACGTAGAGCTAGTCAAGTCTTTTATTCAATAAAATCAGAGATAAAACCTTGTATAAGCGCTTTCAGGCTACATACCCTTCATCAGATAACAAAGAACATCACAAAAGGCCATTTTTAAAATACAGAGCAACCAATCGGCTTTCAATATTTTACCCTCCTTTTCTTAAGGATGGGTTTTAAAGGTACAACAGCAATAATACCTGATGGCTTATCCACCCCACGTCTTATAATCCATCTAATTTCTGCACATTCCATATCATTGAACAAATCACCTCCTGTAACATTGGGAGTAATCATTTGTATTGCCATAAACAGAAATGTATGATTCAAATTCACTCTTACATGTTGAGTTAGTGCATTATGTTCTTTGGAATGCTTAATATCTGATATACATTGGAATATCCTTGTCTTAAACATTGTATTGGTCTTACCCACATAATATGATTCACAATTCTGACACACAGCTATATACACTAAATTCTTTGTTCTACAATCTGCGTATCCTTTAAATGTATATTGTCTACCTGCCCTCGGATGTATAAATGTATGTTCTTGCAGAATATATCGACATGCTCAACACTGGTGGCAAGGATATGTACCTATCTTCCTTGTAAGTAAATTACCCTTTACATAATGCTTAGGTTCTTTACAAAGTATATCTTTCAAGTTTTTATTTTTCCTAAACACAAAATTGGGTGTAATATCTAAGATCTCCTTCAACTTCGGATCCGTGTGTAGCACCTGCCGGATAAGCCACCAGGTATTAATGCTGTTGTACCTTTAAAACTCATCCTTAAGAAAAGGAGGGTAAAATACTGAAAGCCGATTGGTTGCCCTGTATTTTAAAAATGGTCTCTTGTGATGTTCTTTGTTATCTGATGAAGGGCATGTAGCCTGAAAGTGCTTATACAAGGTTTTATCTCTGATTTTATTGAATAAATGACTTGACTAGCTCTATGTGGAGTCCTCTGCCTTATTGTGTTCTTTTGACTTTGCTTGTGATAGGCAGAGTGACTTTAGTGTATTAGACTTTTTGTTTGGTGGCCTTTTATATAAGGCTGATAGACTGATGGTCTTTAAATTACACCTTTATGTAGGGTTTTACTATTACAGTTCTCTAAGTTTCTGAAACAAAGCTGATTCCCAAGATAAGGTTGAAAAGGCTTAGAAGGGATTGTAATAGTCTGTAATTAACACTGATAAGGATGGACATGTGTATGCTATTAGGCCTCACTTAAGTGCTATTTTTAGGTTGGGACAGGGATTCTATATCTTTGTTTGTCTTTCGGCTTTTTCCGGTTAGGGGTCGCTACAGCGAAACTCCTGTTCGCTAATGATTGGCAGTTAGTTTTTATGGTGTCGAGTTGCCAGCCCGATGTCCAGCCTTCAACGAAGGCATGTCCATTCAACGCATGTCTTTCGAATGCCCACTCGACCGTGGGGAGGACATGCAGACTCCACACAGAAGGCACTCCCACCTCAAGCCGAGAATTGAACGGGAGAACCTCTTGCTGTGAGGCAACAATGCTACCGCTGCACCACTTGATCAGCAGTAATTCTAGGTGGAGTTGTGTAGTTGGCATTGTGGGAGGGATGACATGAGTGGGCATGTTAAAAAAACAAATGCCAAGATCTCTACTATGTCCTTTGGGTTGGAGTGACTGGAGTTATTACAGACCAGTTCAATGCATTGTTGGACTTTGATGATTAGTTTCCTAATGTAGCTGAAGAATTACTTTTAGTGTCAGTGGCTACTTTAAATTCATAATCTGCTTTATATATGCTAAGGTTATACCTGAGATTTTTTGTTGGAGGATTTGCATTTTTTTAATGTTTTTTTAAGAACTTGCGTCTTCTATTACATTTTACCTTTATGAGTGTTCCACCATATGGGCATGTTTTTAAATTACTTAGAAGGGATGGACACAGATTTGTCAGTGCAGTAACTGAGGTTCTAGTATACATTGGAGTTGAATGGGGCCATCTTTTCAATCATATCCATGAATGGGTTTCCTAGGAAATTTGCCAAGGTTATCAGACTATTGTATTAGTTTGGCCTTAGAGAACTCTAAAAAAGATTGTGTCATTGTGCAGAAAGATACCAACAAGAATAAAGGGAAAAAAATGAATGATTTGTGGTGAGATTTTATAAGGAATGTAGTGGTGCATGATGGGGTGTAACTTGTGCCAGGTTTTTAAGAACCAGATGGAGAGTGATTAACTCTAGTGGAGAGCTGATATTATTTCTGGTGTATCCATGTCAATCGATAGTTGGGTAGTTAAATTGCTCTAGTACCCCAACATTAGGTTTAAAAGCAATCCACACATGGGGAATGAGATAGTTATTATCACCTTAGGAGGATGCCTGTGCTTTTGTTTAGAAGAAATAATATAAAAGTTGGTTTTGCTGAATGTTATTTTGAGCTCTAGAAGACTTAGGTAGGCTCATAGGCACATCTTTACAAAGTAATGGGAATTCTGGCAAGAACTGATACACCATCTCAATTACATCAAGGTCTGAAAGCATATAGGCACTGCACAATGGTATATACAGGGACTTCTTTCATTGCATTTATATCAGATATTAGTAACTACACAGATATAAATGTGTGTGAATTGCAGGAGACCCTCAAGGTATCTTTGTATTAAGAATTTCTTGGATTAAGCAACACCCCTTTGATGCTGTTTGAATCTGGAATTACTGCACTGGAATGTCTAATAAACAAAATTATGAATTAGCTGTGTTTGAGTTCCCATCAAGTTAACTCTGTCAAGAAAGGCACTATGGGGATAACACAGGTGTGTCAATTTGCGGAAGCCTCATTTACCGTTTCAGTCCAGATCTCATACCTGGATAACACATTTTGAATCCCCTTTGAATGACACCAACCATATAGCCAATTGTTAAAGCCAATTATTTTGTCCCAATACATAGGTGTCATTCTAGGTGAGAGCAAGGTTTGTTTGTTTATTGGTTTAATTATTGAAATTTGATAACTGGTAGGGGAAACGGTCAGTATGACTCAGGGTCCAGTGGATTAATACTTTAATAACCTAACAGAGAGCAGAAGTAAGATTAAAAACAAGCCTAATACAAGAAGCAAGTTCTTAAACAACTATTAAAAAATCCATTTCTACCCACTTCAGATTACCACTGTAACAAGTCAACAAAAATCTCAAGTGCACCCTTAGCATATATAAAACAGATTATGGATTTAAAATAGCCACTGATACAGCCATATGAGATAATGTGTTCGCAAAAAAGATCATAAATAAACATAATATAACTTACAGATTGTTTGAAAATGCCAGTATTTACAGTATAGGCATGTTTTTAAATATATAACTGTATACATTTTTTTTCCTTGAGAAATAATAAAGTTGTAATAAAGTTGCTATATCCTGTTTATCTGTTAGCTTAAAAGCAAATGCAGGATTTTCCTCTAGAAGATGTACAGCGATTTCTCAGCCATGGCAGTGCCATGTGTGTCCTCTCCAGTTTTGGGAGATTTTCCTGATACCCTTTATGATGAATCTGTAATGCAAAGAGTGAACTTCAGTGGGGGTCATTGTCCCAGTATTATTATTTTAAATGGAAGTGTAAATAACATTTTTGCTGTGATATGTATGGGCAGCCATTTAACAACCCTTTATCAGATCACAGTGGGGAGTGTACTTGCCAGTCACTACTACAAAGCTACATATTTTGCTCTTCAATACTTTCAGCTTTGAGTATTTTCACTGGAACAAAGTACAAAAGAAGGAGGGCATAGTCAGTCTTTGAAGTGAGTACTTTTCTTGCAATTGAATAGTGAGCACATATAGATAGATGATGACAGTTTAAGCTGACTAAGCATTTTGCCTACTATTCTGTCTGTGTGTTGTTTAAAGGAGAAAGATGAGTCTAGTAAGATGCCAAGTTATTTTTTCTGTGTAGCATTAGTAAGTTCCACCATATTTTTTTGGATGTCATTGTGGACAGATCAGCTAAAGTCATTTAAAGCAATCTGTGCCACCAATAGAATGCAACTATATTTGCCAGGTACAGGAGTCCCCAGAGCCTTCTTAACATCATGAATTCTTCATAGAGTCATAGGATCACATGAGATTACTAGGCTAACTGCCCTAGAGCCTTTTTAAGCCTAAACATAAATGTTCCAGTTTTCCCACTTATCAATGCCCAAGGACTAGAATGGCTTTGTTATATGCCTGTGTCTTAAGGCAGCTACACATTGCCACTGTCCATAAGGGACGTAGACAACAAGCCAGGGATGAGTAAAACATCCCAAATGTGGATTCAAATCCTGCACTGCATGTGCTTTTCTGCAGAACTTACTGCATTAACACATTGAGCCACTGTGAAAGAAGATATAATGTTCCCTGCAGTTACTATGTCAGAGCCTATATACTAGTCAAGTTCATAGGTAAGTACTAGGTTAGCTGCCCCTGTTGATCATTTTAAGCCTATTCAGTTTTTCCTCAAAGGTGAGAATCAAACCCTGTACCTTGAGTCTGTGAGGTAAATACCTAAACTATTATGTCAGCCTGAATAATTTTATGCCAGCCTTAAGAATCTTGTCATAGACAGTCAGTCAGTTAATGGTCACTCTGTTCTTGTATTGACTGGTGAGTATAAAGCCAGCATGTAATACAATACACCTGCCAGTGACTAGGACATTTCCTTTAGTGGTAGCAGGCTTTGTTGGTTTCTGGACTTCTACTTACCTTTGTGAGGACTAATTTCTGAGATATGCATGGTGCTGGTGACTGCAGGAATAGAAGATACTCCTTTCAAATGAGGCTGATGTTTCCTAGTTAACATCTGCTGTTCAGTTTCCAGATAATACAAGATAACATACCTCTTATATGACTGCATTCTCTTTGAAATTTTTGAGTTTACAGAAATACTGTCATCTTAGATAAAATAGTCATAAATGTGCAATATTCCTCTGCCAAACTGTTCAGTTTCATCCAGCCTGCTTTGTCATGCTAAACGCTGCCTATTTTCACTGAATCTTACTTTTTTAAGGAGTCCCATCTTGGCTCAGTGATCTCCTAAAGACTTTCAGCTTTCTTGAAGCCAGTCATTTTGTCATGTCTTCATTTTCTACTAAAGAAAATTCACCATCATTCAGCTTAACCTTCTCCATGTGCCTTTCTTTTCTTGCTAGCTCATACACAGCAATATGTAAGTAATATAATAAGAATCCACAAGGTTAATAATCAGCATCAGAAATATACTCTAAAAAGTGCTGCATACAACAAATGAAACTTTAAATTCCTTAATCTACACTATTTGTCACATAAATCAGAAAGCATACTCTCCACTTTCAGGTAAAAGTAATAATAAATAACTTAAAAAAACATGTTTATCTCTAACATTATATAGTTTGACAGTCTCAAATGTACAATAAAAATCTGATCCTTTATCTTAAAAATTATGTTTCATGTGGGCAATATAATGGACTGGTATTGCTTTCATTGTGATATACTGTCTTTCTTAGGTGGGTTGTCTTATTTGTTACATATAGGATTGGGTTATATTGCTGTGACATAATATAGTAATTTAAGATAGTTCTAGTTATTACCTCCCATTTTGATTGTGTAATGCACAGTATTTTATTTACATCTGAAGTTTATGAAAACTGGTCTTTCGTCAGTTTGTCCGTTAAAAGAAAGATGAAGTGCTGCACGATAGACGCATGTCAAACATTAAAACTCACATAAATGACTTGTTTGCGGAAAGTTACAAAGGATCATGTATTATTTAAAGTGTTAAGTGATCAAAGAGTAAGTTTATTAGTCCTGATGAACATTTTATAGGACAATGAATATAGCAAGAAGGAAAAACTGCAGAGCCACATAACAGGAAATGTATCATGAATTGCAGATCTAGAATGCAGTAAGCTGGTACAAAAGCACCCTTTAATCCTTGTATTATATAAATCTACAAGGCAGAGAACCTATGCATAATAGTCTGCCACTGTAGGAGATTAAGGATATTAATTTTTAGTGAGCTTTGTCCTGTAGTCCAAGAACTGATTCCCGCAGTGTCTATTGCCTATTGTGTGATTTTGACCAAGTCACTTAACCAGACAATGTTCTGGGGCAATTTATAAATTGGGCTACATTTATCCATTTTCACCTGAGCCACATGCTTAGTATCTGCCTGCAAACCTGTGAATCTATAGTAGCAGTTGGGAATGTTAAAACAGAAAGGTTGCAGCTTTTCTGCAGTTGATATTTCAGTAAATGGTGTCTCCCTGGCACATTTAACTGCATAGTACAGTCTGAGAAGATGGATGGTTGAGTTTTGTTTTTGTTTTCTACCTTTGCCAAATTCTCCATGTTGGTGTGACATAGGAGAAGATAGATTTAGTAATCAGAGGCAGGGGTACTTCCCCACTATCAGAGAACACAGGGAGCTTGCACCCATGCATCACAGTTTAGCTATTGCATAATTTCAGGAAAGTCATTATTTTCAGACAGTTTTCAGATTCAGATTTCAGACTCCATCAAGATTGAATCATTTCAGTCTAATCAAGTGCTGACTAACTTGCACATGGATAATCACAGTGCATCTTTGCAAGTGCCCTTTGGCTTAACTATCTTTTTGAATGTCAATGATTAATTAAAAGTAGTAGTGACAGTTCCTATCACCTTCTAAAAATTCAAGAACTTAAACAAAGAAACAAAATCACTCATTTACAAAGACAGTAAGATCAAAAATCAAGAACAGAAGCAACACAGAATTGTTAATAAAAAAACTTGAATAGTTGCTATATAAATCTGTTATTCTACTATATTTGCATCCATGTGCCCTTGTGTGTATTTGTGAATACATTATACATGGGGCTCTCATTTTTACATAGCAGTACATAAACATAATTAGTGTGAATTATACTGCTTTGAACCTTAAGAGGCTGTAATTTCATACTGTCATGTTATAAAGTGGGGTCATTTAGAGCATGATGGTATGTTCACCTTATCATTGCTATAATCCCTCTGTTCTCCATTACTTTTACATGGGTTCAGGGAGATGGGTGAACTGCTTCCACCTCTTTCATTTCAGTCCAGCTCTCGTACCTTCTCTGGCAGTCATAACTGTCACAGGACTTCTCTCATGTAATAATTCCATCTTTTGGTTGGATACCCTCATTTCCTCTAGTCTTCTTCCTGTACCTCCCAAATCTTCACCAAATTATTTTCTGCTTTCCTGCACATTCACATTTTAAATAAAAATGTAGAACTCAACCACAAATTAGCAAGTGAATACATTTTAATGGCACCAGGGGACAAAGCCTGGATTTCACACATTGCATTCACTGAAAAAAGACATGTTTATTAGCTAGGTGCTTTTAAATGTGCATAGATCAGAGTCACCTATATTAAAGAAAGGCAGATGAGTATATTCTGTATTTTGACCCTGCCTTTATTCTCCATTTTCTGTGTATGCTACAGATACTAAATGTGACCCTAAAGGTCTGTTACAGCAACAACATATTTATCTGTTTATTTAATAATTTATAGTGACCAGAAGACATCTAGTCAGGACATGCAAAACTTAATTCATCAAAAGGAACAGAACCAAGTGTTGGCACAATGGATAAAGTCTTTCTGTGTGCAAAAATTAAGGAGGCCAGAAGAAGAGCTGTGATGGTTGGTGAGACTCTTGTTTCTAAACAAACACAAGAATTTCTGCAGATGAAAAATAATGAAACAGAAGAAGAAAAAAAAAAAATGTACAGAAAGCTTAATTTACCTGATAGCTAATTAAGTTATTGATCCTGTGTACAGTGAAAGAAAATGACTTAACAAGAAATCAATACAAGCGAACTTGAAAATTAAACAAAAATAATTAAGTACAGGAGGTATGTAACAATACGAAATGTTCTCTGTAGCCAAATAATGCAAATGGCAAAAGCAGGACCATGAAGAAACACAAGATCTGAAAGCAGAAGGTTTATGTGCCTTGTTTACTTAGACATAATCTGTATGGAAGAGAAAGGCAAACAGACTAAAACAAGATGGTTAATGATGGAACTCACAGGATGCGATAGAAGTTAGAAATTGAAATTATAAGTAATGCTTGGAACAAAATGTAAAATATGATGCAAGCTCTGTGGATTTTGAAATGTATCAAAAGAAAACAATCACTAAATATAAGGGTAAAGTACACATGCCAGTAATAAATACAGCTCTAAAAAGGTCATCTATTAACATGAATGAGCTGTCTACTGCTGAGTGGTACACACTACACAAAAAAGGCTAAACAGTTAGTGATTCCAGATTTGTATACCTTTTTATCTATATTTCATGTTCATTACACTACTGAGCTGCTTCTTGCAAACCATATACATGTATAAAATGGGGTTCCATTCAGAAGATCAAGTTAAGAGAAAGTCGAACCTCAAATGGTCAAGACCATATAATTGACTTTCCAAAATATCAAAGCTTATGAATGAAAATTACAGTATAGTGGGGATCATAGAATCTAACATTTTCCCCACTGTAGTCTGATCTTGGAGTTAGTAGATATATATAATATATAATATAATGTGCATGGGTTGTGGGGGGTGCAGGGGGGCTTGCCCCCCTGCAAAGACGTAGATTTTTGCGGTTTTCTGTCGTTCAAGCTTTTTGGAAAGTTGATCATATGGTTTCAAACATATGAAGTTCAACTTTCTTTTAACTCGAGCTTCTGAATGGCATCCATAAAATGATAGCTTTGCAGTATAAAACTCTAGGGGGAGAAGTGGGTAAGTCAGAAAATGCCAAGATTGAATCCATATGTTATGCTACAGAATATGTTGTTGACAAAATATACAGGTTTTTAGATGTAGGGAAAAGGAAGTCACATAAGAGAAAAGCTAGATATATACAAGGCCTGATTAAGCTTGTCAGGGTCACTTACCTCTAATCCTATAGGAAATTTTTTGTAACAGTCTAGGCAATGTAAAGTACATAAATACGTCTTCTGAAGAGGGGAGCTGCAAACTTGTGCAAGAACATTGGAGGATGGCTGTTGTACCTGCAGAATGTGATTCACCTGTGAGGGAATCTTTAGGCATATTCTCTATTAATCAAATTGTTACTGCTGGGGCTATGTAAAAGCAAAAGTAAGTATCTTTGAGATTTAGATATTTTGGAAGTAGATTCGGGAGACTCTTTGTGTATTTTATATGTTGCATAGGAAGGAAGCAATTCAGACTAATTTTAAACACTGTGTGCCAAGGTATAAAGTAATTGTGTGAGTGCATCTTTAATAGGGACTTGAATACAGAAGGTTCCCATAGAATGCTAGTCAGGCACTTATGAATACTATTTGGTAATGAGGTGCTATTTTTTCATTATTTCTGTATAAAAGAGGACTGCCTGCTGAAAGGCTTTCAGTAAGTAAGCTCCTTAATTACAGGACCAGCACATGGTAAGCATGAACTTGCCAGATGTATCTGGAAATGTGCAGTATGGCACCTGACTAAGGGTGAATCATGCAGCTGGAATCAGTGACCAGATAAGACCTACAGCCTGGACATATGATTGACTGCACCCCATTACTAAAAGTGCCATGTGGACAAAAATATATAAATTTCAGCTTTACTAAATTAATACATTTTAATGGGATATTTTTGCTGGATAAAAACTCCAGGAAGATCCAATATCTGACAGCATAGGAAGATATGGCCAAGAGATGGATGGGCTACACCTGTCCCCTAGAGGCTTTTAGATAGTGTCAAAAACTTTATCTATCCTCTTAGAGCTTTTTAGGCAGTTCCAAAAAAGGCAAAATTACCAACATGGTGACAAAGTCTGCCAGCAACGTTAAGGTATTAGTGCTTAATGCTCAGAGCCTAAACTAGAAATTCCACACCCTTCAAGACCTCCTCACTCTGGAGACTGTAGACATCTGGAGACTGTAGACATCCGTGCTGTGAATCAGACTTGGTTTGAAGTTGTAGAAAGTACTCAGGAAGTGCAAGCCTACAGTGCCTTCCAATCATGTACATCAACATCAGCACATACTGGACCTAAAAGTGGAGATGTCTTAATCTATGTTAATAACAAACATAGTTCCATGTTGTTTAAACAGGATGATAAAATGGAGCTCATCCATGTACAATTCACCATAGATAAGGTCTGCCACCATATCATGGCTAGTTACAGGCCACCATCTACTCCCTTAGAATCTCACAACTCTTACCTAAACGGACAGCTCAGTGGTGCAGCAGTTTGCATTGCCACTTCATAGCAAGAGGTTCTCCAGTTTGATTATTGGCTGGGGTGTCTTCTGTGTGCAGTCTGCATGTCCTCCTGAGTTTGTGTGGATTTTCTGTGGGTTCTCTGGTTTCCTCCCATGTTACAAAGACATGTATCTGGAGCATTTCTCTCTAGTTCTCATCTGAAAAGTGTCTCGTTCCAAGTCAGACTTTCCTGGTAAACAGATGTTAAATAAATAAATAAATAAACCTACTAGATGCACTCACCATCCTACGAAACACCCTGTTCATAGGTGACATTAACTGCCTCTCTATAAACTGGGAAATGTACACATCCTCAGACTCACAGAATGCCTCCTGGACTTTATTAACAAGAGCACCCTGGACCAGATAGCATATGTTCCAACCAGAATATGGTGTAGCACGTATGCAGCTCTGGACATCTAAAGGCATCACAGACCTGATATTGCTCAATCTCGTGTGGCTGAAAGTCACTTGTCCTGCTAAGAAGTTGGAGACAACCGCACAGGGCTGCATAACTAGTTAGCATGATAGAGTCTCATTTGTTATCGGAATTAACCAGACAAATCGCTCCGCCAACTAAGAACTGCCATGCACCACCAACATGGGAGAGCATTACACCCCTTCCTCAAGTCACATCCTCACAGTGAGGTTGGATTACAAAGTAGTCTCATTTAAAGTAAAACTCAACCCAGAAAATCCACTTAGACCAGTAACAGTTAAGAACTATTCATAGGGAAACTACATCCCATTAAGTTACAGTTCGACAAAATTCAAGGGTCTCCCCAACCTTGAGACCACAGCTACCTATGCAAAATTATTCACAGGGTCACTATACAAACATGTGGATGGCTACATAAAGATTGCTGTACCTACCAGACATAAACTGAAAGCAAACCCCACTTTTGTGAAATCTTCACCTAAACAGGATATATGATAAAAGAAGAAAAATCATGGGTAAAATCAGGAGCTCCCTTAAAGACAAATGCTCTGTTATACAACTAAACAAAAAGCTAAGTGGTCTAATTAAGTACAGCAAGGTCAAATATGAAGTTAGAGTAGCCTCACAGGCTAAGAATAATCAGAAGACCATCTTCAGCTATGTCCAGAACCTTAGAGGTATCACACAACAGTGTGCTTAACCGGTGGTGAATGGTACCACCTTCACCAATCATGGTGACACAGCAAATCTACTGGCTGAAAAATTCAGCTCAAACTTCACTGTACATTCCCCCTTCCCAGCTCCACCAGGTGAAATCATCTTGAACATACTTCCCCCTCCTATTAGCAGGAACCAGATGCTGGCAGCACTCACCAAAACCAAGAATGCTGCCTCTATGTGTCCAGACAACATCCACAGTTGCTTCCTGAACAGTCTGAAACATGACCTAGCTGGACCACTTGAAGCACTTTTCAACTACAGCCATGAAACAGGCTATGTTTCAAGTGAACTTGTGGACTGCAACAGTCATCCCCTCCACAACAGTGAACCATTGGCTGACCCAGAGAACTACAGACCCATCGCAAAGCCATGAAACAAATTATCATGGCAATGGTATACAATGACATTTGCAACCTACAGACAATGGACCCATCCCAATTTGTCTTTGTTAAGGGAAGTTCATGCCTATTTAAACTGGTAGACTTCTTTGAGATGGTCACTAAGGCAGTGGATAAGGGTAAAACAGTGCATACTGTGTATCTTGACCTGGCTAAGGCATTCAATACAATAACTCACTCAGGCATTGTTGACAAGGTCTCTGAGCTAGGCATAAAACCTTACATAATTCACTGGATTGCCAGCTAGTTCATAGACAGGACCCAAAGAATTCAAAATCGGTGAGACCACCTCCACCAAGAGACCAGCCATCATGCTGGGCCCACTCCTGTTTGGCATCTATGTCTCGGAAGTCAAGGCTAATGTTCAATGTCTATGGCTCACCAAGTTCACAGATGACTGTAAATTGGTAGCTATTATAGATTTCTCCTAAGACACCAACATCTTGCAAGTGGGTTTAACACCAACAAATGACTGGTGCCAAAGATATGGCCTAAAACTCAATTCTCAAAAATACCCTTTTGGAAACTGTCAATCCAAGTTAATTACTCCATCAATAAAATGCCTCTAAGACTCGACCCAGTAGTAAGAGATCTGGGAATATATGAATACAGTAATCTGGCCTTTGACCAACACATAGCTAAGATAATAGGAAAATAATTCTCAATGCCCCAACTTATAGCTAAGGGAATGGCATCCAGGTCCAAGGACGTTAAAAAAACACTCTACTCATCTCTTATAAGATCTATCATTGAAGGCAATGCTCCTTTTGGCATGTATCTAACCAGATACCTGCAAGCAGTTGGAGCACCCACAAAGCTTTCTAACTAGGAGAATTTAGAGCATGAATACCCTGTCATACACTGATCAACTAAAGGTTCTGTCTCTGTATTCAGTGTCCTACAGGCTGCTGAAAGGACATCTTTGTCTAGCTTACAGAGCTTCTTCAAACCCAGGCCTGATGTATCTGTTGCACATGTGCAAAATAAACAACACCAGAAACACTAGATTGTGGGATCTGAAATTCACTTGTAACATAAACAGAGCATGCTGGAGAGACAGATATGTGCCTCAAAGGATCTCCACGCTATGGAATAGGCTCTCTATCCTTCTAAAATTTAGTTTATCCCTGACCCAGTTCAAATAAAACCTAGACAATTGGATGGGAAATTGTAAATTTACCCCCAGTCTGTCCCATCTCTCTTATGGACAGAGACCACCAATAAGTGTTATCCTATCACCTCCCTACAAATCATTAGTTACCTACTTACTAATATGCCCCTCATCTGTATAGATGCCCATGATACTCCTGACCCAAATGGTGTGGAATGCATGTCTAGGCTTGCAAGGGTCCTAGTGGTCATTAGCCCAGTAACAACCTACAGACCAATGAAAAATCCTGAAGGTGCTTTTTCCTTTGCTTTAAAAGGTGAATGGGCTATTTTCTTGTTTTTATTTATTTTTATCAGATGGAAGATCTTGTGTGTTTTTCATATATGAAGACTCCTCTGTATCCTTAGACTTTATGATGATGGTATGCTTGACAGCTGAATGGAGATTTGCCATTTTCCATTTCTTATAATATCTCTGCTACCAAGTGCAGAAAAATACTGGCCTGTCAATTCTCTATACAACTGTGACCTATAATACCTTGAGCACTTTTCTTCAGGCATTTTATTCTACTACTGTTGCTGGTAGCCAAAACCAGAGAGGAGATGAGAATGTTTGTAGAATCAAAAGTAGAAATGAATTAGAAGTTAATGTAATTGCAGTAACAGCTAACTGTACTGGAGAGTGTAGCTGCAAAATCTGAGATTGCCTCTGCTAAATAAGAAAATTGATCTGGAATCTTACTTGGTGGTGTTTAAGGATTATACAACCAGAGTAAGCAAAACTCCTGTTATCTTGGCTGAAAAGAGAGGCACCAAAAATGCATATGGGAAAAGAGTAAACTGACTCCATGAATTATGACAAACTATAATAATCTTTACTTAAGTCTGAGTTTACTTCTACAGTGTACAGTATGCGCAATAAGACTGTACAACTGACCATTTAATAGTAATAAACAGTAAGACCACAAATGCATAATTTAAAACATATTTTAAAACTTTGACTATAACCCGATAGCAACACTAAACTGAAGGGCTAAAATTTTAGCAGTAAACAGGTGCACCAGCTTTACCCAGTAAAATAAGAAAATGGACATTATAAAGCCATTTCAAGATCTCTGAAAAGCCTGTAGCATTGGTAAAATGATTAGGTAATGCCATAATTCTTAAAACTGAATTGTCTGTTTCTATGTCAAAAGCTGAAGTTAGAAATGTGACATATTCTGTGAAAAATGCAGCAGATAATGTGCTTATTTGTTTCAGATGTGGGGGTAAGTGCAAAGTTGTGCTACTAATACTGAAAATAGGTCTATTACGAGAAATATGAATACTGAAATGGATGATCTAAATTAAGTTTTTCCTAGAGAATAAAATAAGACTGCAGCTAGTTAGCAGTAAGTATATCATGGTATTACACAACTAGGTTAGTGATATGCACTGGATTCTTAGTGAGTGGGAAGGATGATTTATTTATGCCCTACTCTATTATAGAGGCATGATTATCTGTGTCAATGGACCCCTGATCTGCACGGATAAAATTAATATTTACCAAAAAGTGGAGTTGATACACATTCATCATAGCAAAATAGTGTAGTCCTGAATATATGCAGAATTTAAAGTATTTCCAGAAAAAACTGCCACATTTTGTGGCGGTAACACCTGAACTAATGCATGATGTACTGTTATGAAAATATTTTCTATATTTTAAAGTGCTACAGAAAATATGGAAGGAGGGAGAAAATGCAGAACAAATATGACAAGCTGATGCACTTAGCAAGGAAAGAGGTAGGCCAGCAGCTTGATACACCCATAACCATAAGAAGGGATAAAGTTTATCAAGACAGTGACAGTCATGTAGAGATCTGGAATGAAAACCTGGGTAAGAAAGCTGGTGTAGAAGCTAAAAAATTAGTGAGAATTTTATAATGATTAGTCAGAAAAAGGATCCTGTCTGTTATTATAAACATGCACTAACAGTGCAGTAACAGAAAACTAAAACTATAGGAGATGTCAATATTGGAACTGAAAACAAATTGTCAGAGAAAATTGAAGTAAGATCTATGCAAGATAAAAGTCTGCACTGTTGCACAGAGAGTTACAAGAATATTTAGCACTGAAAATGAGACAAAAATAAAATTAGGTCACCTAGGTAATGACCCTCATAAGCAAATAAATAATACAAATAAACTAATTAGGTAAAAGTGGAGCTTTCAGTCTTTCTCCAGTGTAAAGCAGAAAAATTCAAATAAAGGCACATCCTCAGCAGCAGGTACCTGTAAGCCAAGAAAGAAGGAAAACATATTTATTTATTTTATTTTATTTTATTTTACATTTGTTGACCGGCTAGTCTAACTGGATATATGTCCATTTTCAGTAGAGGCCCGTCGAGAAAAGTTCTAGGAAATAACATACAATGTAGCAAAAAGCATAGAGACAGTCCTATGCAGCAATAATGATGACATCAAAAACAGTTTTAAACAGCTATAATTATAATAGAGAGTCATATTATAAATTCTATATTAAAAATATAGAAGAATAAAAATTTTTTTTTGAACAAATCTTAGTAGGTCTTAGTTTGATAGTACACTTATATAATTTATATGAGAGAAAAGGATATTAAGGTATTTTAAGAAGTTTAGTATTTAGAGAAGGTAGAAGGTCAGAGACAAGAAAATGTTAGTCAGGGTTACAACAGGAGCATAACCAGTGGTTATTGAAGTAGTGTTTTAGATGTCTTTTAAAAAGTGGGAGAGAGGTCTGGGATGTAAGATCAGGTGATAATTGATTCCATACTTTTCCAACAGAGTTGGAGAACAAGGAATCACCTGATAAGTTTTTAGATTTAGTTATATTCATAAGGATTTTGTTTGAGGAATGTAAATTTTTGAGATTACTATATGGTGTAATAAAGCTAGAGAGTATGGGAGTATTGTTGGGCTGATTAAGGGCCTCGTGAGTTATTGAGAGTTGATGAAATTGTATCAGATTTGGAAGTTCAAGCCAGCCTAGTTGTTTTAGATTAAGACAGTGATGGGTTCTGTAATGGGAGCTAGTAGCAAATCTGGCAATGTTATTATAGGATATAGCTAGTTTGTTGAGGTTCTTTTTGGAGAGGTTAGAGTAGATGGGAGATGCATAAAGAAGGGTTGAGAGTAAATGAGTTCTAGCTATAGTGGATTTAGCTAATGGTGTTAGATATGGTTTTATTCTATAGAGGGATCCTAATTTTCTGTTGACTACTTTTACTGTGGTATTTATGTGTGGGTCAAAGTTGAGGTTATTGTCAATTGTGACTCCTAAGAGTTTAGTGGTCAGATCAGGGGAAATAAGGGTGCCATTATTAGATGTGAGGGTGAAGTGTAAAGGGGTAGTCTTTTGGGTAGGTGTGAAGAGTAAAAGTTTAGTTTTTTTAGCGTTTAGTAAGAGGCAGCGGTTGGAGAACCAGTTTTCTACTGTATTGAAAGCTTTTTGTGTTTGGAATTGTAGTTCATCTAGAGAGGAGGCTGAGCAGACAAGAGTAGAATCATCTGCGTATTGAATACATGTGGAGAATGGAATGGCTGAGTGGAGATCATTGATGTAAATGGAAAACAAGAGAGGGCCTAGTATGGAGCCTTGCGGGACACCTAATGAGATAGGTAGGTGATTAGATAGAGTGTTTTTCCAGAGTACAGCCTGCTGTCTGTTTTCTAGGTAGGATGTGAACCAGTTCATGGATAGTGGATTTAGTGAGTGGGACTTTAGGATGTGTAGAAGGATATGATGGTTAACCATGTCAAAAGATTTTGCTAAGTCAACGAAGACTGCAGAGGGGAGGATATTATTATTGCGATTTTCGTTGATATAGTTTGTAAAGGAAAGCAAGGCAGTAGAGGTGCTGTGAAAAGGTCTAAATCCATGTTGACAGTTTGCCAGTAGGTTGTGAAGGAGAAGGTGGTTCATAAGCTGTTTGTGGACACATTTTTCCATTATTTTTGCAGTAGGGGAGAGCAGTGCTTTGGGACAAAAGTTGGACATTTCATTGGAGTTTACACCTTTGTGTAATGGGATAATGTGAGAAATTTTCCAGATGGATGGGATTATACCTTCATTTAGGGTTCTATTTATCAGTATGGAGATGGGGTAAGTTATGGCTTTAGATGCTATTTGCAGGAATTCTGATGGGAGTTTGTCAGCTGAGGGGGTAGTTGGTTTTAGTTTTTGGAGAAGGGAGCAAATGTATGATGTGGGTACTGGTTCTAACTTGAACACTGGGGAACCTTGGAGGTGGGAGTTTGTAGATTAGTGATATATGGGGATAGGTGGCTGGCTAGAGTTTGGATAGTATTGGTAAAGAAAGAGTTAAAGGCATTGGCTATATCAGTTAAATTGTCAGGGTTACTGCCTAAGGGGTTGGGGGTAATAGTTTCTCCTGGATGAGTAAGTTTATTAATAGTAGACCAAAATTTTTGAGGTTCCTTGAGGGAGGATTGTTGTAGGTGAAGGTAGTAATTTTGTTTTTGTCTAGTATGATGGCTTTTTTTGGGATATTTCTTTCTTATCGAAAGGTTAGATGGTCCGTGGATTTCTTAGTAGTTTGCCATTTGGCCCAGGATTTGTTTCTTTGTACGATTAGTTGCCTAGTTTTGTTTGAGAGCCAAGGAGCAGGTTTAGCTTTCATTCTAATACAGCGCATAGGAGCATGGTGGTCCAGGATTGTTAGGAATAATTGTTAGGAATGTAGAGTTAAAGTATTCAACTGCTTTGTTAATTGGGAGGGATTTTAGAGGAGACCAATTACATTGTTTAAGGTCTGTTTGGAATTGTTCAGGGTTAAAATGCTTTTTGCTGCAAACTGTTCTAATAGTGATAGGGAAGGTTGGGTTAGTTTTATGTCTGATTATGTATGTTAGCAGGTGGTCACTAAGGTCATCTGGGAGGGTTCCTGCAGTATACATTTGGTGAGGGCTATTAGATAGTATCCAATCTAAGGTGCTTTTTTTTTTATTTAGTTTGTTGATTCTGGTGGGTGAATTAATAGCTTGTGAGAAACCATAAAGGGTAATGTGGTTGGAAGGGTTTGTATTGTTACATGAATTACAATCAATGTTAACGACTCCTATGACTATGGTTTCTTGTGGGAGTTGAGAAGACAGTCCATTGAGTATTTTTTCAAGTATACCAATGTTGTTACCTGGGGGGAGATAGATGCATATAATATTTATAGTTTTATGTCTGTTGAGCTGGAGTTTTGAGATAAGTATTTCACTGCTGAAGTCTAGAGGTAGGTTAAGATTAATGGTACTAAGTTGTATGTGTGCTTTATAGAGAATTGCTATTCCTCCACCTTTTTTCAATGTGCGGTCAACACGAAAAATACTATAGCCTGGAGGTGTGATTTCACTATCTTTTATTGTGGGTTTTAGCCATGTTTCTGATAAGCAGAGGATATCAAATTGGTGGACATCAAGGAGGGCATGAACATGTGGGATTTTATTGCAGACAACCCTCTCCTCCTCCCAACAAATTCCAACACATGTGAGAGATGCAACCATATAGCCAAACTTGAGGATAAGCTCTCTCAACTCAGTACTGGCGTAACCAGTCAGGAGGAGAAGGAAACCACACTCACTACAATTCCAGTCTCACAAAGACCTACCACGACAGCAAACCAAACACATAAACACACAAAAACATACTCGGAAGCTCTAAATAAAAATCTGCCTAAGCAGCAGAGACCTCCAAAGCAGACATCCAAGCAACCACTACCCCAAAACAAAACACGTGCAACACATAGCTCACAAAGCCAGTGTGCCGAACAGTCACAGCCCTTAAGGCTAAACAACATACCTGATACACTTGTAATAGGTGACTCTATCGTCAGGCACACTGACGTCCCGCTCACCAGGCTGAACAAGGAGAAGGTCATGGTGAGCTGCCTGTCGGGCGCTAGGATCCACCACATAACACAAGCACTTAGGTCACTCCAAGGCAAGTACAAATATGACTCAGTCATTGTCCATGCTGGTGTGAATGACCTGAGATGTACCTCCCTGGACTACATGAAAAGAGACATAGAGGAGCTCTCTGAGCATGTAGCCCAGGCCGTTATGAGCCTGACCTTGAGTAGCATCTTACCCTCACCAAGAATGATGCCACAATATGAAGACAAGATGATCAATTTCAACAATTGGCTTAAGTATTGGTGTCATTCAAAGGGGATCCAATGCCTGTCTGCCTGGGATGACAAGCTCGACAAGCCACGATGCTTCGCTACAGACAGCTTGCACCTGTCACCCCTGGGCTTTTGGATATTGGCAAAGGCTCTTGCCACCCCCATAGTGCCTTTTTTAGGCAAGGCTCAAAAGACAAACCCACCTCCATAGGTATCACAAGGGATAAGAAACTAAGAGTAATGCTACTCAATGCCAGAAGTCTAAACCTCAAGATGCATGCACTCGAAACTCTCCTTAGCATGGAGAACATTGATATCTGTGCAGTAACAGAAACCTGGTTCAAGGCTCCCGAGAGCACCCCAGCACTACCAGGTTATACCTCATACCATGTTTTTCAGCCCCAAAATTTGGACCGAACCACAATAGGAGGGGGAGTATCAATATTCGTCAAAGAAACCCACACCTCCAGGTTGGTGGCACAGCACGAAGCATCAGAGACTATCCATGTGCAACTAACAGTGGGTAAAACTGCCTTCCAGTTTACAGCCTGCTACAGACACCCTCCCAAACCCAGGAACCCCACTCAGCCTTCCTGAGAACACTGGAAAATATGAAGGTCTCTCCAAACACCATTATATTGGGTGACTTCAACTACCCTAACATAGACTGGGAGCATTACTCTAGCTCCAACACCCTAGCCCAAATGTTCCTAGAATTTATAAACTCAAATGCTATGGAACAACTTGTTGCCACTCCCACAAGAGGGGAAACATACTGGACCTGATCATCACCAACATGGGGACTCTATGCTCCAGACCAGAAGTGTATCCCTCACTGGTAAGACCAGACCATAAACTAATCTCACTAGATATTCACATCCTGACCCCAGTCCCTACCCAGAAAACCACAGTGAAAAACTTCTCTAAAGTAAATTTCACACTCCTCAAAACCGAGGGGAAATCCTTCAAAGCCCCCGGGCCTGTGGAAAATACGGCCCAGACAACAGAAACCTTTATAAATGCATTCTATGAACACCTTCAGGAATGCATGGATCATGCTATCCCAAATAAAACCAAGACCCAATCCTCCAAGGTTAGGCGTCCTGTCTGGTGGACCCCAGCCATAAACAAACTATACAATAGAAGGAGGAAGCTACTACATGATAGAGCAAAATCCCAAAAAGGGAAGGCATCTCTTATCAGTATTAGCAAAAAACAACGGGCACTCATAAAATCGTCTAAGGCCAGCTTTGTGAGAAAAATTGCACAGGACACTAAGGATAATCACAAGGCTTTCTTTAGTTATGTTAGGAACCTGGGTGGGAATTCCCAGATATGCTCAGAATTAGTCCAAAATGACAAAAAATACACCAAACCCACAGACATTGCCAACATCCTAGCTGACAGGTTCAGCGCAAACTTCTTCCCCACTTCCCCATCAAAAGGGCAAATATCAATCCCAGCAGAGTGCTGCCCCCCTAACATCTCAGATGCTCAGGTAAGAGCCGCCCTCTCCAAAGCAAAATACACAGCATCAATGGGACCAGATAGTGTCCTGGGCTGCATCCTACATGAACTCCAAGAAGAACTAAACCCAAACATAAAACTACTGTTCAATCTCAGCCTTACTACAGGATATGTACCCAAAGAGTGGCGTACAGCAACAGTGGTCCCGCTCCACAAAGGTGGTGTCTCAACGGATCCTGGAAACTATCGCCCCATATGCCTGACTAGCTTGGTCTGCAAAGCTATGGAAAGGATCATCATGGACCTCATAAATAAAGATATTGGGGACCTACAGACACTGGATCCCACCCAGTTCAGCTTTGTTAAGGGCAGATCCTTCCTCTTAAACCTGGTCGATTTCTTTGAAACAGTCACCAAGGCCATTGACGAGGGGAAGGTGGTCCACACAGCCTACCTGGACCTTGCAAAAGCCTTCGATACAATACCCCACTCGGGCATTATAGATAAGCTCACCAGCTTAAATATAAACCCCTATGTCACTAGATGGGTTGCAAACTGGCTCAAGGACAGAACCCACATGGTTAGAATTGCTGGAGCCATGTCAGACTTCAAACCAGTTACAAGTGGCATCCCACAAGGCTCAGTCCTGGGACCTCTCTTGTTTGGTATATATTTCTCGGAGGTACAGGATAACATGGAAGGACTGTGGCTGACCAAGTTCACAGATGACTGCAAACAGGGCGCCATAATCGACTCTCCAGCCGACACAAGCATCCTACAAAAGGGCCTCATAGAAACAGACAACTGGTGCCAGAGCCATGGCCTCAAGCTAAATGCCAAAAAGTGTATAGTCATCCCCTTTGGCAAAAACAAAGTGCCCACAAATTACCACATAGGTGGTAATCCATTAATCTGGAAGAAGTAATTAGGGACCTGGGTACCCAAGTTGATAGCAATCTCTCATTTGACAACCACGTGGCCAAAGTGGTTAGAAAAACATTTTATATAGACCACCTAATCATGAAGGGATTCACATCTAGATCAGGGGAGGTCATCATGCCTCTTTACTCATCCCTCATCAGGCCCATAATTGAGTACTATGCCCCTTTTGGGATGCACCTTACCAGATACCTGCAGCAATTGGAAAGACCCCAAAAGTACCTCACCAAGAGGATCAAAGGGCTCAAACAGATGCCATATGCTGCCCAGTTAAAGAAACTCCAGCTCTACTCAGTGGCATACTGCCTGCTCAGAGGTGATCTGTGCCTGACGTATAAAGCCATGTCCAACCCGGAATTAATGGACATGCTGCACCTCAGAAAATCCAAATCCCATCGAGCTACGCGCTTGAGAGACTTGAACCTCAGCACTGAAATAAATAGGACATGCTGGAGGGACAGATTCATAACCCAGAGGCTCCCTTCACTCTGGAATAAAATCCCAGTCCAGGTTAGGCAGAGTCCCTCATTGACTGTCTTCAAGAGGAATCTTGATGAGTGGATGGGAGATTGTAGGTTTACCCGGGTATCACTTCTGTGTCACTGTTAGACAGAGGCAGAGTATACTAACCTCAAAAAAGGGCATAGCAAAATTCATTTAAAATGGGTGGCGAAAGCCAAACACATTCTGGCTAGGCTTATAAATGCCTAGGGCAGATAGCCTAGTATGACCCTATGAACCTATGAAATGCTACGTATGTTAAGATGAGCAATGGAGAGAGAATTGGGTGGGTTGATAAGAGGTCCAGTGTTATATTTGGTTTGGGAGTTATTTATGGTGGTAGGGATAGATGTTGGGCCGGGATTAGGATGAATGTCCCCATCTTTTAAGGTGTGGAGAAATATAAAGTATTTTGCTTGGAGAGGTTTACAGTAAAAGTGAATTGTTTGTTTAATTTTTAGTTTGTTATATTTAATGTGAACTATTCTATGAAATTTAGCACTTAGGTAGGTAGGTTGAGAAGTACTAGTTTGAAAGGTAGGTTGGTTTGATATTATAGGTGTTAAAATGTGTTTGGATGGAATATGGAGGGTGTAGGTAAGAGGTTTTTCATAGGAAGACAAGAGATAAATAGTAGAATTGTTAGGAGTGTGATAAGTAATGGTATTTGTAGTAGGTAGGGCATGATTAGGTGGGATGTGAACTAGTGTTAGAGGTAAGTGTTTAAGGTTGGAGGAAGGTATAGAGGGGTATGTTAGGAGGAATTCTTGTAGAAGGGACTAATTAGACAGGTAGGAGATAGGTGAATTATTGGTGGAAGAGTGATAAGGTGTGAATGGGTGTGGAAGTGAAGGGAGGCATATGATTGGTGTAATATATGGTGTGGGTGTGTCTATTGGAGGGATAAATGTAGGAACACTGGGGGTGGGTGGGAATTGGGGGTAGGGTATGGGAGTGGAGGCCTGTAGGGCAAATGGAGCAGGTACCGACAAAAGAGTAGAGTTTCAAGGAGAACAATCTGTTAAGTGAGTGAGTTCAACAGGTAAGTCACAAGTGAGAAAGGGTGTGAGAAGGATTGTGAGACTAGCTGGAGGTTAGAAAGGGTAGCAATAGAGCAAAAGTTTAGGAAACAGTATGAGAGGGAGAAAGAGTGAGTTAAGGAGAAGCAATGACTAAGAGAGTGGAAAAAAAGAGGTATGGTACAGCAGATGAGTGTAGGAATAGAATTGCAGATAGTTAGAGGAGAGGCTCCAGTTAGTGTGTAGTCACTACACAGCTTTGAAGATACACTTGCAGGGAGTCTGACAATGGCAATATAGGGTATATTACTACCTGAAAGGGAAAGAGAGAGGTTGGTTGTACGGGAATGTTTACGAGATTAGAGAATTAGTGGTTTGATAGACTGGCTGCTGGCAGTCCTGCTAAGGAAACTTGTCTAGCCTAGCAGTAACATTAAACATTAGGATAAGCTCAAAGTTCTAGGATCGGTTGTAACACATACTTTCACTGTCTTGTAGTGGGCTGGCTTCTCAGGGAGGTGATAAATAAGGTTCCAGCTCAGACAAATATGTTGAAGCTTCCAGTTGGGTGAGGTCTAGTAATTTAGTACAGGGGTGTACTGGGTCACAGGCTGGTAAATGAAGAAAAAGAAAGGGTAGTGAGGTAGCAGTTTAGTAATAAGGAGGAAAGCATTACACATAGATTATACACAGTTATATGAGTTAGCCATATTAATCAATAGAAACCCTTGGTGTTTATAGTAAGATCTAGAGAGTACATCAATGCAGGTACCTAAGGATTCAGAGGCCAATATTCAAATGCAGTCAGGAAGCAACAATATACAAAGGCAATCATTAAGCAAGTATGTGAATAGCTACATTCAGTATCTATTCAATTATATTCAGCAATGAAAATTAGAATAGAATTATATCAACAAGCTATCTGTATAGTAAAATACAATTATGTTGCTAGGATGGAAAGAACATTATATGCAGCATCTATACAATTGTAAAACCACAGCAGTTTTATTTAAGTAAAAATGTATTAACTACAGTCTTGAAGAACTCAAGTTCAATAATCAAGCTAAACATATTACTTATATAGGCAAAATAAACTAAGGCCAGTAGAATTATGCCTAGGCGAGCAGGGATGGAATTAGTAGATTAGCACCAACGTGGAAAAACGCTAACCAGGCGCGGGAGGTACAACAAGGGAGAGGGACACAGGAAACAACTGTTAGGAGCAGTTAGGATTAGGTAAAAGGCAGATAAGGTGCTGTAGCCTATGATCAGCCAGGTACATGGCGATAAACGCTAGTGAAGCGTTCTGTAGGTGTAATAAATAAAAAATTTCAGTATGGTAAAAGGAGTTCTAGGCAAGCAGAGATAGAGATAGAGTCTTATATCACAAAATACAATTTGCAGAGAGAGAACACCCTGAAGGAACAGAAGGGACAGACAGCAATCAAGAAGCTTGTGTTGATAGCAAAGACAGTAAACCAGAAGATGATTAACCTTTGTGAGGAAAGCCATTCAGGAAGATATAATGCCAGTGTTTTTGAGGAAAGAAACTACACCTTTCACATCAATGGAAGAGATGGAAGAAAATAATTCTGAGTTAGTGGTCTTATAGGTATAACACATACATTGTAAAAAAGCACATCGAAAGGATCAAATTTTAAGTAAGGCAAAAAGGAATATAATAAAAATACACAGGATGTAGTGTAGCCAGACGAACCCAAAAGTGAAGTCCTCAGTAAAAAATAAGGCGTCAAATGCTGAGAGTAAAAGCACTTTAATGTCCACAAATCCACAAAGACAAGATAAAGATAGGTTAGTGCTTTTATAGTTTCCCGCTTCTTCAGACCTTAATAAAATCAAACAGAATACAGCTAATAAAAACAACTAATTAATGGGGCAATCCTCTTTTTTTCAACAGAGGTTTTAAAGAGATAGCACTATTCAAACCCGGTGGAACATATGCTTTAAAATCATTAATCCACCTCAATTCAATATATTCTGTCATTACATAAATCACCTTCTCTTGGACTGTTAACTTTTTGTAGAACCAAAAATGTAAAACTATGACTGACCCTAGCTTCAGACACATGTTTGGCTAGTGCATTGGTTATTTTATTATTACGTATATCTTTCAGGTGCTCTAGCACCCTCTCCTTAAGCATCTGATTGGTTTTACCTATGTAAAAACAATCACATAGGTTACACTTAGCCATAAAAACTATATTTCTAGTAGAACAATCTGCGTAGAAAGAGAATTCTGTGTATTTGGAAGTCACAGGGTGAATTATAACAGGCTTTACAGCTCCTACATGCATGTGTGCCCTTGCATTCTGAAATAAACTTCCCATTGGCCTACAGTGCTTATAGCACAGATGTTGTTTTAATTTATTACTATTCTTAAAACTGAATTTAGGAGCAGGTTCTATAACTCTACTTATCTTTGGATCTGTAAGTAAAATAAGCCAATTCCTTTTAACAATCTTTATTTTACTTATTTTATTTTATTTTATTTTACATTTGTTGACCGAGCTAGTCTAACTGGATATATGTCCATTTTCAGTAGAGGCCCAGGGAGAAAAGCTCCACATAAAAGACACTAACAAAGAGAACATTTAACTACAGTTACAGATTATTTGTCAGACAAAAACAGGTGTTCAAGGTTACTTTAGCATGCATGATAGGTAAAAATAGAACAAATAAGATGAACCCCCCACCCTTTGGATGAATTTTTATTTTATTTTTTTTTTATTTTAAACCAAACACTGCAAGAAGAAAAAAGTATTCAGAAGAATGTAAGGGATTCCCAAATCAAAGTTATGAGTAAGGCATTGGAGAACAGTCTAGTTATAAAAAGAAAAGGGAGAATTAGTTGAGGGGCAGTAGCTCATGAGACAGAGAAATGTCCATACAGTTTTTCCTGGGTACAATAGGTCCAACTAGAATGTAGGGGTCTTGAAGTGGCTATAAAGTGAGTAGTAAATGGTGCTATAGCCTAGGATACCAGGAGGAAAAACTATTTTAATCAGGGTTAGTACAGGAACATAGCCAGTGGGTTATAATGTATAATTTGAGTTTCTTTTTAAATAGTGTATTGAAGAAAGAGATGTGAGTTCACTGGGAAGTAGGTTCCAGGTTTTACCCACAGTGATAGAGAAAAGGGAATCTCCTGCTTTATTGTTGGGTTTTTGTCTAGATTCCAATAGTTTATTTGCTGAGAGGAGGTTTGTAAGATTTTTATATGGGCTGATTAGACTTGTGAGAATTGGTGTGTTACCTGGTTTATAAAGGATTTTATAGAGCTGAGTTTCTTCAGTCGGGGGTAATAATCAGTTGGTGAAATAGAATTTGATTATGCAATTCCAGCCAGCCCAGTTGATTTAGATTTTGGCAGTGGTAGGTTCTGAAAGGGGAGCTGGTAGCAAATCTGGCAATATTATTGTAGGAGATTGCCAGCTTGTTGAGATTGCTTTTAGATAGATTTGTATATATAGGAGAGGCATAAAAGAGAGATGAGATAAGGTGGGTGTGGGCAATGGGAGTAAGGAAGGGTTTAATTTTATAGAGGGAGCCTAGTTTTCGGTTAACTGATTTTATTGTGGTGTTGATATGAGTATCATTGTTAAGGTTGTGGTCAATAGTTACTCCTAAGAGTTTAGTAGTGGTATCAGGAAATATAACTGTGCCATTTTTAGATTTGATAGTGAAGGCAAATGCAGTGGACTTTTGTGTAGGAGTAAACATCAGTAGTTTAGTCTTTTTAGGGTTAAGGAGGAGACAACACTGTAAAAAAACATTCTTCCACTAGCTCAAAGACATTTTGGGTGAGGGACTGCAGATCAGAAGCCCCTGTAGCTGAGGATATTAATGTGGAGTCATCTGCATATTGAATGGATATAGCTTGGGGGATACTAATAGACAGATCATTTATAAAGATTGAGAATAGAAGAGGGCCCAAAACAGAACCTTGGGGTACACCAAGGGAGACAGGAAGGTGGCAGGATAGAGTGTTATCCCAAAGCACTGCCTGTTGCCTATTATCTAAGTAGGACTTGAACCACTGTACTGCTTGAGTATCAAGTGAGAGGGACTTATGAAAATTCTACAGTAGCTGATGGTTAACCATGTCAAATGCATTTGAGAGATCAGTAAAGATTGCAGGGGACAGGGTGTTATTGTTACGTTTTTTGATAATGTGGTCAGTAAATGATAGGATGGCAGTCATGGTGCTATGGAAAGGTCGAAAGCCATGCTGAGAGCTAGCTAATAGGATATTTTGGAGAAGGTGGTCTAATAGTTGACGGTGGATGCATTTTTCCATGATTTTAGCTATGGGAGAGAGTACGACAATTGGACGAAAGTTACATGGTTCAGTTGAGTTGCCGCCTTTGTGTAGGGGTATTATATGTGAGACTTTCTACATGGATGGGATGGTACCTTCTGTTATTGTTCTATTTATTAGGATAGAGATAGGGTAAGAAATAACTTTAGCTGCTATTTTAAGATATTTAGCAGGTAAGAGGTCAGCAGAGGGGGTAGAGGGTTTGAGTTTTTGAAGGAGGGTACAGATGAGGGATGTAGGCACAGGTTGGAGTTGGAAGGTATGCGGTAAGTTAGTTGAGGAGGAGGGCAAATAAGAGGATACAGGGGGTAGTGAGTTAGCAAGTGACTGGATGGCTTCAGTAAAGAAGATATTAAAGGAATCAGCAATTTGTTTGGGAAACTCTTGGGTAATTCTGGATGAGGTTGGTGTCTTAGAGTTGCCTGGATGAAGGAGTCTATTGATACCTGACTAGAATTTCTGTGGACTTTGTTGATTGGTTTGTTGAAGTTGAAAGTAGTAGTTTTGTTTGTCTAATAGTAGTGATGTTTTAGTAGAATTTCTAAGCTGTTTAAATTTTAAATAATCAGAAGGGTCTTTAGAAGTACGCCATTTGGCCCAACATTTGTTTCTAAGTAGAATCTTTTGCTTAGTTTCCTTTGTAAGCGATGGAGCAGTTTTGGTACTGATTCAAAGAGTACAGGAAGGGGCATGGTAGTCCAAGATTTCTAGGAACTTAGAATTGAAGTATGCCACTGCTTCCTCCAGTTGGAGGTGTTTTAAATGTGACCGGTTGCATAAATTCAGTTCATTTTGGAAGTGTTCAGGATTAAAATGTTTATTGGCGTGAGTTGTTCTATAAGTTGAAGGGCAGGGAATATTACTCTTTTGTCGAATTATATAAGTTAGTGAGTGATCACTAATGTCATCTGGCATGATGCCTGATGTATATGTTGGGGACTGAGTATTTATTATAATCCAGTCTAGGGTGGTTTCCTTGTTGGTAGGTTTATGAATACGATTGGGTGAGGTGATAGTTTGGGAGAAGCCATGTAGATTTATGTGATTGTTTGGGTTCTCGGAATTACAGGTATTCCAGTCTATATTAAAGTCGCCTAGCAGAATGGTTTCTTGTGGATAGATAGTGTAAAGCCAGCTAAGGATATTTTCTAGGGAGATGATGTTATTACCTGGAGGAAGATATGAGCATATAATGTTGATGGCCTTACAAGTATTTAGTTGTAGCTTAGTGATAAGAATTTCAGTGTTGGTATTGGATGGTGGGTAAGTATCCAGTAGTGTAAATTGAAGCCCTGCTTTGTATATTAAAGCTACACCCCCTCCTTTTCGGTTAAGGCGATCCATATCCTGGAGGGGTGATTTCATAGTCTTGGGTTATTAGTTTTAACCATGTTTCGGATAGGCATAGAATGTCAAAGTTATGTACATCCAGTAGAGCATGAAGGTGAGTCACTTTATTATTAACACGTTGTATGTTCAAGTGAGCTATGAAGAGGGAGTTAGGAGGCTTAGTAGGGGTGAGAAAGGAAGAGGGAGAAGGTCTAACTGAGTTAGCAGGACTATTACTGGTAGAGCCAGGATTTGGATGAATGTCACCATCCAGTAGGAGGTGTAGGTGTAGTCTATATGTGTGAATTAGAGAATGATTCAGCATGTTATGTGTTCTCTTGACATGATAGTGTTTATAGGCAAAATGGATGACTCTATGAAACTTAGGGAGGAGATACTTGGTTGTAGATGTTATGTTGATGTGTTTGAGGGTGGCTGATAAAGCTGGTAGGGATGTTTGTTTAATGGGCTGGTGGAAGCTAGGGTAGCTAACATGATCATAGGCAGTTGGGATATAGGGAAGGGATAGCATAGGAAAAATTGAGAACAGGAGTAGGGGTTTGAGGTTAGTTGATGTGGGTGGAGTAGGCACTGTGCTGAAGAAGTTAAAGGTGGAAAGTGAACAGGTGAGGTATTTAATGAAGTGGGAAGAGTGATATAGTATGATGGAATTCCTTTAATGGGTTAAGGGATGGGATTGGATAATGGGAAAGTGTGAGTGGCTAGAGAAGTATAAGGCTAGATGCATGGGGGCTGGGTGGGAATTGTGGGTAGGGTATGGGAGCAGAGTGAGCCCGCAGGGCGAATGGAGCGGATAGAGCAAGAAGGAAAGGAAGCAGGCAGGTAGTGAAGAAAACAATCAGAGAAAGTGGAAGGTAGGTTCAAAGTGGGGTATACAAGGAGGTAAAGAACTTAACAGAGATGAAGAGGGTGAGATGAATAAAAAGTAACAGAAAGAGTGTTGATGGGTAAAGGTGGAATAAGAAACAGGTAAGTACCTAATTAAAACCTAGTTTCTAAGAAGCAGTAGGGCTGCTAGGTAGTGGCAGTCCTATGCTGCCTTCTAGTAGTCAATCCCTATGATATTGCAAGGGGAGAAACATGAGAGCTGTAGTGGAGAGGAGAGAATAAAAAGAACAGGGGGGAGCATAGAGGCTAGGCTGCTGATAGCTATATGGGATACAGAGTGGGAGACTATGGCTGCTGGTTGTCCTGGCAGGGAGTGCACACTATAACCAAAATTCAGGAAATAGTTACAAAATTATATGAGGTGAGACACAGGTTACACATACATTACTGTCATATTCTTGATTCCTTAGGGCAGAACAGCACAGGGGAGATATAGGCACTTTCCTGCACTGGGATGAGTGGGTAGACACTGTTTTTAAAGTCTTATAAATCCTCTAGATCTTGGAAAACCAGATGGAGACAATCACTGGGAGATTTACACTGGTTGGATAGTGTCTAGCATAAAGTAAAAATACAGAGAGAGAAGAGTGTCAAAGGAAATGCAGTGCAGAGACACACATATAGAAACATCCAACAGTTTACCATACACAGCTATAATTAATGCAGGCTAACATTTATATAAGAATTGAAGTACAAAATACCTAAGAGACATAAAGATAAGAGAAACAAGTCTAATTCAGTTCCCAGATCCAGTACCATGCATAGTGTATAATAAATGGCAGATAACTGTAGACAGTAACCCTCAGTTATGAGACAGTAAAAGTTGTGAAAATAAACAGGCTAATTCCCTTATGTTAGCAAAACACTAACTTAAAAAGCATAAACAGTGCTAATTCAGAACACAGTAAATGCTAATGTGAGTAAATGGTTGACAGACCTACAGCTTGATGCCACAGGTTAACGTATCTTGAGTGTTTTAAAAGCAAGGAAATAAATCTCCGAGCTAATCATCTGCAGGTACAGATAGTAAGGAGTGCACGCCTTCGCAGTGCCTCGCAAGCTTTATACTTACATTAAATGGCACACAACGGGTTACAAGACTAAGCGTAGCGAGTATAGTATGCTTAAATAAGAACTCATAGGTTAAGGAGTTCTGTTCGCTACCTTAGAAATGTATAGAATTAGCAATCTTTAAACTTACACAAAGCTATCTACAGGTGTGTAAGTAGGAGCATGCTACACCTCTATTCAGGGACAATACAAAGCCTGAGGGTCTAATAGCATATACTTTACCCATTCCATGCTGATGCAACTGTAAAATGTGCGTGAACGGTTTAAACCTCAGTTCTGGGAGGTTACTAAGCCTGAGGGCTAGTAGCAAGTTATTTACCCATTCCGCGCAATGCAGCAGTAATAACAAAAACTGCGTGAATGGTTTAAACCTCTGGTTTGGAGAAATACTAGGCCCAAGGGTCTAGTAGCAAGATCTGTACCCGTACTGCACTTATACACCAGTAAAAAGTGCTCAGTGGTTTAAACAGATGCTACCGAATGTATGAAGAGTCTCCTGTAAAAGCGACTACAGTTAGATATACTAGAAGGTGCCCAAATACTTTTAAACCCTCCGAATACAGACAACTGTTAAAATACTTTACAAACACTTACTCAGACTCTACACCACAGTTGAATTCATTTACAAGCACATTGGTTATCTAAAACCATGCGCAGTTGAATTAATTTACAAGCACATTGGTTATCTAAAACTATGTGTGGAACCTCTCTATAATATGTACAGCAGAGACAAAATGGGAAATATCAAACTGTATTGTGTGAGCAATGCAATGGACATGTTTAGGATTCTATTTAATGTTAGAGCAGAAAAACAAGCATTGAATTAACATACAAGCCAGCAGAACAGCAGAACATCATACATCCAACATAAAAGCAGATAAACAAGTATTAAGCTGACATTCAAATGCAATATAACAGCAATAAACTTACTGCAAGCTCTACAGCCTGGGATAGACAGCAGCCGAGAGGGGAACTGGGGATTTAAAGACGGTGCCAAGAGGGATAAGATGCATATAATAGCTATGGAGTAGGGGAGGATCCAGAAAGAGAGGGGGAGGGGTAAGGTACGTGTGTACTTATTGGTGCAGAGTGGAATAAGGGGGAGGAGTGAAGTAGGAGTATGTGTGTAAAGGTGGGAAGGGACTAAGTGTGTGGGTGAAGGTGGGAAGGGAATAAATGGAAGGCAGGCACTGGAAGATGTGGAAGGTAATAGTCTAGGGGCTAAGTGGGTATGTGGCAAGAAGGAAAGGAAGCAGGCAGGTAGTGAGGAAAACAATCAGAGAAAGTGGAAGGTAGGTTCAAAGTGGGGTCTACAAGGAGGTAAAGGACTTAACAGAAGATGAAGAGGGTGAGATAAATAAAAAGTAACAGAAAGAGTGTGGATGGGTAAAGGTGGAATAAGATACAGGTAAGCACCTAGTTAAAACCTAGTTTCTAAGAAACAGTAGGGCTGCTAGGTAGTGGCGGTCCTATGCTGCCCTCTAGTGGTCAATCCCTATGATAGAGCGAGAGGAGAAACATGAGAGCTGTAGTGGAGAGGAGAGAATAAAAAGAACAGGGGGAGAGCTTAAAGGCTAGGCTGCTGATAGCTATAGGGGATACAGAGTGGGAGACTGGCTGCTGGTTGTCCTGGCAGGGAGTGTACACTATAACCAAAATTCAGGAAATAGTTACAAAATTATAGGAGGTGAGACATAGGTTACAAATACATTACTGTCCTATTCTTGATTCCTTAGGTCAGAACAGCACAGGGGAGATATAGGCACTTTCCTGCACTGGGATGAGTGGGTAAACATTGTTTTTAAATAAATCTCACATACCTTATTGACTTCACCAGAATATGTTAAGCACATCCTATTTACTACCCTAGTATCTGTAACTTCCTGCATTGTCCTTTCTATTTCACAAATTCTGTATCCCCTACTCACAAGTTCTGTACTTAGTGAATCAAGGGCCTCGTTCAAAGATTCTGGATCTGTGTGCAGTCTCATACACCAAAGTACCAGATTTTTAATCACATTCTTAGTAATGTGCCAAGGATGCATGCTAGAGCAATGTAATATATTGTTTTTCCTACATGATTTCCTATACAACTTCGTAGATAAACTGCCAAACATGTTTTTACTAACAGTTATGTCTAAGAAATACAAAAGGTACAGATACTAGGGGAGTAAATAGGATGTGCCTAACATACTCTGGTGAAGTCAATGAGGTATGTGGGATTGTTAAAAGGAATTTGCCTATTTTACTTACGGATCCAACGATAAGTAGAGTTATAGAATCTGCTCCTAAATTCACTTTTAAGAATAGTAAGAACTTAAAACAACATCTGTGCTATAAGCACTGTAGGCCCAATGGGAAGTTTATTTTGGAACGCAAGGGCACACATGCATGTAGGAGCTGTAAAACCTGTTGTAACATCTGGTCCACATGCATGGTTGTACACCCTGTGACTTCCAAACACATAGAATTCTCTTTCTACAAAGATTGTTCTACTAGAAATATAGTTTTTATGGCTAAGTGTAACGTATGTGATTGTTTTTACATACGTAAAACCAGTCAGATGCTTAAGGAGTGGGTGTTAGAGCATCTGAATAATATAATTAATAATAAAATAACCAATGCACTAGCCAAACATGTGTCTGAAGCTGGGGTCAGTCATAGTTTTAAATTTTTGGTTCTACAAAAAGTTAATGACAGTCCAAAAGAAGGTGATTTATGTAATGAGACAGAATATACTGAATTGAGGTGGATTATTGATTTTAAAGCATATTTTCCACCGGGTTTGAATATTGCTGTCTCTTTAAAACCTCTGTTGAAAGAAAGAGGATTGCCCTATTAATTAGTTGTTTTTATTGGATGTATTTAGTATTTAAACTCTGTGTATTCTGTTTGATTTTATTAAGGTCTGAAGAAGCGGGCAACCGTGAAAGCGCTAACCTATTTTTATCTTGTCTTTGTGGATTTGTGGACATTAAAGTTTTTTTACTCTCAGCATTTGACGCCTTATTTTTTACTGAGGACTTCACTTTTGGGTTTGTCTGGTTACACTACATCCTTTGTATTTTTATTATTGACTTTGTTAAGTGTAACCATGGCTGAGAGTACTGCTTCAATGCTGAATCCTACCCCTATTGAAGGATTAAATAAGCCAAGGTATGAAAGGAAAAATGGATCTATAGATGAAGCAGCCTTATCTATGTCTGCATTTACTGCTAGTCCTCTCATTTATGTGTCCTTCAGTGAAGAGGATGTGGCAGCTAGTAATGTTGATATTAATGAACTTTCTGCATTTAAGGACCTTGAGGATAAAATGCTTAAGCAAAAGTGCTTGTTATGGCAGCACTATAATTTTGAGGCTGCCATCTTTCATAAAATAGTTCAGAGAGGACTTTGAGTACTAAAGATGCTGTCCTATGGGAACAGCCTTCTGGAATTATTAAAAAGGTGGCAGATACTGAACTTACAATTGAGTTTAGACTACATGGCACTGTTAAATGATTTCTTTACATATTACTTAGAATTATTTTTTCTGAGCTTGACTAACCAGGTCAACAAACATCAAACAAATAAATAAATTCACACAATCATACCTCTCAAAAGTACTGATGATCACTGCATGGCCTCTGTTTACCACCATGTTTGTACTGGAAAGTAATGATACACATTGCAGTTTCCCACTTTACAACCCTCACAAGATCATTCACTATAAAGTCGGGAAATTTTGATATTATCAGCTGTCTAGCTTTCCAAGGCCAGTACAAGTTAAAGGGACAATTACCAGTTCAACACTACAAATGCAAATATACTAAGCACTAAGTTAGCTATGCACCCAGAGCATCAGACACAAAGTTATTGTATCCCTGAATCCAAAAGCAGCAAAACAGGGACGTGGTACAGTTATCATCACTTGCACTGGTTGTTTTGGGGGGGTGGGGGCAAGACGCTTAGGCTGACACAAAAGGTCAGTGAGTGTGTGTGAATAAAAAAGAGAAGCACACAGACATTTGGATGAACCAACAAATGGCCAGTGAGACAAAATGAGTAACTGGTGTGTGTGTGTGTGTGTGTGTGTGTGTGTGTGTGTGTGTGTGTGTGTGTGTGTGTGTGTGTCTGTTGGGGTCCTCCAGGTAAAGGTGGTGTGTGAGTGTCTGCATGAACACAGCCAAGAACAGTGCTGGCTTTATGTCTTGGTATGTTGGACAGGTGTGAGTCATGCATCGTAGAGGTGGCAGTTCATCATTGTCATCCCCAACCATGACAACTGGCTCCGCCAGGAGTTGCACTGACATGTCCATGCCCACAGTCAGATGCACTGCTGCTACCTGAAAGTGACTGATGTCTGGTGGTTGAGCTCTCCACTCAGGGACACCCAAAACCACAACCCCATGGCTTGCCAGATATGGGTGTGGACAGCAAACTCACTGATGGAGCAGTGGAAATATTGCCACTATGGGAGCATGATCAGGTATGGCTGAATTGGCTGATAGCAGATGACCTACACCCATGAAGAAGCTGTTTCCCTCTCAGTAGATGTTCCAACACAGACATTGCTGTTCCAATGTGTCATTCATTCGACCCATTGAATCGGCAATACAGTAGAGGCAGTCACACATGTCAGCCTGTGCCACCTCTACAACCCTGAGCATTTGTCCATGGCAGTTTCAAACAGACATGTGACTTAATTTCACCAGGCTGATGGAGCTGACGTCATCACGCATGTGATGATGTCAGCCCTGAAAGCACTAAATCTAAATAAATAGATTGAAAAAATCAGAAATTAAGGGGTGCCACTCCGGAATTGTGGCACCCCACTATTGGGACCCCAAAACTCAGTAAAAGCCATGTAATTCGGGACGATTGGGAGGTCTAGATGTGCACCTGCTCATATGTCCTTCCGTGACCACCCACGGTATTCAGATCTGGAACTATCTGTTGCCAAATGTGCATCTTACATACCATATCTCCCCGTCCCTTTTTCAGCAGAACAGCACCATGTTGCCTAAAGGCATCTGCTATGACCTGGTTCTCAGCATCAGTGAAGGGGGGTTTCCAAGGATTGACAAACATGGTTGGCATACTCCTAGGTATCCTAAAAGACAACAGAAGGATAATACACATAAGTATCACATAAATACTGAATAATTTATTCCACATAAACAGTAAAGGTAGCTTTACTAGAAAATCTCACCAAGACTCTGACACAACTTGCTGTGAGGGAAAAGTTAGTTTGCTTTTGATTTCTTGTATTTTGTATTACTTTATTCCCTTCTTCTATTTTGTATACTGTAATTTGTTTTCTCTACACTGTGTTTTACTTGTATTATGCTTTGAGTTGATATTAAAACTTGGAAAGAGACCACAGCTGTGTCTCTTGTGACTCACAAATTAGAACAGGTCAATTAAGGAGTCACACAGACGTCAGAACAGGGGTAAAGCTAGGAACTAAACCTTCTATTTAAGGGGTGAAATAAAACATTTTAAGGTTTTACTGGAAAAGCTGACTAAGAGTCTGACACAACTTGCTGTGAGGGAAAGGTTAGTTTGCATTTGATGTCTTGTAATTTGTATTACTTTATTAACTTTTTATATTTTGTATACTTTGATTTTTTTTTCTTTGCGCTGTGTTTTACTTGTATTCTGCTTTGAATTGCATATTAAAACTTGGAAAGAGATCACAGCTATAAATCCTGTGAGTCACACAGATTTTTTCCCATCCATCCATCCTGTTGCTGTTGTGTTCTTAAGCACAACTGTCTTTCTAATTGCCTTCCCTTATGTTAATTTGAACACATATCTCCTTCTGTCTCCCCTTTCACTGGCTGTTGTGAGTAAGCATAAAATTATAATTTTGTGAAATCACCCCCTTCAACTATTTAAATTTATTGGCCATCCCACTGTATTCCTCAGAGCCAGAAAACAAAAGAGCCTACCCCATTTTAATCTATCTTGCTATTTTAAAATTAGTGGCTCTCCACTTAGACAGCTGAAACTTTAGTTACCCCCATTTTTCATATCTAACTGCTTAGTGCACACTGCACTGATTATAACATTAATTCACTTTTTCATCTTACCTTTAAACATTTATCGCAAGATCACCAGTTATCAGAAATCCCACATTCTGCCTGTCAGTAGTTACCTTGGGATTAATTTTTCTGTTTCCTTCTGGTGAGAGAAGGACCACAGAGACATCATCTCCTGGAGACTGCCGATCACCAGTAAATGTAATAATTGCTTCATAGGTGACAGCTTGGAATCTGTGCTTATAGTCTGCTCCTGGAGAGAGAAGGAGCAGAGTGCATTAATTCCTGGCTGTTTCTGGTTGGACATTAAGTGCCTGTGCTTAACATTCCTGATTGGTCTGGTTGCTAGTCAAGGCATCCACCAGGAAAAGGCTACAACTTGCATCATCTGGGACAACACTGTGGATCACCAAACAGGCTGTGGCCTGCTTCTCATCTTGAGACTGGTGCTAAAGGTTTGCTTCTGGTGAGAGAAGAAGCAAAGGACTATTGTATCACAACAAATTGCAGCTGTGGTGAGACCAGCACTAGTAGTAGCCAAGCAGTAGCCACTCATGCAACTCCCCTCTTTTCATCATTCTTGACAAGCTAATTCTTTGTTTTCAGTAAGCACTGCTTGATCTGTTTCTAACTTCAGAATATCTGTCTTAATACTTCATCCTTAAATGTTCAGAGTTTATGTATTTGTTTCCTCTCAAGTGTTTGGCAGTGCCCTGTACAGACTCAAACACCTTGAGTGACATTTTTCCTGTAAAGCACACAATTGAAATTTCTGCAGTACCTAGTTGCACATAGGACAACTAGTTTGCAGTGACAAGCACTGTCCCCAAAGTTGCAAACTGAAAACTCCTGACATTGCTTTATATTCTCACTCCAGCTATCTAATCAATAAAAAAAGATTTGACCCCATTGATATGAACTTACCCACTATCTCTGTTACCAGCTGGGTAGATATGAGCATCCTGAGGCAATGTAGAAATTGCCTTATGTTTAATGACAGCCAGTTAATTCTCAAACAAACTGATATGGTATGTGAGAGATGTATTTACACAGTCACTGGAGGCAAAGCTCTCACATAAGAGTACTCCTTATGTCAATAAGGTTGTCAGTAGTACACATACTGCACACATCACACACAATTCAAAGCAGACATATCGACCCACATATGCCTAGACACTTAAATGTAACCTCCTTAAACCACAAAGACCTCCTAAACAATCCACATGTAACAATTACATTCAGCAACCCCAAATGCATTCTTTCAAAACAACACCCACATCAACACATAGAGCCACATCTCATGTAGCCTCTAAGCCCATAAGGCAAGCCACCACACAATCCAACATTTTGGTTATTGGGACTCCATTGTGAGACACACTAATGTCCCTCTCACCAGTCTGAGTAAGGAGAAAGTCATAGTCAGTTGCTTATCAGGGACTAGGGTCTGCCACATTATGCATGCACTCAGGCCACTGGACAAGTACCAGTATGACTCAGTCATAGTCCTCGTGGGAGTAAATGATCTGAGACATAACTCCCTAGACTATATGAAGAGAAACATCATAGAACTCTAAGTATATGTGTCTCAGGCTGGTATGAGCCTAGCATTGAGCAGCATTTAACCTTCTCCAAAGATGATGCCACAATATGAACAAAAGATGATTGACTTTAATAATTGGCTGAGTTTCTGCTGTCATTCTAAGGGGGTGCAATATTTGTCAGTTTGGAAGGAGATGGTCAACAGACCACTCTGCGTTTGCCAGGATGGTCTGCACCTCTCCCTCTAGGCTTTTGAATATCAGCTAAAATATTGTCTTCCCCCAGAGAGCCTTTTTAAGGCAATGCCAAACTGAAAGTACTTCCGACATAGCAAATCAAAACCAAGAAAATCCAAAGGTATTACTGCTCAAAGCTAGGAGTCTAAAAAAACAAACTCTACTCCTTAGAAGCTCTGTGCACCCTAAAGAATGCTGATGCCTGTGCAGTCACTGAGACATGGTTTAAACCCATGGACAGCACACTATCAGTTCAAGGTTACAATGCCTTCAACGCATTTAGACCAGCTACTACACAGACCATATTCATGGGAAGATTTAATTACCCCACTAGTAACTCTGAATCCTATATTGCACCAAATGTACAGGCACAGAGATTCCTGGATCTTATAAACACAAACTCCCTGAACCAGATAATCAATACACTAACCAAGGGGTGCAGTTACACTTGATCTGGTCCTCAATATGGGAAAGAGCTGCACACCCTCTACTGTAATGTCTTCCCTGGTAAGGTCAGACCACAAAATGGTCTCCTCTGAAGTAAAAATAAACCCTAGACCCCCAGCTAAACCTGAAATATTCAGAAACTAGTCTAAGGCTAACCCCCCGCTATTAAGTAATAACCTAGTAAAATTTCAAGCCACCATAAACCCTGAGAGCATTGCTGCCTATGCAGAACTGTTCACAGAAACCCTGTACAAGCATGTTAATAGCTGCATACAGACAGCTGTACCCACCAGAAAGAAGTACAGAACTCAAAAAACAAGCCACCCTGGTGGAATCACAAAATCAATAGGCTGTATAACAGAAGGAAGAAAATCATGGAAAAAATTAGGAGGTGCAGCAACCAGCAGGATAAAAGCACTCTCATCAAACTAAACAAACATCTCAGGGGGCACATAAAGTCTACCAAAGCTAAATCTGAGATGAATTTGGCCTCCCAGGCAAAGGACAACCACAAGGCATTCTTTAGCTATGTCCGCAACCTCAAAGACAATACACAATTGTGTACAGAGCTCACTGTAAATGGAGCCACCTATACTGAGCCAGAAGACATAGCAAACCTACTAGCCAATAAATTCAGCTCCAACTTTACCCCTCTCTCCTCTCAACCTTCCCTCAGGAAATACCATCAAAAATATCTCCCACTGCTATCACTAGGAAGGAGGTCCTTGATGCTCTCTCTAACGGCATCAATGGGCCCAGACAATATCCTAGGATGCCTTCTACATAGTATGAAACATGACCTATCAAGGTCTCTGGAATTTTTATTTAACTATAACCTCCAAACAGGCTCTGTGCTGCATGAATGGAGAACAGCAACTGTCATGCCTCTTGTGAAGGCTGCCAGCCTAGCTAGATAGAATTTTGCAAATAATTCTATGTCATTGTAAATATTAATATGATCTACAGGCTTATGTAATAAATGTAAAAAAATTGTGTTATGTTTTGAGATCCAAAAATGTAACCACAGTGCACCCTGATGGAAGAAAGCTGATAAATGAAGCATTTGGTGACTGTTCGATCCCAAGCTCGAAGACAGGATATGTGGACTAAGAAAGTATTTCTATTGTCTTAGGACAAGAGTTAATTACTAAGCTTTATATGTAAAGTGTCCTTTATTGCTGTGGTTTCCTGGCAGGTGAAAGATTACAAACAAATGTTAAATTTTGAGATCTGTGAGCCTGGGAAACTTCAGGAGAAGTGATAAAAATAATGTAATGTGAAATGACTCAGCAATACTGGGTGTTATCAACTTAAGACTTTCTCAGAGAGAAAGAGTGAGCATTTTGGATTTTGTCTAAAGCTGATATCAGCTCACCTGCACTTGCTTTGTTCTGTAAGTAGGATCTTAGACTTTAACATTTCTCTCAGGGTTAGATAGGAATTTAGCCAGATTAGTCTAGCTGTTTTCTCTATTAATGTCAGACTGTCCTACAATATTGTTTTAAAAGTTTCCTGTGATCTCTGAACTCTTGATCAGCACTGTTTTGAATTAATGAGATCTGTCTTGTGTTTTTATTATTTATTATTAAATATTGTTTTAACTTTTCAACTGTGGCTGTTATGTGTAGAAATAATTTAAGCTCTAGACTACTTGCATGTATTTGGTGATACTGTCCAAGCCACTCCAATAGTCTTGCTGCTTAGTCACACTTACTATTTGGATAACAGTAATATTATACATTGAAACTGGTCACCCCTTGGGAAGGGCCTTATAGTAACTGATATTAGTGGTTGATGGCAGTGATTTCTACCTTATAGACTGGAGAGAAGGACGCATAGCTGGAGAACCTGTGACAGCCTTCCCCAGGAGTGCCTGTGTGTTTGTATATAACTCATATCTCAAAGTGTGTGTGTGTCAGATACTTGGACAGGGACATGAAGCACTGGTTAGACAGAGAGGGTGTTGGCGGTTCTCGCCTTACCACTAGGCTGAGATCTGGACCCTATAGCTGTGCCAGTGGGGAGCCTTATTGGGGATCTGGAGGGAAATGGAGAAGCCAGCCCCAGACTGACTGTAATCTCTATGTGCTCTTAAGGCAAATTGTACTTTACTGTATGCGCACTTGTTATCCCTCCAATGTGCACGCCCCTCACTGGTGCTAGTGCTGAGGATTGAGGCTGCTTGATTAGTAGGCCAGTGCACAGGCATCAAACCTCTCCACATAGGTGGGCCATCTACAGACCCTGGAAACTACAGACTTGTAAGACTCATTAGTCTTATATGTAAAGCCATGGAAAGAATCGTCATGGAAATGATTAAAAGTGATATAGTAAACCTCCAGACTCTGGACCCAACCCAGTTTGGTTTTGTCAAGGGCAGATCATGTCTACTCAACCTGGTGGACTTCTTTGAGAAGGCCGCAAAAGCAATGAATGAGGGACAAATGGCTCACACTGCCTACCTTGACCTGGCCAATGTATCTGACACAATACCCCACTCAGGCATTACTGACAAACTCATGAGATTAGGTACAAGCTTGTATGTCACCCAGTGGACAGCCAACTGGGTCACAGCAGGACCCAGGAAACAGAATTGCAGAGTCCACCTCTACAAAGATGCCAGTCACAAGTGCAGTCCCTAAGGAATCAGTCTTTGGAACACACCTTTTTGTATTTATTTCTCTGAGGTCAAGGCCAATATCAGTGGTCTCTGGCTGACTAAATTTGCAGATGATTGTATATTAGGAGTTATTGTTGAATCCCACACTGGCACAAATGTCTTCCAGCAGGGGCTAACATAGACAAACAACTGGTGTCAGAGGCATGGACTAAAACTTAATGCCAAGAATTGCATCATAGTATCCTTCAGGAAGTTATCCACCCCTGTTAACTATCATATTGACAACACACCCTATAGAGTTGACCTAGTAGTCAGAGACTTAGGGACACACATAGATAGTAATCTAGTCTTTGACCATCATGCGTCTACAATAGTGAGGAAATCCTACAGTGCCGTGCAACTTATAAATAAAGGTATAGCATCTAAGTCCATGGAAGTCATTATTCCACTGTATTCAGCATTCATCAGACCTAATATTGAGTACAATGCCCACTTTGCTAAGTACCTAACCAGGCATATCCAAAAATTGGAATGTCCACAGAGGTTTCTCACTAAAAGAATACAGGGTTTAAGTAAAATGTCCTATGCAGACCACCTCAAAGCTCTATCCCTGTATTCTGTCTCCTACATGCTTTTGATAGGAGATTTTATGCCTGACATATGGGGTATTGTCAGACCCCAATCTGATGGACCTTCTGAATATCCACAAAGCAAACACCATCAGAATTACTCATTCTAAAGACGTAAACCTTGCCTGTGATATAAATAGGACCTGCTGGGATATAGGTATGTATCCCAGAGATTATCCCATCTCTGGAACAGGCTCCCCATCCATGTGAAGGAGAGTTGCTCCCTAACCCAATGCACAATTGTATAGGAAACAAAAAATTCATCCCTGGTTTGGCATCTATGTCTCTAATGGATACAGGCAACCTGTAAAAGGTTCATCTTTCCGGGCCTAGCTTGTAAATGTTTCATCTCCCATCCCTTGCTTACATTTATCAAGGATATCAGAACTTGTCAGAAATTTGGGATGCATGGCTAGGCTTAAATAGGCCTGTGTAGTCATTAGCCTAGTAAACACCTATGACCCTATGAACCACTCAGTATTACCCCCTGTAGAAACATACAACAGTTTACAGATGTGAAATATGAACAACAGACAGGATGCAAAACAAGGATCATAACAAGAGCAACATATCCTTCTTTGTGCCATAAGAGAAACTCCCCTTGCACCCACTTACAAAAGAACAGTCTATCCTGGTTTGTGCCATAACAGTAACTCACCTTTGTCCCCCCAAAAGAACAAGAAAATTACACACTTTGCTAACAAATCATCTTTGAAATATTTAACATGCTATCAGAGGAACTGTCACTGAAACTTTTGTACATATTTATCACACAGGATTCCATTTTCATATATTGGCAATCATGTATACCTCTGAAATGTCTTGGCAAGCATGCACATGTCATCAGTACACTTCTAACTAATGTGTACAGATAAAAGTGTAAAAGACTTTGCTTCATATTTTTCTTAAATATATCTCAGCATATGCAGTATGTAGCTGATGAAATGGAAGCATATCTTTTGACATTCAATACTACTTTGTACAGATATATAATGAAGAAATAGTGTTATATTCAGACTTTCCAAAATAAACAAGTCTCCTCGCCATCAGTTTGCCTAGCTACACATTTGCCTTTTTGTAAGCTGTAAATTCAGAGCTGTTAGCATGGTGAAGATGCAAATGAGGTGTGCACTTATTAGAATTGCTGAATCACAAAAACATGGATCTGTGTAACTGATGTAAATATTGTGTAGGCACTCCCTCTATGTTTGTTTTTAATGGATTGCAACTGTGAATGATTAGTGTTGGCAGAAGGAAAACACAGCAGTACTACAGAATGCCTTACTTCCACTGGGTGTGTCAAGTTAGATCTAAAAAGTGTTATCTGTAAGGTTGGACATGTAAGGCATCCAACTTGCCCTTCATTTGTTGGCAAGCACATATGATATCATTTCCAATTAATATTCTCACACAGTTTAAGGCCAATGATATAGAATGGCTTACACACTGCATATCTCAGATTACAGCTCAAATAAATGAAGACTGGCCATCAAACACAGAAATGTAAGACAGAGCTGTATATTTGTAAGCAGCATCATGAAAGGTTGTGTGATCACTAAGTGCACTACATCCAAAACTATTAAATGAACAAATAACACTTGAATGGTTTGATATAACTTTAGATGCTGTTGCAGTTGGATGTGTGCATACTGAGTTAAGTTCTTTGCTGTGAAGCTGTTTGTGTGGCAAAGATGGATAAGGCACCCATCCTGTGTTCTGAAGGTGCATTGGAGTGAGAGTTCAATTCCAGATCTATGTAGAAATATATCATATGTACTAACATTTTCTAGTGTGCATGTCATAGATTGATTTTCCTCATTTCAATTACCTCTCCCTTTTTTTTTTTTGGCCAGTGTTTGCACAAAGCACCTCTTAGCGCAAACATAGGAGATGGAGAAAAATTAATGTTAGGTTTGGCTGTGCTGATCTGGTTTGCATGAAGTGCAGCAGTGTGCAAACTGGACAACTGGCAAACCCAAGCAGCATATAGGACCCAGACAGCCAAAAATAGAAACTGGATGCATTCAATTAATACTACTGGGCATTGTACAAACCCACTAAGCAATATTGTGGCATGGCTAACAGTGATAACTTAAGAATGATTAGTAAAATAGGGAATACTATGTAATTAGTCCTGTGGCAGCAGATGTTAAGTGTAGGGCTGGAGTACAGTTAGTCCTGGGTTCTAGTACAGGGTGTACCACCTTTTTTTACTGCTGTGATAGCAATAAACTGAAACACAGACGAGTGTTTTCTCAACCTTTTTTTGGATACAGATGTAAGTGTAAGACCGATGTACACAAGGACCAGGGTTCAAATACAGCATATTCCATACACTGTTGCTGTTGTTCCATTTCCTATTATAGTCACTCTCACTTATTAATTATGTGTATGAGAGCTGAGGCACTAGTATTGTATCAGTTACTTATTTATTTATCTATGTATTATCACATTTATTATCAAATGTACGACTGTGGGTATACTGTTTACTACATTCCTGTAAGTATAGTTCTGCTATCTGGACTGCCATGGCCTTTACATTGGTCTAACACACATACACAACTGCCTGTACATCCAACAACCTTGAAATTACAACTGCAATTATATAATATCTCACTGCTTTCCATAGCACAAACACAGTGCTCGGAGCTGCACACTGCCAAGTACAGTGTTTGCATGATGGTAAGTGGAGCACAACAGTTTCAAACAGTGTGCATACTCCCAGTAAACATGATAACTGAAATTGGCTGGGAATCATTACATTCCATTGCTCTTGATCCATGGTAGGCATGGCTGGCATTTGTGGAAAAGGTGTCAAATTAAGGGCACAGAGAAGGGGTGTCCAGGAGTCCAAAATTTTATTGGACTCCTAGATAATAACGACAGTTCCAGGCTTCTGAAAGGGGACTATTCTAGTTTCCAGTATAAGTCAGAAACTTAGGATAGTTTAACCCAAGCTGTATCCAGTGCCACCAGTATCATGTGCGGTGGTGACCAATGTAGGCATCATTTCAATGACCTATGGTAGAGGAAGAGGGATACCTTCAATGCATAGATTGAGGAATTTAGGACTACACACATCCCACGCCTATGTAAGTATAAAACTACGGAGAGTACTTGTAGGACTTAAAAGCTGAATATATGGAAGACTAGTAGTCATAATGGTATTCTGATCTGTTCTGTTTTTTCCACAGCTACCAGGGACTGGGACGTCACTGTAGGAACCCGTGGGGCTAGACTGATGAGAAGGAGGGGAAGCATGTGGTATGTATGCAGCAGAACAGTAGTGTTATTATAGCATTACTAGTTAAAGATAGAATAGCTTTTTTGGTATTTTATAGAGTTGTATCAAAATGAGCATGCATATCTCAACTGTAAAAGAAAGTATGCGTGTATTAGTCTGTAGCACAAACCAAGAGTACAAGATTAGACTTTAGTCAGAGGTTGTGGGTTCAAATACCACACTTCCCAACTATACAATACTGCTAATTCTTCAATTATATTTAAATTAAATTAAAACCTCTATACCAGTGTTACAAATGTCCTGCTGTAAACTGTAATATGTATAATTGGAACATGCTTATGTGCAATATATGCACATGTCAAGGAGTACTTTCTGCAATCTGTAGTATAATGTGCATCTGGTAGGAGCTGGTAGTTTTAAAAGTAAAAGTTATCTGTTAGGAGGTGGTAGTTTTAAAAGTAAGATAATAGAGTTAAATAATTTTATTAATGCACTGTATGTCACATATGAAGGTAATAATCCTATCCCTTTTTTTTCTCAGACCCCAACTCTTTATCTCTCATTTTTTTATTTTATTTACTTTTGTATTTATTTTATTATGTGTCATCAAAATGGGTCCATGTCATCCATGTGTACAACATCACTAAATGCTCCACAGCACAGCGGGATCGGCCTGCCCCACAATATCCACCTGCCTCCTCTCCACTGGCTCCAGCACCATTGCCCAGCACATCTGGAAGCCAACCTGGCAGTACAGCTTCTGCTGCCACTGCACTACCTCCCCCCTCAGGTACTCCTACCCCAGAGGCTGGTACAGTGGTTCCCTCTGAGAGCAGTGGCAGAGGTGGTGATTTTATCACCACACCAATTTGCCATGGATAGTGCATAGAGTTGTGTGCCACAATGTTGGTGCATGCCTGTGTTAGCTGGAGAGGCTGCATTCCCTCATTTTACATAATACCAGGAAGAGGAGAAAGAGACATCAAGTACTCCAGCCAGCGGCGGAATGAGGTGACAGTGATGACAGTCCAGTGGGTAAGGACTCGATTCTCACTGTCACCTAGCTTGATGACTATGGGATCAGGATGCCCCCAATCACACCCCAATCATGGTGTCCCCCAAACTTTTGTGTCCATCACCATCCATGTTTCTTGTCTTGTTTGTTTAGTCGGTCTGCGATTACTTCCTCACCTACCCAACTTATCTGACCCCAACATTCCTGCATCTCTTCCCCAACATTCCTCTCTCTCTCTCGCTCTCTCCAAAAAAAAAAAAAAAAAAAATGGCCACCTCTACCAGAAAAAAAAAATCATCCCATACACAGCTCTGTTTTTGCACATGTGTCTTTTTGATACACTAGATTTGGTCCAATTGGCTATACAACATGATTGTGCTGTGGTCACCCCTCTCTCTAGTGGTGACATATTTTCCACATATGTTCACTTTACACTGCTAAAGAAATGGTTAGCTATGTTTTTTTCTTATCTCTCTCCTGCACGTTCCTGCCCAGCTTTCCCTTTGTATTTCCCCACTTGCTCCCCATTTCATTACTACTGTTATCTACTCATTTTACCACTTTAAGCCATTTATTGGGCGGCACAGTGGTGCAGCGGTTAATGCTGTCGCCTCACAGCAAGAGGTTCTCTGGTTCGATTCTCGACTGGGGTGCCTTCTGTGCGGAGTTTGCATGTTCTCCCTGCGTTTGCGTGGGTTTCCTCCGGGTACTCCAGTTTCCTCCCACATTCTAAAGACATGCTTCTGGAGCATTTCTCCCCGGGCCTCCGCTGAAAACAGGATCTGTGGAACCTAGTCAGACATTCCCGGTCAACAAATCTTAAATAAAAATAAAATAAAATAAAACTGCATGACGGTGTGCATCATGCATCAATGCACATCAATGGGGAATGGTGACAATGTATTTACATGTATTTAAAAGCTTTAGATACAGTGACAATGTATTTAAAAGTGTTAGAAACACTTGTATTCAAACCCAGTATCATCTGACCCCAACAAGATATTTATTATTTATTTATTTATTATTTAATTATTTATTTATTTACATTTGTTGACCGTGAGTGTCCGACTGGACGTAGGTCCATTTTCAGCGGATGCCCAGGGTGAAAAGCTCCACAGTTAAAATAAACAGACAGTAGTTATATTGGATTACATGGTGATTAACAATTTAACATAGCAGAAAATAAACAGCACCTGGAACGGTCGACAATATAGAATAACACCAATATCCGCTCTCAGTCAATAGTAGCAGCACCGAACACCTCTTGTTGAACAAAATGCGTTTATTGAAAATAAAACAAGCTAAAATCCAAACCACACATTAGAGTTAAGCGCTTTCATCTAATCTATGTAGACTTCCTCAGAACTAAATCATCCTAGCCACTATCCTCTTATATACAAACATGAATCCATTAATTTCGTCAATTATATAAAACAATTAAAACATAATAAGTTGTTAATGAGAATTTAAAGTGCTCAGTGCTTCATTTCCTTGTCAATTGCCTTTTTTGTATAGAAAAAAGAACAAAGAATATTCATTCAAACTTCCCACACTTATTAAAAACAGTTGCTTACCACATAAATTGTATATACTAAGAAATATTTATAATATTGACATTTTTATAATATTGACACACATGCCACAATAAAATAAAATACATCCTTGCTTTAATTAAACTTTTGTAAATCTCCACCTCTCTTAGCTACCCTCTATTTTCCAAAATGGGTTTAATGGAGACTGTTTCATTAAGTCCAGGATATGCAGAGGCATTTAGTTTGATTTGCCACCTAGTTTCTTCTTCTCCAAGTTTGTATTTCATACTTCCCCCTCTTGGATTTACTTTTATACATTCTAAAATGCCAAAATTAAAGGAATCACAATGTGTGTTACCACTGAGATGTCTCCATAAAGCATTGTTAGTATCCTTTTTTCTTATTTTGTAAAAATGGTCGTAAATTCTATTTCTAAGAAATCTCTCCGTCTTCCCCACATAAAAACAAGGGCATTTGGTACACTTAGCCAAATAAACTAGGTAAGACGTTCTGCAATTACCTTTTCGAAATCTAACCTCTGTTTTATTTTTGTCCTCCAGAATTAAATAAGGTACCCTAATAATAAACCCACATTGGTTACAACTCCCACATTTTGTGGTACCTATGGAATTGTGTCAATGATTACTGTCCATAGTTTTCTTTTCTAGTCTCATTTTCAAATTGCATCCATTCTTAGATACAAATTTAGGTTCCCCCCCCACCTTCTTATATACACTGTCATCAGTTTTCAGTATATTCCAGTTGTTTTCTATTATTTTCTTAATATCTTCCACTTGGGGGGCATATTGCAAAATACATGCCCTAGTGAATTCATTAATAACCGTATCTTTATTTGTCACATTCATCTCCTGTATATGATCTGTCCCTGTTCCCAATATGGGTTTATATTTATTCCCCCATTCTTTTATCACATACTCTTTTATATCTGCTATCATTCCCATGGGGTAACCCCTTGTCTTAAACATATTCCCTATAATATCCATTTCGAGTACCATATCAGAGAAGTCAGATGTCATTCTAGCTGCCCTTATGCACTGACCTTTAATTATGCTCCTTTTCTGATGACTTGGATGGCAGCTAGAGTATTCCAAATATGCATTACTAAAGGTGTCCTTTCTGTATATGTTGGATTTAAATCTCCCATTCTCTACTGTAATACGAGTGTCCAAATAAGATATGGACCTCTGGTCAGCACTGAATGTAAATTTTAGATACTCACTCCTAGTATTCAAGTACATTTTAAACTCATTAAGTCTATTCTCTTCCCCCTTCCAAATTAGAAACACATCATCCAAAAATCTTAGGTAACACAATATGTTGTCATTCCATTCAGATTGGATAATATATTCTGTTTCCCAATCCAATAAAAACAAATTAGCAAAAATGGGGGCACATGCTGCCCCCATGGCTACCCCTTTACATTGCCTATAGCACTCTCCTTCAAATAAAATGTAATTATAAGACAGGACTGTTTCCATAAATTCCATAATCAAGCGTATTTCATCCCACTTTAATCCACTAAATGTTTCTATACTGTTATTAAATCTACTAAGCCCTTCTTCCTGGGGTATGCTTGAAAAAAGATCTACTATATCTACTGTTACCAAAAACATATCCTTGGTAACTAGAGTTGGGACCAACCTTCCCAGGAAGTCCCAAGAATCGTTAACTATATGCTTAATTTTACTGTAGGTGGGTTTCAACCAGCTATCTATCACTTTACCAAAAGAAAAGTTTTTGATCTGCTACCGGAAATGATAGGCCGGAAGGGGGGATCATTTATATCCTTATGCACTTTAGGTATACCCACTATAGTGCTGATAATGGGATTTTCATCCTTCAAATAATTGTACATATCTGAATCAATCCTTTCATCTAACAATAGTTCTTCCAAGAATAAATCAATTTTGTGGTACCCTATATTTACTTCATTAATGGATGACACTTCATAATTTCCTGAATTAAACAAAATACTATTAATTTTATTTACATATTCAACAGTATCATAAATCACCCCCCCCACCTTTATCAGGTTTCATTATTCTTATATTTTTGTTAGCCTGAATTTGTTTTAAAAGTTTAAATTCACTATATTGTAAATTAAACTTATTTTTAAAAAGTTTTTTCCTTTTATTCTTATATTCATATATCTCATCTATAACAACCTTATAGCAACAATACTAACTGTCAGACTTTAGCAATGTGGCTTAAAGTTGTCCACTGCTTAGCAATATGCAATCATGTGTATGACGCGGATTCACTTCAGAAGCTCGAATTTACAAAATCTCGAACTGCAAATAAACGTAAGCAAAAGATCGAGTTTCGTAAACTCGAACTTCTGAAGTGAAACCAAAAAAAAAAAAAAAAAAACACAAACTTTGCCCCCCACACCCCCCTACTTAAAAATACCAACTCCAAGATCGCTCAGTGAAATGGAAATCTCCGTCTTGTGCTGTATGTGGAAGCACAAATGGGAGATTTCTCATTCCTGTCAACATAAAAAAAAAACCATTACGTACACAGAGCGTGCAAGAATCCTTGCCTCTGTGTGCACGCAATGTATTAAGGTAAGTAAACTCTTATTTTACACACACATCTTCGATTTACTGAAATCTCGATCATATGGTCTCGACCATATGACATTCGAGATTTCAGTAATTCGATTATGTGAAGTGTTCCCGTATGACGCATGTGTATGCCTTTGCTAATCGTTCTGCAAATCTACTGCTCGCCACACTATGGAAATGAACATTATGCTGTATTACTACTGCTGTTTACTGCCATTCCCTCTGTATGACATGAAATTACATGTGTAAACATTGAAAACTGAGGGAACTATCTAACAATATGCCACATATTTACAATACATCCATCTGTTGCCACCCTGCCAAGCACTGCAACCTTGGTGTCTCAGTACTTTTTCCACACATATATCAATCACCGTACAAAATGTAATATTAGATGTTGTGTGCTATGCAATGCACATCAATCTGGCAACATGCAGAACTACAACTAAAAAGACTTATCTGCAAGGCGAAGGAACAAATCAGCATGGACCATATCTACACAGAACATAGGTGGCCTTCAACACAACTGACTCTACCCATTTTGTTTTTGTTAAGGGTACATCTTGCATATTGAATGTTGTAGGCTTCTTGGATACCAACCCCACAGATGTGGATGAGGGACAACAGGACATGCTGCATATGTTGACTTATCCGAGGCCTTTGATACTATTTTCCATTCATGTGTCATAGTGAAGATCTCCCATATGGGAATTAAGCCATACTGTAATACAGGGATAGGTAGCTGGCTCACTGACATACATACTTTCAAAGTTGGGGACTGCACCTCTAACAGCTTGCCAATTTCCATTAGAATACCACAAGGAACTGTGCTGGCCCCTCAAGTGTTTGCAAACTACTTCCCTGAAGTGCAGGCAATGGTAGATGGCCTGTAGTTTATCAAGTATGAAGATGACTGGTAACAGGATGCACTACTATAAAGTCCCCCAATGATGGTAACATATTATGGGAGAAGTTGCCACACACAAATTATTGGTGCCAAACTCACAGACTGAACCTTAAGCATACAATGGCTCATTCTTCCCTTTGGAAATGAAGTACCCCTACTAATTATGATATACATGGCACCCCTCTAAGCTCAAACACGGTGTTGTGAGACTTGGGAACACATGTTGAAAGATGTCTAAACCATCAACACCATCTGTCCATCGCGGTGGCACACACATTCTGCATTGTGCACATCATACATATGAACATTTTATCCAAGATCAGGCTTCTGCTATATTCTACACTTATCACACCATTAATTGAGTACAATGCTACGTTCTGTCTGTATCTCACCAGACACCTGCAGTAATTGGAGAAAGCATAGGGTTGTGTCTGGGAGAATCCAGGGCCTCCAAACACGACATACATGGAAAGGCTGAAAGAGCTGTCAGTGTACTCAGTACCATGCTGCACAACCTTGACTTCTGGTTGGGAGATGGTAAAGTCACCTCTGCGGTGCACCTATGTCCCTCATGGACAGAGCAAGTTGGTGATGCTCATAAAAGCCCTCTGCTAACAATGACCATCCAACTATGCTCAATAAGGGTACTTGTGTTTTTACACAGCTAGGCTTCTAAACACTGTAAGGCCATTAGGGTAGTAGCTTCCTTAGAACATATGAAGCTATAAGCCTATGCAGGTCTCCCAGCATTTTTTCCTACATGGCCTGCTGATGTCATCTACTATAAGTTCATTTGCAGTCTTATAAACGTCAGACTTGTGCCTTAACACTTATGCAATGTACTGTGTTCTGTAGTCTGTGTACTTAGATAGGTAGAGGTTCTGGTCTTACTGCAGTCAACTGAACATGTGTTTGTGTGTCTGTGTCTAGGAAAAAAAACAGCTGTGTGTATCCTATAGTTACTGGTCCAAGCCTATGGACTGACAGTGTTTTGATACTTGCACATGCTTACACATCCATTTCATGCAGGCCTCCCAACAACTTCTCTCCAACATGCATTGCTGACATCATACACTATAAGTTGGCCTGTAACTATGAAAAGTTAGAGTTGTGCCATGTTGCTTCCATAAAGTGCTGACTTCTGTATTCTGTGTACTTAGGTATGTGTGTGTGTGTGTGTGTGTGTGTGTGTGTGTGTGTGTGTGTGTGTGTGTGTGTAGCCAGAAGAGCAGAAGTGTGTATCTTGCAGTTACTGCTCAAATCCCATGAATTGACAGTATTTTCATACTTGCACATGCCTACAGATCCATGTCATGCAAGCTTCCCAACTTCTTCTCTCCAACATGCATTGCCGATGTCCTCCACTATAAGGTGGCCTGCAACCATGTTAAAATCAAACTTGTGCAGTGTAGCTCACATAAAGTACGGACTTTTTCAGTCTGTGTGCTTAGATAGTTAGGGGTTCTATTCTCACTGCAGTCAATGTCATGTGTGAGCTGTTGCTTGACATTACAGAGAGCATTTTACACCACCATATTGGGACACTGTTATATTCTACTCATTAGACACTGCTGATGTCATCAGCTATAAGGTGCTGTTTGAGACACTTCAAGTCAGACTTGAGCTGTGGTGCTTGCATAAAGTACTGTGTTGTGTAGTTTATGTAGTAAGGTAGGGGCTCTATTCTAACTGCAATCAACTGTGTGTGTGTGTGTGTGTGTGTGTGTGTGTGTGTGTGTGTGTGTGTGTGTGTGTGTGTGTGTGAGCTGTTGCTTAAAGTTACAGAGAGTATTTTACACCAGCTTACTCTCATCTTCTGCTCGAGAGACACTGTCAATGTCATGAGCTATATCACATTTTTGGTTATGCAGTACTCCCACCAGAGCAGGGTCACACAGAAGTCACTTCATCTTATACAATAAAGTCTACAATGACATGACTTTTAATCTATCCACATACATCATAGCATGTATTGTAGGCCCTGTGTTATCTTGGTGAGAAAGTTGTGTGGTCTCTCCAGCAGCTACATGTGTCTGGTGAGGTACATGAAAAAGAGATCATTACACTGTATTAGTGCCATGATGAGGTTTGATTACAGTGCTTTCATACAATCCTAAGATCTCAATACGATGGTGTGACTTATGATGTGTACAACATAGGCTTTCAATACCAATGTGGACTATACCTCTCAACTATCCAGATTTTTGCAAAATGCCCAGATTTGGGGCTCATATTTTTGGTCTGTTCCTCATAAAATCTGTGTCTTTCCTGGCAAATCACTGGGATGATCTGAGGATTTAAGCCACTAAATAATGACATACATTTGAGTTTCAGACTTCAAATCCTTCAGAAAATATAAATTATAAAAGCCCTGTTACTCTAGCAACTTTCTAAGCTTATAAGAGTAATATTTAAAATATGGCCCTATTTTTGGGCCTTTGCCCCCTCCCCCATTTTGTCGGGCTTTGTCCAGATTTCTTGTACTAAGTGGTTTGAGATGTATGATATGGACACTTAGTTGTCTAATTTCTGATTGCTATCTACATGTGTTCCCAATACTTGCATCAGTGGGTTTCTGCATAGCAGGACTGTTGTCAATGCTGAGATTAACATGGAATTCCACTTTTAAGACAAGTTTGAAAACACACATTTATGCATTTATTTATAAATCATATACCTTTGTCACCATTCAGTTGTGTGTGTTAGCTCCTCCTGTCCTATATTACAACCATTTGTGGACTCCGTGATTGCACACAATATGCAAGAATCAGCAAACTGTGCAAGCCAAAGGCCATATATTTTAGCCTGAACTATTGAGAAATAGTTCAAACTGTGAAGGGCCAAGCACAGATCCCTGGGGTTTGCCAACTGTGACAGCTCTACTGGTACAGGGTGATTCACCAACTTTCACATGATGTGTTCTGTAAGTTAGCCAATTGGTTACCCATCAACTGACAAAAGGGTTAATCCCTAGTTGGAGGTTTTCTCTGTGATACCTGCATGAGGGATTGTGTCAAAATCCTAGGCCAGATCACTGATAGGCAGTTTGCACTGTCTTACCTTCACCCAGGCCTATCACATGGAATCAAATGGCTGTGACAACATCACAGATCACCTATGGTGTGACTCAGCATGTACACCTTCCTGATATGGTTGAATGCACAGTTCAACACACTCTCCACATGGCCTATGCTCCCATACAAGGGTGTACATCAACATGCACCCACTCGAGTTGGGGGGACAGCACCAGATGCATGCATGTATAGAGACATCCTGACTCTTCTCGATTGTAAGGTAGACCAACATTTCAACATGGACCTCTTCTACATGTACACTAGTAATATTCCAGGTGTGTGCAACAGACCTGGGTAAGTTGTTACTGCTATATCAAATCCATTATATCTGATAGATAGAGGTCATTGAGGTCATGCATGATAACAACAGTATCATCTTGCAGAACTTGACCAGGTGAAGGCATTTAACACAAATTCACATTGGCTTATTCAATCAACACTGTCATATGTGATCATAAACAGCTATATCACCAAATGGGTAGACCAGTGTATGATATATGTGGCATCTCAATATGTTGAAATGTGTGATGTCACTGATATCTCAGGTCTAGTGATCAGGTTGGTACATCAGGGGTGTCTGCTAGGTCCTTTCCTGGCCATTAGTTAAGTGATGGACATCAAAGATGACATGCACATGCTGTGTCCAAACAGCTGCCTGAAGGACTATAGATTGTGGGCAATCATTGACTCCATTTGTGATATTAGTATAATACAGACAATATCAAGACATGCCAAAAACTACTGCCACAGCCATGACAACACCTGCACTGACAAGAAGCATGGATTTGTTGAATCAGGAAACAAACACACTACCCAAGTATAATGTGGATATCACACCCTATAATCTGACCAATAGGTATGTGACCCATGTCCTGGGGTAGATGGTAAGTGGCACATTGACTAGCATGTGGTCACAGTGCTGACTACTCCCTTGAATATAATACATATACTGGTTATGTGAAGGACATGCACATCAGAGACCATAATGCCTGTATGGTTCCCAACCTTCATCACAGCAATAATTGTGTACAGTGCACCCTTCTTCATGGACCTCCCTACACATCTTTCAGTGATGTGTAACTGATGTATCCCATGTTTTTCACACTGTGCTTTCACACAGCTTATTGGCCATACCTAAGTGTTCTTTCTGTGGAATATACATGACTGACTGATGGTGCAGAACACAAATCAGGTTGTTATACCAGATGTGTGTGTGCTACCTGTTCTGCTTATGCACACACTACATGCATAGGTATTTGACAACCTTCACTGCATGCACATAATTTTTGACAGTGTGGATTGTGCCATAGATACATTATATGCCATGCACACAAGGCAACTACCTTGTATTGCCCATAGATTTGCATACAGGTATAGCAGTGTCCCTCCTAACACCTCCTGCAGATACTACAGTGCCAGGACAATGTGCGTGGCTACTCTCATAGAGTGTGGCTGTATCATAATAGTTGTTCAAGAGTATATGTGTGTGTGCAGACTCATCTCTTATCACTCCACATCACATATGTTATATCAGAGGCATGGGATTAGTGGTGGTATTATTCTGATATTGTCCATGATTGTGGTTGGTTCTAATAATGTTTTCCATGGTCCTTTACCTGTTGCCACCTTGCTGGAGGCTTTTGTTTAGAGTACACTCATATTCAGGCATATCAGTTTGCACAGCTTCACAATATGCACCCTACCCCAATTGTATGTCAGATCCCTGATGGATGGCATCTGCATTATTCATGTAAGGATCCTTATCTCACACAGTCATCCTTCCCATTGTTATGTTACCTCATGTGACAGTCACATAATACACAGTTTTATTATAGAGTTCCTACTGTACCATATAGATATGTGCTGGGTGTTGCAGCTATAACCATCTTCTATTGACATGCCCTCCTCTGCTGTACATGAGGGAATTTCACCTGTCCTCTTTCCCTGAGTTCACTCCTACTATCCATCTGTGTGTCCCCACTCAATACACACACTTCCCCTGAGTGATCATTTTACATGGCAGTCCATGTCCTGTTACAGGTCATTAGCACAGCTTCAGTACAGAATGCCAGGAATGGGCTATCACAATACTCTGCACTGTAGGTACAGTGTTCTGTACTATGCTTGGACCATATGCTTCACCTTCATGCCTCTCAACTGGTAAGATATTCCCAGGATGTCCAGATGTTTTCCTTATCAAACTCGTGGCTTTCTGCCATATCACTGGGATTATCTCTGGACTGATGTGACTCAATATTACATACATAGGATTATAGAATCATAGGATATTACTAGGCTGTTGACCCAGAGGTCATTTAAGCCTAGCCATTTCAACCCAATGTGATAGCATAGAAGTACTAGTCAATACACAAGATTGCATTTAGTGATGACTGCTCATGTCCAGGAGGGCTGTGGGTGCTCCCTCCAGTAAGAATTTATGGTGCACCATCCACTCATTCAGGTTTGTCTTGAACAGTGTCATAGAGGTGCCCTGTTTCACATGAATTGGTAGCCTATTCCAAAGATGACGCAGTTGTTGGGAGATAACTCTGTCCCTCCAGCATGTCCTATTTAAGTCACAGGTCATGTTTAAGTCCATGGAATGGGTATCCCTAGACCCCTTTGATTTAAAGATATGCAGTACATTCATTAGGTATGAGTCTTGGGTTGCTCTGTAAGCCAGGCATAAGTCTCCCCTAAGAAGTCTATATGATATGGAGTATAGTAATAGGGACTTTAGTCGGTCTGTGTAGGGAAATCCTGGAGGCCCTTGATCTTCTTTGTTAGAAATCTCTGAGGTCTCTTTAATTGCTGCAGGTGCTTAGTATGGTACATACCAAATGAGGCGCTAGACTCAATTATGGGATGGATAAGTGCCAGGTATGGGGTGTTATAACTTCTTTTGCTCTTGAGGTGATGCCTTTACTAATTGAGTGAGCTGTGTTGAAAGCTTTCCCTACAACGGTAGACAAGTGATGGTCGAAGTTAAGGTCTGGGTCAACATGTGATCCCAGGTCCCTTACCACTTCATGGGTACTTAGGGTATTGTTGTTGATTTGATAGTGTAAAGGGACATTGTTTCTGCTGAAAGGAAAGATGATGCATTTCTTTGCATTCATTTTGAGAACATGACTAATACACCAGTCGCTGGTCTGTGTGAGACCTTTCTGGAGTATACTGACATAATTTTTGGACTCAGTGATTGCACCTAGTTTGCAGTTGTCTGCAAACTAGGTCAGCCACAACCATTTCATTTTGACCTGACTTCTGAGAAGTATATACCAAATAGTAGGGGACCCAGCACTGACCCCCTGTGGCACCATGTTGGTAACAGGTCTGCTGGTTGATGTGGAGTCACCCACTTTGATAGTGTGCGTCTGGTTTGTGAGCCAGCTGCTAACCCATCCTACAACAAAGTGGTTTACATTCAATTTGCTAAGTTTATTCATAATACCTGAATGTGGAATTGTGTCAAAATCCTTTACTAAGTTGAGGTATACTGTGTGCACAGATCTGCCCTCATCAATGGCCCTTGGTATATTTTGAAAGAAATCCACAAGATTTAACAGACAGGATATGCCCTTCATGAAGCCAAATTGTGTAGAATCCAGGGTTTGAGGTCCCCTATGTCTTTATTTATGAAGTCCATAATAATACCCTTCATGGCCTTACAGATGAGGCTGGACAGGCTTATGGGTGTGTAATTCCTGGGTTTGTTTCTAGGTCACCTTTGTGGAAGGGAATACCTGTAGCTGTTCCCCATTCCACAGGAACAAAGCCTGTGGTTAGGCTATGATTGAAAAGAGTACTTAGTGGTGATGCTAGTTCATGTTTTAGCCTATTTAGAAGACAACCTGGGATGTCATCTGGTCTCATAGTGGTCGTGTTCTTTGCCTTAGGCAGGGCTTTGAGGACCTTTTCTCTAGATATGTAAGGTGAGGGGAAGTTTGGGGGAGAGTTTTTTGTAAGTTAGGAGGGGATAAGGGAGAGAAATTTTCACCAAACCCATATGCTAGAATGTTTGCTATCTCTGTGGGGTCAGTGTGTGTGATACTGTTGACCACCAGTTCTGCACATTCTTGAGTCCTAACCTTTAGGTTACATATGTAGCTGTAAAAGGCCTTACGGTTATCCTTGGCAGTACTTGCTAGGTTTCTCTCAAAGGAGCTCTTGGAGGATTTGACAAGTTGTCTTATTTGCCTGTTAAGGCAGAGGAGGGTGCTTTTCCATTGTTGGGTCCTTGTCTTTGTTTTCTTGGACAGCATCTTTTTGCATTTACTGTTGAGTTTGTTGATGCTGGAAGTCCACCATGGCAGCTTGATTTTATTTGGGGCTCTGGCTTTGATTCTATCTAGTACAGCTGAGTTTATACACTTATGCAAGTGACTGTACCGGGCATTAGTGCAAGCTTTGTCATAGTTACCACTTTCATCTTCGGATGGGGCTTGGAATGCATTTATACCTTCACATAGGAGAGTATAGTTTGCTTTGGTGAAGTTTTTTTAGTCTGATTTCCCCCTTTGTGAGTTCTGGTGTTAGTGTCAGTTTGAAGATGACTGATTTGTGGTCAGTTTTAACTAATGAGGGTCCAACAGTTGCAACAGTGTACCTGTTTGACATGTTGGTGAGGACCAGATCTAGAATGTTTGTTCCTTTTGTCAGGGTATGGACAATTTGCAACATGGCATTTAAATTCACAGGAACTTTTGTGCTATTGGGTTTGGGCTAGAGTTGGTTTCCTATTTGATGGTGGGATAATTGAAACACCCCACAGCCAGTGTGTTCTGTAAAATTTGGATTGTCTTCAGTTTGGTTAAGTAGGCTTCATGGGTGTCATGACCCATGGAAGGGGATCTATAGCTGGCTAGGACTTGAATGTGTGTCTTACCCACTGTAACCTGGACCTAGAGTAACTCCATGGAGTTGTCCAGTCTAACTAGACGGGAGGTGAATTTCTCTTTAATATAAATTGAAACACTGCCTCCTTTGGTTTTCAAGTGTTCATTTTGTAGCCTAAAGGTGTGGAAGGGATTGTAATCTTGTAGGGCCAGGGTACTCACTGAGGCATTAAACCAGGTTTCTGTGACTGCATAGACATCTACATCTTCTAGTGATAGAAGTACATCCTGAGAGTGCAGTTTTTCGTTTAAGCTCCTAGCATTTAGCTGCATGCCCTTTATTTTGTTCTGACTGGTTAATTTCACATCTGTAATGTTTTTGAGACCTTGCCTTAAAAAGGCACTATGGTAGAGCTAAAAGCCACTGCTAGCAGCTGAAAGCCTAGAGGTGTCAGGTTTAAACCATCTCTGGAAAAGCAGTGAGGTATGTAGACCACGGCTTGCCAGGCAGACAGGAACTGGATTCCCTTGGAATGACACCAAAAACTAAGGCAATTATTGAAATCAATTATTTTTTGTTTATACTGTGGCATCATTCTAGGTGAGGGTAGTATGCTGCTCAAGGGTAGGGACATACCTGCCTGGGACACACACTCGAATAGATCGACCATGTCTCTCTTCACTTAGTTCAACGAAGTACATCTCAGGTCATTCACACCAACATGAGCTATGACAGAGTCATAATGGTACTTGTTGCTGAGAGACATGACGGCATGCATGATATGATGAATCCTGGCACCTGACAGGCAGCTGACCGTGACTTTCTCCTTGTCCAGCCTGGTGAGTGGGACATCTGTCTATCTCACTACTGAGTCTCCAATGACAAGAAAACTTGGTTTTTGAGCGCTACACTTATGGGCTTGGTGGGTGAGACACCGGTGTTGGTATGTGTCATGAGTGCTGTGGAGACTTTGTTAACTGTAGCAGACTTGTGTTTTGGAGGTTTCTGGTGTTTCGGTAAGTTTTTCAAGAGAACCACCACATATGTGGATTTATGTGTTTGTGTTTGATGTGTACTATGTGTTTGAGTAGTGGGATGTGTATGAGTAGTGATACCATGGGAATATGTAGAGGTGGATGAGTTGACAACCTTCTCCTTGTTACTGTTCTGAGTGAGAGAGAGCATGGATTCTTGACTCGGTGTAAATACATTTGTCACATTCTGTACTAGATTGTGTTATTAGTAGAGGGTTGTCTGTGTACATGAGGCAACTGCTACACTGCCAAAAGAGACCCAAGTCAACAAGATCCGTAGGAGAAGCAAGGATATTCCAACTATCCATATTGCTTGGATGAAGACTGCTGTCACTAGGGGTGGATTTTTCAATAATGATTATGGAGGAGCTCGGCAAATGGATATTTCTGCCTGGGTTTTAAGGGAAAATTTGTTGAATTTAACTGTCTGGCTTTGGCACACAATTGCATGGTAGTGTGCAGTGCTGAGAGATGTGCAAACAGAAACCTGTTCAAATGCAGAGCCTAAATACCAGAAGCTAAAACATGAAAAAAAAATTCAAAGGGACTAATGAGGATGCTTATTCCAAGCCCTAGATCAGCCTCCCTTTACTAGTGAGGTCATAATCAACACAATTCGATCACAAAAGTGCAGCTAGACCCCTTCCAATCCAAGATGGCTGAGAAAACATGCTCAAAACAAACAAACCACTACAAACAGTTCCAGAAGCAGCAGGCCTGGATCTGGACTATGCTACAGCTACTAGCTACCCTAGTTTCAGCAGGAAACAATGGAGAATGTTTAACACAGCAGTAAAATAGCAGTGAGACACTGAAAAAAATCTTCAAATCAGCCAAGAGGTTCTAAAGAATGATTTAAATAGTTAACAGGTCAGTTAATTTAGTACTCCTTGGTGTAAAACCAGTGCAGGCAAAACAGGTAGCTTTAAATAGTGACAAATACCGGTAAATACTTTACAACAAAAAAGCTTGCTAAACAGTGAAAACAAATGAAAAAAACACCAATTCACGAAACTGGAAACTTGGCAACTGGAAAAAATGTGAAATAGGACCAATAGAAACCACTGACACTGCTGTGTGAAGATTAATGCTTCCAGGACTAAATGGTACTTTGAATGTGAAATGTCTTTTAAATGACAAATTGTATTACTGACTTTGTATATATAAACAGTATGGGATTTTTATATTTATTACATTTATGTAAGAATTTATATTTTAAACGTGTATAAAATATGCATAGAAACAGATGCATATATTGTTTTAAGATCTGCATGTTTGTTTGAGCATTTTATTGATGATTCAATATGATTGGATCACCAATTAATTAATTTGTACTTAAGAAGTGGATTGAGCAGTGTTTATTTGTTCTGAAGAGGTTCGTTGATATTAAACGAAAGAAAGCACTAAACTTCACACAGCAGTGTCAGTGGTCTTCTGTTGGTCCTATTTCACATTAAACAGTGAAAACAGCAATAAAATTTGATTTTTACGCACAGTCTAACAGGCAATTGCAGTATAACGGTGTAGTAACGGTGTAGTTTAGTACACAGTAATTAAATACAGTATAAAAGTAGTCGGCAGTCAGTAAAAAATGCAATAAATAGTATAAATAAGGAAAAGAAAATAGGCAACTTATGGTATCTGGAAGCTCAGAAGCCTCTAGTCATTTGGTATCTCAGTTCAGAGTTGTGACTGGTAGCCCACCTCAATTTAGCTTGGTACAAACATGCAGGAACCTGTTCAGATGCAGGGTCTAAATACCAGAAGCTAAAACTTGAAAAAAACTGTAACAAAATTCAAAAGGACCAATGAGGATGCTTATTCCAAGCCCTAGACTAGCCTTCCTTTACTAGTCATGTCTCAATCAACACAATTCTCTCACAAAAGTGCAGATAGGCCCCTTCCAATCTAAGATGGTCTGGAAAACGTGCTTAGAGCAAACAAACCACTATAAACAATTCCAGAAGCAGAAAGCCTGGATCTGGACTATGCTACAGCTACTAGATACCTAGTTTCAGCAGAAAACACTGCAGAATGTTTAGCACAGCAAAAAAAAACAGCAGTGAGACACTGAAAAAAAAACATTTAAAACAGCACAAAATCAGCCAAGAGGCTCTAAAGAATGATTTAAACAGTTAACAGGTCAATTAATTTAGTACTGCTTGGCAGGAAAACCCGAGCAGGCAAAACAGGTAGTTTTAAAACAGTGAAAAAATACCAGTAAATACTTGAACAGTGGAAATAACAAAACAGATTGCTAAGCAGTGAAGACAACAATAAAATTCGATTTTACAGGCACAGTGCAGCAGGTGATTGCAGTATAACAGTGTAATTTAGTTCACAGTAAATAAATACAGTACAAACGTAGTGATTGCATACCTCTCCACTGTCTGATTTGTGCAAAATGTCCAGTTTTTGTCTCATGTTTGTGATGCTTTCTTCGTAACATTTTTGTTTTCTGGCAAATCATTGGAATGTCATTGTGGAGTGAAGTCAGAAACTGATGACTGACATTTGAGTTTCAAATGTAAGTCAGAAACTGATGACTGACATTTGAGTTTCAAACTTCATACTTTACTTTTCAGAACGTTCATGCTAATGTGCAACCTATTTATTCTATTAACTTTCTAAGTTTGGAAGTACAATATTAAACATCTGTCCCTATATTTAGGCTTTGTCCCCCCAGTATGCATGTCTTTATTCACATATCTTGCTTAGAGAGGAGGACAGGTATGTTTGAGTTTCTGTCTACCACATGTCTATGCAAACATCAATGGCAAATATGTTCCTATTTCTGGTTAAATGTCCCTGTATTATGTTGGCCTTTGTGGCGATATGTTGCACTAACAGATTCACAGCTATATGTGAAGCCCTGGTGGTCAATGTAGCATTCTGTGCAAATCCTTGAGCCATAGGTGCTCTGCTTTAAACAGAATTGTATCTGTGTTCACTTGCATATTTTCCTGGCCGACAAAACTGTTGCCAGCCACAAAACCTACCTTAGGGGCATCATGCATCATTAATACATATTGTGAGATACCTCTCACATGCACTGCCACTCATCCATGTAAACTCTGGGTAGGCTGTGCGTGAAGCCTACAAGGAGTGTATTGAATCCTGGGGTTAGACTTCTTCAGGATATTAAAAAAAAAGTTAATTACCAGCACTTTAATAATTAACAACTGATTCCTAAAAAGGTCAAAGTTTAAAACTATAGCACCTCTTAAAAAGCTGACCTCAATATAAAATTATTAACAAAAATGCTTGGAACACCTGAAAATTGATTTGCTCTAAATCTCAACAAACTTGATATAGAAATAAAATCACTGAAACCTGGAAAAACATTAATTTGCAGCCAAATCAATTCTTTATATTCCAGCTGATTTTCAAAATCACCACCTCTGTCACAAATATAAGCCTGATCAATAATAAAAAACAAAAATCTTTTAAAATTCCTACAAACAACTGAATGTTTATATAACACATTGGTGACCTTATCTGTATTGACATCATAATTATGCTTGTAAATTCCATTCCTAAGTCTTCTGTTGGTTTTCCCAGCATAGAACATGGAACAAGAAATACAAGTAGCTAAATAAACAACCAAGGAAGTATCATAATTATATGGTCTGGGACATCCAATGCTCTTCTCAAAATTGTGCAGGAGCACACATGGGCCATCATTAATAAATCTACAGCAGATACACTGTTCAGATTTGTACATGTATTGATTATTTTTAATAATCCCATGACCTGTTCAAATTTCCAAAAATTTTTGATGTTCCGACCTCTGCTTTAAACAAATATGGGAAAATTCCCTAACTTTGCTTTAACCTCCTTGTTAAAAGGTTAGCCCTCAAATGTTTCCTTATAATATAACTGATAGCATCTGACTCAGAATTGTATGAAATTATCATAATCACTATAATGAAGTTAGCTAATAGACACATATTGGGACATTACCTAGGAATGGGTAAGAGCACTAAACCAATCTAACTTGGCAGTCATAATGAAACAAATAGAAAGCATCTGTCCTTTTTGCCCAGAATACCTGAAAAATTTTCTGATTTTAGAATTCCTTTGCTACCAGTGCCTACTATAAACTTTAACAATGAAAGTATGAATTATATTGACACTTTAATTACTTCAGAAACTGATGGATTTAAATCTAAGATTTACAGAAAAACATTGAGCAATTCTTATCTCCACTATAACACTTTCTGCCAAAAGGGACAATACATTCACTTAGTTAGAATGACTTCAAAGATGATCTTGAGGAAGAGTTTACAGCTTTAGAAAAAATGTTTTTACAGATAGCGAAGCAAAAAAAAAGAAAAGAAAAAAAAAAACAGGATACAGTCCGTAATAAAGCAAAGTCAATATCCAAGAAAACCAAATGCAAAATAGAGGCAGACTCTGATGAAGTATCTTTAATCTGAAAGTTTTGTTGTTTGTTGTTTTAATAAATATATTCGGCATTGCAGAGTCTGCCTCTCTTTTGCATTTACAGATAGATTACCTGGTGAAGTTTATACATGGAATCAGTAATGAAGTAATTAACGAATGGTGCAACAGATATAAACTACTTCTAGGACAAGACCTGTATTCTGAATGTAATTAAATGGAGACTAAGAAACATGTCTGTGGTACTAAATATGATGATTACAAGAGAGTCTTAATTATAGAATGCAACAAAGTGGCTCCTAAGGTTAAAAACTGAGAATTAGTGTATTATTAGTTGTAACACTTCGTTGCTAAACACTCTGGGTGCTGCACCATTTTCTGGGTATAAAACAGCATACAACTTAAAACAATTTTTTGAAAATGATAATATTCATTTTACTAAATTATGGCATGGTAGAGTTATAACAGAATGTGAATCTTCTAAGTTATGTCCCTGTATGAGATTCCAGCCATGATGCCTGTTGTCTGGCCAGTCTACCAAAGTCTATCTTTGCTTTAAGGTATGCTGAATGTCATCTATGCACTCCTCATGTAGCATAAAGCATAAAGGTGACGTTCAGATGTACCATCCTCAGAACTTCTTTGCAGCCAGTCTGAGCACTGTTTTTAACCATTGTTCTGTTTGACACTGTCCATTTTTTGCCATTTTTTTCTGTTTGTTGGAATTCTGGTGATTACTCAAACTTCTCACCATTGCAGATAAGGGCCCACTTGGGGTTTTTGTTCTTTTCTTGATTTTTTTGTGCTGTTTGTGGGGTTAATGTCATCCAGGAAGAGTAAATGCCAGTGTAGGAGACAAATTCCCCATAAAGATCACCACGATAAGTACCTTTTTTTGCCTAGAAGCTTCTCACTACCATACATCATGTTCTATGTGTTAGGTGTTTGTCCTGAACACCCTTCATAGTAGGATATCTTCCCTTTCATTGTATCTTGAGAACCAGTGCTTGCTAAAGATACTATGGATCGAACTCCCTGCCCAGAGGGTCAGCCATCAGGGAGGAAAAAGGTGAAAAAGGTAAGACCGGAATCTTCTGCTGTCAAGCCTGTGCTAGGGGTTTCTCCCTAGGTTATTAGAAACTCAGAGACTTAAGCCTGGTTGTGTTGTCATATTATTCTGCTGCATCCAGGTTTGAGGCCATCAAGGATCTGGCAGGCAGCATGTACAATGAGGATTTGTAGGCATCTGTTTTGGGCATTCAGGGGGAACCACGGTTGATTATTTCCGAGGGGTCTAGGTGGGTTCCACAATGTGGAATGCATCCTGAGTCAGGGTCCTCTCAGTTTTTTAGGATGCACATCCCCTTAAAAAAGAAACAGAAAACTACTCATGTTTCTCCTGCTCCTAGGGCTCCACAATATGAGTGTCTGGCCTTTACTCAGGGGTTATTTAATGCTTTACTGTCATTAAGGCCTCTTCAAGGGGTTTTGGTTCCTACTCCTCCTTGGCCTTATTCACCTAAAAGGCCCAGGGGATTAAATTCTTCTGAGGAAGAGTTGGATTTTCTTGAAAAATCCCTTACTTATTCTACCCAGATTCCTTCTCCTTTAGACTATGGGTCTGAGGAGGAGGACTCATAGTCCAGATACTCCTTCTGAGGAAATTTCCTTTGGGGACACAATCTCTTGGATGATGGAGTTTTTTTAAGTGGGATTGTGCCCAGGTTTCTGATAGCCATAAGAGGTACTATGAGTTACTGCAGATGGAATCTCCTAAACCTGTGGTTATTCCTCCTGTCTTGGCTGCTTTACTAGATGTTTTTTTCCAATACCTCTAAAGTGCCTGATTCTCTGCTCCCTGTTCCAAAGGAGTCTGATAAGTTTTATAGAGTGCTTGAGGATTCCTCCTTTTTGTTCAAATCTCCTGCTGTTAAACCCTCTGTGGTGTCTGTAGTCTCTGATAAGCCATCTCAATTGCTTCCTTCATCCAAGTTACTGCTTTCTTAAAAGGACAGAAGAACCATGGACAGGCTAGGTAAGAAAGTTTATACTTCTGCTACCCTAGCTTTTAGGGCTATTAATTATCAGACCCATATATCTAGGTATGTGTTGGCTCTTCTTTCTCAGGCTTGTCAACTTTTTTCTGATCTTGCAGACTCTGAGAGTAAATCTTCTGCCCTTTCCTTGCTAGGAACTATCTCTCAAGTAGTTCATCACTCTATCAGATGTAGATACGATGCAGTGGATGCCTCTTTAAGGACTGCTACTTTTGGTTCAGTCCACAGGAGGTATGCTTGGCTTAGGCTTCAACCTTTACCCGATGATATCAAGACTAAGTTGATGGATGCTTCTCTGGATGCTAAACTATTGTTTTGGGACATGACTACTGGTTTGTTTAAGTCTTTTCAGAACAATGAGAATGCCTTACAAGTGCTTAAACATGTCTTTCTTTCTCCACAACAGTCAGGAAATCCTTCTATGTGGCACACCTCATCACTAAGGGCTTTTCATCCAGAAAAAAGGAGGTCATTGTCCCACTGTACTCATCCCTCATTAGTTCCATTATAGAATACAATGCCCCATTTGGTATGTACATCTCAAGACTTCTGCAACAACTGGAAAGGCAACAGAAATACCTCACTAAAAGAATCACAGGCCTAAAGCAGATGCCCTACACTGACTGCCTTAAAAAACTCCAGCTATACTCTGTCGCATATCGTCTACTCAGAGACGATCTCTGCTTAACATACAAGGCCATGCCAAACCCAGAGTTGTTGGACATGCTACACTTAAAGAAATCCCAATCCCTCAGAGCTGCATGCTCCAGGGATCTAAACCTTGTCATCACAATAAACAAAACATGCTGGAGGGATATGTTCCTGACCCAGAGACTCCCCAGACTCTGGAACAGATTGCCCATACATGTCAATCAGAGTGCCTCTTTGGCCCACTTCTAAAGGAACCTTGATGATTGGATGGGAGAAGGGAAATTCACCCCTGGGATCACGTTAGTCACCCTGCTAGACAGGGGTCCAGGGAAGTAAATAGTGTGGGAAGAAATAGCCAGGGAATTGTTATGGCTAGGCTTGTAAGGCCCTAGGGCTGATAACCTAGTACCAACCTATGAACCTATGAACCTGTGCCTTAATGTCAGAGAAACTACCCCTCTAAGCTAGCCTTTGTTAACAGGCAATCTCGTCCTCCTGATAAAGGTAAAAAGGGTGGTAAACAGGCTGCTCTTACTAAGGCCACTCAAATTGCAGGGATTCTAAGCCTTCCTTTCCTGACAAACCAGGTGCTGTCTGACTATTCACCTGTTCCCAGCCACATTCCTCTTTCTCTTCACCTTTCTCTTTATCTTCCAATTTGGCGTGAAATCACCCAGGATTTTTGGGTTCTGTCAATCATTCCTTAGGGGTACTTAATGGTGTGGATTTCCCATCCTGCTATAATGGGCATTCCTCAGCCTCCTCAGGAACAACCTCCTTTTTTCCCAGAAGTTCTTCAAGATCTCTTGACTCATGGTACAATTTAAGAGGTGCTTGTGTCCCAAAGGAGGGAAGGGGTTTTATACAAGAATGATTCAAGTGCATAGAAAATAATGTACTTGGAGACTGATTCTAGACCTTCCTGATCTAAACACTTTCTGAATGTGCCTTCCTTTTGGATGTTGTCCCTTCCTTCCCTTTTTCCACTCCTGCTCCCTCAGGCATTTCTGGTGTCTCTGGATCTCAAAGATGCTTATCTCAATACTCTGATCCATCCTCTTTTTATCATATTTTTGCATTTCTTTGTTTCTTCCTGGCATTTGTAATTCTTCAGTTACACCAGTTTGTTCATAGGTTTGTACTAAGCTAACTGCCCTTGTGAGCCATTTCTACTGCCTCAATGGTGTTCACCAAATGCCTCGCTCCTGTGATTGCCTTTTGTAGACTTCAAGAGATCCAAATATTTCCTTACTTGGATGACCTGCTGATTCAGGCATCCTCTCCAGAGGTCCTTTTGCAAAATCTTCATTTTACCATTTCTCTTCTTCAGAGCCTGGGGTTCATGATAAACTTCAAAAAGTCTTCCCTGACTCCTTCTCAGGATCATGTCTTTTTGTGTTGCAGGATTCAAATGGTGCCAATGCTGGCATCCCTGCCTCCTCCAAAGGCCCTAACTCTCATTTCATACTTTCAATCTCTTCTTCACCTGGCCTTCATTGCAACCATGGAGTTTCTCAGAGCTCTGGGATTCATGGCTTCCACCATTCCAATGCTTTCTCTGGCCAAACTCTACATGAAGACGTCCTAGTGGTTTCTGAAGTCTGTGTGGCTTCAACATGCACATCCTCTAAACTTTACTCTTCTTCCCTGTCTCAAGAAGGAACTTCTATGTTGGATTCAGCAGTTGTCTCTGAATCCAGGGCTCCCTCTTCATCCTCCTCTTCCCACTCAGTATCTGTTCACAGACACTTCACATGTGGGATAGGAGCAACATTTGGCTTCCTGAAGGTTCAGGGATTGTGGTCACCTCATCAGCAAAAGGAACACATCAACATCAAAGAGATGAGAGCTCTTATGCTGGCTCTTCGGGCCTTTCATCCTCTTTTCTGTCCAGGGTCTCTCAAGATATTCACAGACAATACCACAGTTATGTGGTATATCAATAAACAGGGGATAACAAGATCTTACCTTCTTTGCCGGCTGGCACTTCTGGTATGGGATTGGGCTGTTAAGTATCAAGTTACTCTACAGGCAGTTTATATTCCTTCAGATCAGAATATTATGGCAGACATTCTAAGCAGGTCCTTCACTCAATCCCATGAATGGATGCTTCACAGAGATGTGTTTCTGGACATTGTTCACCAGTGGGGTACTCCTCAAGTAGATCTCTTTACCTCTCTTCAGAACAGACAACTTCCTCTGTTTTATTTTTGTCAGAGTCCCAGGTCATCTGGTATGGAAGGTGGACACCCTCTCATTTTCTTGGAAGGTAGTGTTTTTTTATGCATTCCTTCCCCTTCCTCTCATTCTCACAGTCCTGTTCACGATTCAACAGGATGCTCTCAAAATCTTGTTGGTGACTCCCTTTTTGTCACAACAGCACTGGTTCTTTCTACTTCTGCATCTAGCCAAGAACAATCATCATAAGTTACCTCACAGAGTGGATCTACTGACACAAGACAAGGGATCTTACATTTATCCCCACTTGGCCACACTTCAACTGACACTATGCGTGATAGGGTTTTGATTCCTCATAGACACCTTTTTTTTCTGAAGATGTGCTGCTGTTCCTGCAGGAGGCCAGGAAACCCACCACTAGGAAATCTTACTTATCTAAATGGAAGAGGTTTTCTATTTGGTGTCTTTCTCGTGACCTGGACTCATTTGGT
>NC_056740.1:506766327-507017224 GCF_019279795.1 Protopterus annectens | reverse complement strand
ACAGCAGCTGTTGCATACAGAGTGATGAAGGCACTTTTAAGCACTTGTAAGTGGGTTTGAGTGGGTTTGTGCTAGGTTAAGCACTGCTAAGCTCTGGTTAAATATGCTTACAGAGAGTTAGCTTCAATTGCTTACCCTGTGTGCACCTTGCTTACCCCCACACAAACGGGATTAAACCCGCTTACTAGTGCTTACATATGCTTACTCCCACTTACTACTGCTTAATAGTGCTTACACTTGCTTACTAGTTCTTACTCCTGCTTACAACTGCACTAATTTAGACAGTCAGGTCTAAAGGTTCTTGGGAAGGTGGGAGATTTGGTAGCTGTATGGTGTTATTATTCATTGCACATTTTACCTTTCATTTGTATCCCTGATTCCTGTGTACACATACTGTATGGGGCACATGTGATTCTCTGTGGACTTTGCAACGTTATGACACTGACACCTCACATCTGCATTTAATGCAGTACTCCAGTTGAGAAATGTATGTTATTTCATATTATATTGGTCATAAAGTGATTTGACATGGAAAATGGAATGTGCTACAGTGGAATTCGAACCGGGAATGACTGCTCATAAGATCAATGCTCTGCCCACTACACTATTGCTGCATTGCTTTATTTGCATATATCTTGCTTTTTATCCTCTTGTGCCATTTAATCTGCATTAACCATAGCTAAGGGATGGGCAAACCCGTGCACCTACAGTTAAATCTCATCTGTTTCATACTAAAAATATCTTTATATTTGTCATTTTAACTATTGCTCTTGTATACATGGGGGTTGTTGCTTGGGGTATGCATACACCTATGAGCGGTCTCACTCATTCTTTTGGTACTTGTCTGCTTTTCTTCATTGCAGGGGTGTGTATAGTCTGAGAGCTCTGCTCTCAGACACGCCTCTTGCACTCTTATATGTTCCATGTAAGATTAAGAGCTCAGGCAGCGCTCCTTCATTAATATGCAATGCAAGCTGCCGTCATGCTCCTAAATGGACGATTCCTTGCAGGACTAAGCTAGTCCTGCATGGAAGAATAGTACATCTGCAGGATTATTTCAATTTATTGACCAAGAAAATCCAAATAGGCAAACAAAAATCAGATACCTGGGGATAAAAGTTCCACACAAAAATGTACAATATCCTACATTAATACAAATAATAAAATTCATATAGGATAACATTTGCAGTACATAGACATAGGATTAAACAAAGGACTTCAAATAAACTACATAAATTAATTCAAATCCTGCAGAATCTACTGTTATAGCAGAATACAAAGAAAAAAAACCTTAAAAGATGGACATAACTGCAAGCAATGTATGTTTATTGATTCATCTAGAAATAAAGACATCAACAATACATTAGCCAATCATGCCTTAGAGTGTTCCAGTTTTTAAAAAATTTGTATTTTATGTGTTGGATGGAATGCTTTTTACTCTGTTTGCCTCAGAATTTAACAACGCCCTTGAAATTAAATAACTTAGATGGCAAGTATTTCTTCGGGCAGACAAAATCCCTGGACGAAATGAAACTTTAAATGTCAAATGTCTTTTAAATAATAGGTTATACTATTAAGTTTTTTACTTTGTATTCTACTATAACAGTAAGTGTATATTTTAAACTGGTATACACAAATTCATGTGCTTTATATATATATATATATATATATATATATATAGAGAGAGAGAGAGAGAGAGAGTCTTATATAGTGGCACATTTTATATTTTATATGTATGTCTTTAAGAAAGTCTTTTAGATTACTGAACAATTAGATAAATGGAAATTGATTGGGTCATTAATTAACTGATCTTTTGATGTTTTGTATTTAAACTGATTTATTGAATGGTTTGTTAGTTCTGAAGAAGTTTGTTCACATTAAAACAAAAGAAAGCGCTTAACTATTAATTTGGTGTGGACAGTCATTTTTTGGTCTTTTTTCACATTTTTCTTCTAATGTTCATTTTATTTCTATGGAATTGGGTGTTTCCTAGTATTACCAGGTTTGATTAATGGATAGATGTCCTAGATTAGTATGCATGTCACCACTTAGTTTGATCAGGCTAGCGTTGAATAGGTATAAGTGTGTGAGTTTCATAACTAGTTTTACATATCTGTAAATTAAATGTGGGGTTGATTGTGACTGTGTATATTTAAGTGTAAAGAGGTCTGTGTTGGAGCTGTTATAAAGGTATGGAGATATAATGATGTTTAAAGGATTATGTGGTGGGGTGCTGAGTGGGTTAGTGGGGGAGTAGATAGTTATGACCTGTTGAGTTTGATAACAAGTACGAATGTAACAGGTTATTAGCAGAATAGGTACAGTAAGGTGTTTGAACAACATTGTATTTGTATGAAATATGGAGATGAGCATTGTGTAGGTGACTGGTATAGGGAGTCATTAGTGTGGGTGTGGCTGCAATAGGGATAGGTTGTAGTGAGGTCAAGAAAGTAATCTGTGTTATAGTGTATGGATAATTGGCAGTTGTGTGTGTTACTGATGTGATTGGATGAGTAGTTAAGGGGGTGTATTTTATGGAAAGGTTTAAATTTAGGTATAGTGGGGGTGTGTGGGAAATGGGGACAGGATAGGGGATTGGATTGAACCTGAGCAAAGTGAGGGCAAAGTGAGTGGGGCTGAACCAGATGGCAGCAGACAGCAGAAAACATCTATCAGTGGAGCATTAAGTACAGGAAGGTTCAAGGAGGGCAGTATTGTAACAAGCAAACTGTGAAATATAGCTCAGCAACAGATGTAGTAAGGGAGGGGATGTAGTAAGAGGAGTCCTGCTACGAGTGCGAAAAAGCTACTGGCCGCAGAACTAAGCATAGCTTTTGGGGTAGGTACTGTTGAATGGTGAGAGCAAATATAGACTTACAGAAAAGGAGACACTACTAGAAGAAAGAGCACTTAGGATAGAAGGACTGTAATAAGGGAGAAGGTGGTGGAATAAAGTAGAGGGGGTCTAGCTACTGTAAGGGACTCAAGGAGTAAGTACGGGGGGGGGTCTAGCTACTGTGAGGGACTGAAGGCAAGGACCAGATGAGACATTAGCAGAATATGAGGTAAAGGTGGGGTACAATAACTATGTGGAAGGAGTACAGCAGGGGTTTGACTTGGTGATATGCGAGCAACCTAACATTTATACATGCAGGAATTTATTAGGACATAACATACATTAAGTGGACGTCTTGTAGCACCACTGTGTAAGGTTTAGGAGGGCGTATCAGAGCTTCGGCTTTGCATTGGAACGCTTATGTTCTGCACTGTTGATGTTAGCCAGGTATATTACGCTAGGAAACAGGGAGAAAGGAGAGGTGGTTAGATGGAAGAGATTATCGAGAATGAGTGCAATGTAGGGTTAAAGAGAGAGACAGGAAGCAGGATAAGGCAGAGCTGTCTGTGTGTGAAAAGAGGAATTTGTAGTTATGGGTTAGTGAGAGTGCTTCCAATTATTAGAAGGGAAGGAAGTGGGTGTAAGGGATAGACAGAACAACTGGTAGTTGAAAGAAATTAAAGAAATAGTTAACTGTGGGATAGAAGAAGGAAATAAGGAAATATTTAACAGGAGGAGAGGAATATAACCATTGCGTGGTCTAGCAGCTGAGCTCAGTAACACATCAAATATAACAATGCAGTAATTTGTAATGCTGTTATATCGAACCAGGGTTGCCAGATTTCCAGCAACCCAGGTAGGGACAAAAAGAAAAAAAGTAGGTCTCTCACGAAGTGAAGACCAAAAAAGGTCTTCGGCGCCAACTGAAGACCAAAAAAAAAAAAAAAAAAAAAAAAAAAAAAAGGTCTTTCCAGGCAGTGGAAGAGTCTGTGTCCCTAGTTGGACTGCAGTACGCTGTAAGGAGAGGTCCACGTGGAGGTTAATAGGGATGGTAGGGGAGGGCAAACTACACACACGCCTTCAAAAAAAAAAATGTACGCTACTTATGTGGCGTTGCACCACCGTTTTGTTGGTGGAGAAGCTTGTGCTTGCTTGTATGGTAGTGTAAGTGAGAAAAGGGGATGTGCATAGACCAGAAATACGCCGATTGTGAGACGATGGAATCAAATGCACTTCGTATGCTTTTTGGGCTAGGAATAGGATAGTGGAGAAAAGCTTAGGTACATGGCTCAGGGACTCTCTATAGTGAGGGCGAAGGTAACAAGCAATTTAGGGCAGCAGCTACTTTGAACGCGATTGCGTTTATGCAAGCATATTGTGGAAGGAGAAAATAAAAGATACTGCAAGGGTTCGGACGTTGCCGTAGTGAGGGCAATGTGCAATGCACAAAAGTAACACCAGCTATTTGGCGGCTAAGGCTTAGTTGAACACAACAGACGTCAGTTTACAGAAAACAATGATAATGGCTTTTAAATAGGATCAACTATGACATTCAAGCAAGTTTACATGAAATGCTGAAATTTAAGCTAAATAAAATGACCACAGTGTGCTGTAGTTCATACATGAAATATAGCTTATTTACATGAAATGTTAAAACTAAGCTAAATAAAGTAACCACAATATGCTAACTTACCAGGAGGTGATAAACGAGCAGCTACAGGATCCAGCACAGGGGTTCCTATCGCTATTTAAATGACGGCACCACAAGCCAAAACCTCTATATGTAGAGCTCACTCTGCCTGCAAAATAAACACTGAGCTTCGGTGTTTAATGCATTGCAGTTCCGCATTAAACACGTTTTGATTGGCCGTATACGCATATGGGCCAATCAAAAAAACGCTCTGAGCTTCTCGTTTTAATGCGGAACCCAAGAAGTCCGTGTTTAGCAATTTTGATTGGCCCGTATGCCAGGTATGGTCAATCAAAAAAAAAAACAAACAAAGTGGAGGCTGGCCGGGATTTAGACCGGCAGGGCGGGACTCGGGATCAGGCTACTGATCTCGGGACAGTCCCGCCCAAATAGGGACGTCTGGCAACCCTGTATCGAACATAGAATACAGCAATGCAGTTACATCACTTGAGCACTAAACAGCCACTATAATTTAGTTAACAAGAACACTTCTTTGAAACAAATTCAGATGCTGCAAACAAGGACTGCAGTGGCATGACATTAATAGCTGTTACTAGACAAGAGTGTACAGTCCCTGTAGAAATAAAAGATGCTGCAAGCTACAAATGCAGGCGGAATACCTTCTGAGCCTATTGAAAGAGCAAGCACTGTTCAGTCTTAGTTCACCATGAAAAAGAACCATAGATTACACTAGAGAACCAGACAGAGAGCAGAATATAACTGGGGTGACTGCTTGGTGGGTGTAGAGCTCTCTACATTTAAATGGCAAATTCAAAGCCTGTTCCTCCCAACATATGTTAAGCTATGATTACTGAGTAATAAAATCAGAAACTAACTTCTCAAAGTAAGCCTGTAATGGCTTGAAATAAATCCACATGAAAGTTTAGTGATATATACAGGTTCCTGTACTAAGCTCTCAAAATAGTGACTGTTGATTATATGTTCATAGGTTCATAGGCTGTTACTAGGCTATCACCCCTAGGGCCTATACAAGCCTAGCCATGACAATTCCCTGGTGATTTCTCCCCACAATATTTACTTCCCTGAACCCCTGTCTAGCAGGGCAAATGACGTGATCCCTGGGGTGAAGTTCCTATCTCCCATTCAATCGTCAAGGTTCCTTTTAAGGAGGGTCAAAGAGGCGCTCTGCTTGACATGTTTGGGCAGTCTCTTCCAGAGCCTGGGGAGTCTCTGGGTCAGGAACCTATCCCCCCAGTATGTTTTGTTCATTGTGATGACAAGATTTAAATCCCTGGAGTGTGTGGCTCTGAAGGATTGGGATTTCTTTAAGTGTAGCATGTCCAACAGGGTCTCCTTTAGATTACCGAACCGACACGCAGAAGACCGAGATGAAACGACCGACAGGTAAGTTGACCGAAATGGTGATTTGCCGACAGCTGAAAGACCGACAAGGGTAACGTGTGAGCGCGACTCGGTAAGTGTGCGATAGTGACGGATTTAGGAGCGGTCAGGTAAGTGTGCGATATTGTGGGATTTTGGTTTAGGGTGTGGGAAAGGTGAGTGTGCGGCAGTGTCAGAGTTAGGGTTCGGGTAAGGTAAGTGTGTGATAGTGACGGACTGTAGTTTAGGGATGGGTTAAGTGAGTTAGGTTTAGAGTGTGGGTAGGGTGAGTGTGCGATACTGACAGGCTTTATGTTTTAGGGTGGGTTAAGTGAGTTAGGGTTAGGGTGCAGGTAGGTTAAGTGTGCGATAGTGACAGTCTTTAGGTGTAGGGGTGGGTTAAGTGAGTTAGGGTTATGGTGCGGGTAGGGTAACTGTGTGGTAGTGTCGGACCTTAGGGTTAGGGTTTGGGTTAAGGTTAGTGGATATGTCATTGTGTGTCGTGTAGTTTACGTTGTTTGTGTCGGTGTAATAGTGTTCGGTTTTGTGAGTTGTCGGTGTTGTGTGTTTTCGGTTATTTGGGGTCGGTGTTTTGTGTGTCGGTGAATTGTCGGTTCGGTAATGTAAAGTAGAGCCGTCCAACAGCACTGAGTTTGACATGGCCTTGTATTTTAAGCAGAGATCACCTCTGAGTAGATGATATACGACAGAGTATAACTGGAGTTTTTTTAGATGGTCAGCATAGGGCATCTGCTTTAGGCCTGTGATTCTTTTAGTGAGGTATTTCTGCGGCCTTTCCAGTTGTTGCAGATGTCTTGAAAGGTACATACCAAACATAGTGTTGTATTCTATAAAGGGTCTAATGAGGGATGAGTACAGTGGGACAATGACCTCCTTTTTACTGGAGGAAAAGCCCTTAGTGATGAGGTGTGCCACATTGTTAAAGAAAATAAGAATACAGCTCTTTAGGCAAGTTAAGTTCTCAAACTATCAACTGCTGCTTAGTTGAGAAAAACCATGAACGCACTTTCATTTGCGAGTCAGTACATGGCAGACTGAGAATGCATGAGATAATTATAAAATCAGACAATACTAAATTACCTTATTTCTAAATGAGCACAGATTGATACAAGGCTGTAAAATAGAGTAAGATACTGCTCCTGTGGCACCACCTGTCCGTGACGTGTAGAGAAGAGGAGTTACCGAGACAAGAGTTGGTGCAGAATGCCAGTGGGGAAGTTTTAAATGCCGCAAAGCATTCTGGCAGAATAAAGTGAAAGTAAAAAAGGATAAACGACATACAGGTAGTACTACATGTGTCACCAGATGGCAGCAGACAGCAGAAAAAAAAAACTATCAACTATCAGTGGAGCAGGAAGTACTGGCAGGTTCAAGTAGGGTAGTAGTGTAACAAGGAAATTGTGGAATAAAACTCAGCAACAGATGTAGTAAGGTAGGGGATGTAGGAAGATGAATCCTGCTACAAGGGCAAAGTAGCTAGTGACCACAGAACTAAGCAGTTCTCTGCGGCAGGTACTGCTGAACAGTGGGTAGCAAACACAGACCTACAGAAAAAAGGGACACTATCATTTATCACTGATACACTCACCAAACTAGGCATCAATCCTTCCATCACTAGGTGGGCTGCAAATTGGCACACCGACAGGACCAACAGAGTGAAAGTTGCAGATTCCAAGTTGGACTATCAACCAGTCACAAGTGGAGTCCCACAGGGCTCAGTCCTGCGCCCTCTCCTGTTTGGCATCTACTTCTCAGAAGTCCAGGCCAACACAGAAGGACTTTGGCTGGCCAAGTTTGCTGATGACTGCAAGCTAGAGTCATTATCAACTTCCCAAGTGATGCAGACATCCTACAAAAGGGCCTTTCTGAGACCAGTGACTGGTGTCGGAACCATGGCCTGAAGTTTACCGTCAAAAAAATGTGTTATCATCCCCTTTGGAAAAAAGCTCAGTTCCCATGAATTACCACATTGATGGGAGCCCACTGAACACTGAAGGGGCCATAAGAGATCTGGGCACCCAAGTCGACAGCCACCTCACCTTCAACCACCACATTGCCACTGTGGTCAGAAAGTCCTTCTATTTGGCACATCTTACAAACCAAAGATTTTGCATCCAGGAAGAAAAAGGTCATCATCCCTCTCTACTCATCCCTCATTAGACCACTCATTGAATATAATGCCCCATTTGTTATGTACCTGATCGGACACCTACAACAGCTGGAGAGGCCTCATGGAAAGGATCCTAGGCCTTAAACACATGTCCTACATGGACAGACTCAAGAAACTTCAGCTGTTCTTAGTTTCTTATCGTCTACTTAGAGGTGATCTTTGCTTGACTTATGAAGCCATGTCTGACCCAGCCCTACTTGAAATGCTACACCTAAAGAAATCCCAATCCTCCCAGCTCCACATGCTCCAGAGATCACAACCTCATTATCACAATTAAAAGGATATGCTGGAGGGACAGGTTCATCTCCCAAAGACTGCCCATACTCTGGATTAAGCTTCCCATTCATGTCAAGCAGAGCACTTCACTGGCCCTCTTCAAGAGAAATCTTGACGAGTGGATGGGTAACAGAAAGTTCACTTCAAGGATCATTCTAGTTGCCCTACTGGATAGGGGTACTGTGAACTAACATTGGGTGGCACAGTGCCTGGGCAATTTTATTTTGGGCTAGGCTTGTAAAGGCTCCAGGGCCATTAGCCTAGTACACACCTATGAACTACTAGAACAAACAGCACTTAGGATAGAAGGACTGTAATAAGTGGAAGGCAGTGGAAGTAAGTACAGGGGGTCTAGCTACTGTAAGGGACTGAAGGAGTAAGTACAGGTGGTCTGGCTACTGTGAGAGACTGAAGGCAAGGACCAGAAGAGATGTTAGCAGAATATGAGGTAAAGGTGGGGTAAAATAACTATGGGAAAGGAGTACAACAGGGGTTTGACTCTGTGATGTGTGAGCAAACTAACATTTATACATGTTTGCAGGAATTTATTAGGACATAACTTACATTAAGTGGAAGTCTTGTAGGACCACTGGGTCAGGTTTGGGAGGGAGTATCAGAGCTTCGCCTGTGTATTGGAACTCTTATGTTCTGCACTGTTGAAGTTAGCCAGTTGTATTACAATTATTTCTGAATGAGCACAGACTGATACAAGGCAATAAAATACTGTAAGATGCTAATCCTGGGACACCACCAGGCTGTGACGGGGAGGGTAGAGGAGTTATCATTACAAAGTTTCTGCCACATTATTCTGAATTTGCTAAGAGCTTTTAACATCTACTACCTCCTTTCATCTCACCATCTCACTCAGCATTACCTACGTCTGAGGAGCCCCTCCCTCATTTCTCTCTCTAAGGTGACGGCTGAATAATGTGCCCTAGACTATGACATAGTGGGTTATTTGGAGTCACATCATGATGGTTCCTTCATGGTTTCCACCTGCCAAAGCTAATGTCATTGAACTCATTAGCTATATTAGTCAAGGGTTTGAACTTATGTCCCCACCATAATTTGACATGTAGAGAAAAACTGACAAAGTTCAATGCTGTTTATATACAGCTTTAAATTATTTAAATTTGGCAAACAATAAAAGCACAAAGTATATCAGTTGCCACTGACCTAAATTTAATTTGGGTAAAAGTACTAATTAAAACATAAGGTTTCAGAGAGAACATAAGCAGGGAGAATTGGTTACAGTTTTAGATCTCATGAGAAAGAGATTTCCAAAGGGTAAAGACCACAGAAATAAACAGCCTTTGGGCAGCCGCCTCAAACTCAGTTGGAATGTGAAGCAGAAGTTTAAGTGAACACCCAAGTATTTGGAGCCTAACACTAAGTGTTGACAAATAAATCCTAAACACGGTCCTCTACCATACAAGCAGCTAATGCAGTCTACCACTAGAACTGTAAGAGAAGAGCATGAGAGCTAACACAACTCCCTTTGTCATTTCTGTGTAGCGATTGCACAGCAATAAATATACCTCTACCCACCCCCCATGATGGATCAGGTCTTATTAATTAGTCTTGCCCCACCTAGTTGGTCATCTGTTTTTTACACAGCTATATGTAAACCATACTAAGTGCAATGGAAAATCATTTTATTTTGCTTATAGAACTGACAGAAAATTATTTTTTAACTAGTCTCCACAGAGTCTCTGCAATTTTTTTTTCTTGTTAATATTCTGTATTGGAATAATGGTTGCATCTGCATTATTTTGATAAAATCAAGTTATAAACTCATTGTAGAAACAAATACTTTTAAAATACTACATGTAACTAAGCACAGACTCATCTTCAAAATCATAATAAATGTTAAACCTCAAGTGATAAGGATTTTGGGAAGAATAATTACAATGAATGTTATTTTCTAAAATTTATCTAAATAACTGTCCAAGTGAGCCAACATAAGTGGCATCTGGTTTGCCCACATTATCATTTTTAGCTATTTATTTTTTAATGAGGACATTTGTTGTAATATTTACTACAATATGCAGATTATGACCATTTGTATAATTATGTTTTATGAACACCCCTTAATATATTCAGTAACTGTACAAGGCTAAGGATTAATGGATGTTTTGTTAGTTTTAATTGGAGAGCTTCCAATAGCTTTGCAGATGTATTACTGAATTATCAACATAAATATGAGCATGTTGCATATCTTCAAAAGAGATTAACTAAAATGATTCAATTATATTTGTAATAAAGCATTTATAAAAAATATGAAAGGCTATGACTGTGCAGGACAGTATGTTATACCCACATCTAATGCAGTGAAATAAAATACAAATGACTGTTGCTAGCATTGGGAAAACTTTGCTTTTTTTTATCCTGTGCCAGCACCAGAAAGAATGAAGAAGCTATAGCACTACAGTAAGCATGAAATATCAACTATGAACTTTTTAAATGAATATTCTTATAAGGTTTAGCATTTGGGGTGTGAACTTTGTAAAGCAAAGTTAGTCTAAGTTCCCATTCTAACTTATTAGTTGTTTCTTCTAACATTTTAAATGTTTCAAATTTCTACGTGGCACTTGGGTAACTAAAAGGCAATAATAGTGGCTAAGAGGTACCCTCCTCTGATTGTACACAATTATCCGGAGGTGTTACTTCCACAGCATGAGTTAAAATGCATTACCTGGGAATTACTACATCTGTACTTCTGAAGTTTGACCTTATTTATTGATGCAAGTTTACCAAACTATGTCATAAAACATGAGTATGGTGAGGGTTGGAGCAGTTTTAAGGAAAAATCAGAGAATGAAAAAATCAGTAACAACTAATGTTTATGTATATTTCAGTTAAATTTGAGTCTGCTAGTCAACCAACCTACAAAGTAGGTTAAAATACTCATATTAGACTGTCTGTAAAATCTGTCATAGATATAGGGTATACAGTCCAGGGCTTCATGTATTCCTAGCGTTGATCCAGGAAGAGCAGCGCTATGAGGTTATGCAAATTCCAGACTGTCAGGATGACTATGGAAAGTGGAGGACTTTTTTTTGTGAGCATGCTCCCCTATCAGAAATGGCTAACATGATTTATGCATAACCAATAGGGGGGCAGGTGCTACGCTGTTAAGGGTTTACAGTTATGCATGTGAGTTTGATTCATAGACATGAGTCTGTAATGAACTCATTTGTATGCAAAGTGTGTAAATCACCCTGAAGTTATGCCAGAAAGCAAACATTTTCAGTCAAATATGGATATGCGACAGGAGTTGACTTGTTTCAGCATACCTGGACATTTTTATTGGAGGAGTCGCTGGAGTAATTTTTTTTTTTTTTTATGCTTGTGCATACCTGGACATATTACTAAAGTGGTGGCTTGAGCGAAATATTTTATTTCAGTTTTTGTGCATACCTGGACATATTACCGAAGGGATCACTTTTGTGAAATATTTCAATTCAGTGCTTATGTATACTGTCAAAGTTAAAGTCAAAGTAAAGTGTACTGTCATTCAGATTATACAACTTGTGCACCACTGAATGAAATGTCATTTCTCCGTCTCAAAGTGGAGGCATTTTCACATATAGAGAATCTGTATTACACTAGCTTCTATTGACCTGTCACACATTATTGTCTGGGACTCTTAACTAACTATACATAAAAAATGCATAAAAAGGGGAACTTTTCACGGCAACCATTATTGCACGTGTAGGATTGATTTTCAGTGTTTGTTTATTGCACAAACATGAATTAGAAAATCTCAGTGAAATTATTGCATCAAAAGTTATTGCACAAAAATATATGATATGGGGTGTAATACTGAAGGGGTTGCTTGGGTGATTGCTTCATTTTGGTGCTTGTGCATATTGGGGTATGTTACTGAAGGGGTCGCATAGCTGAAAGGTTTATTTTAGAGCTTCTGCATACCTGGATATATTACTGAATGAGGTCACTTGAGTGAAATGTTTATTCTACTGTTTGTGCATACCTGGAGATATTACTAAAGGGGTCACTTGGAAGCTGTGCATAGCTGGAGATATTACTGAACGGGTCACTTGGAAGAAATGTTTATTTTACTGCCTATGTATACCTGGAGATATAACTGAAGGGGTTCATTTGGGTGAAATGTTTTATTTTAGTGCTTGTGCATACCGGGGCATGTTACTTAAGGATTCATTTGGATTAATGCTTCATTTCAGTTCTTGTGCATACTAGGAAATGTAACTGCATTAACTGTAACAGGAGGACATAATTCATTTGTGTGTCAGAAAGGTGCTCGGACACAGATGGTCAGACTGCTGAAGTGATCACTGGGCAAAATAATTTATTGTTATTTTAGTGCTTGTGCATACTTAATGCAAGATAATGAAGGGGTTGCTAGGAGAAATAATAATTTGTGTGTCAGTGAAGTACTTGGACTGTGTGTCAGTGAAGTACTTGTATAAATAATTTTGAGGACTGCAACTCCAATATCAAAGGAGGAGCATCACATTTAACAATGGATGTAGATATCGCAGGGATAACAGACTATGAATTGCAAAACCAACTCATTAGCATACTGCACTTTTCAACAATTCTCATTGACACACATTAGTGTAAATAGCCTCTGTGAATCTTCATTTTGCTATGCTCATTCATAAGCATCAGGAATACCCCTATCACATTTGCGCAAAGACTATGAATACCACCCATAAATATGCAATAAGAAAGATGCTGCAGTGCCAAGTGACTGTAACTGACAAAAACAGAAAAAAAAAAACATACAGCAGGTAAAACAACTATTATGTGTAATGTATATAACCCAGTTCCCATGAATTACCACATCGATGGTAGTCCACTGAACACAGAAGGTGTTATAAGAGATCTGGTATCACAGGTTGACAGCAACCTCTCTTTTGACCACTGCATTGCCACTGTGGTCAGAAGGTCCTTCTATGTTGCACATCTCATTACTAAGGATTTTGCATCCAGGAAGAAAGGGGTCATTGTCTCCCTTTACTCTTCCCTCATTAGGCCAATCATCGAGTACAATGCCCCATTTGGCGTGTACCTCACTAGACACCTGCAACTACTGGAGAGGCCGCAAAAGTACCTCACAAAGAGGATCTTAGGCCTTAAAAACTTGTCCTATATCGACAGACTCAAAAAACTCCAACTAGTCTCTGTCTCATATCGTATACTTAGAGGCGATCTCTGCTTGACTTACAAAGCCATGTCTGGCCCAGCTCTATTAGAAATGCTACATCTAAAGAAATACCAATCCCACTGCACCACACACTCCAGAGACCTCAACCTCATTACCACAATCAACAGAATGTGCTGGAGGGACAAGTTCATAACCCAGAGACTGCCAATGCAAAGGAATAGACTTTCCATACATGTCAAACAGAGCACCTCACTGGCCCTCTTCAAGAGAAATCTTGATGAGTGGATGGGAAATAGGAAATTCACCCCAGGGATCACTCCAGTGGCTCTACTCGACAGAGGCACTGGGAACTAAGGTTGGGTGGCATGATGCCAGGGTAATCCTATGGGCTAGGCTTGTAAAGTCTCCAGGGCCATTAGCCTAGTATACCCCTATGAACCTATGAACCTATATGGATGATTTCAAAAGTGGGAATAACATTTTTTTAGTACTCCACCAGCTGTTTTATAACAATTCTTTCCAAGGTTTTGCAGTAATATTATGTGGTAGATTAAACTTTACATGTAACCTTATTTGCACTGGGGACATCTTAATATTGGTTATTAATTCCTAAAAAAAATTCAGTGTAGTTATTTCTAAATGATGGTAAATAAGCAGGGCTGCAGAAGGAGGAAATATTTATTAAATGTTACACCCCTAAAATGAAGAAGTTATCATCCTATATTGCCCTTCTTTACATTAACATAATATGGAATGTTTTTCCTTGACATACTTAATCATTTTCTTTGGAAATGATGAAGAACATTATATGTAGTTCACTAAAACACACAAAAAGTTATTGAAACTTACGCAAGGGATGTGAATGTGCAGAAGCAATTAATTTCATTAAGAACATGTTAAAAGGCTATGCCAATAGTTTTAATACACTAATTCATTGTTTTAATATTAATGTAAGTCAAAGTTTCCACTGTGGAGTATAAATCATGTCTTTAATAATCTAAAAACTGTCATGCTTATGATTAATATTCTATACTTTATACCATGTTATAATATCCTTATAATTTTTAACTACTTACGTATCTTCCACTACCAAAATGGAAGTTCTTATGCAAGAGGCAAATAGCATCTGTCAGTCTATGACACTAGTTATGCTATAGTGTGCAATGAATCTGGTACCGCAGAAAAGGCTTATATCATGATTATACAGCTATAATTCTGATTGTGACTTTAACTGTGTGAAACAGAAGCTTTCATGCTAGCAGCCATAATAAAATGAAAAGTAGCAATTTTAGCTGTTATTTTTCAGAAATTGGTCAGTAGTAAAAAAAATACAGTAAGTAAAACCTGTATTCAATTTGCTATTAGCACATATGAATATGTATCCAGCAATTTGTGAGAAGTAGGGTAGACAGTAGTGGATACAGTTGAATATTTGCAGTTAATGTAATCAACCTTGAATTGTCTTCTATATTTTACTTTCCTCTGCATATTTTAGTATGATCTCAGTCTCTGGGGGTGGTGCCTCTTCTGTGCCACAATATCTCCTAGCAGGATAATATTTGGTTTCCTCTGCAATAGTATCCTGTAAGCTGCTTTTAAGTACTATTTGAAGCAAAGACTTCTGGGATACGATAAAGCCCACTGAAGCAGATGAAGCAATGAACAAGTACCATTTGTGAAGCATTTTTATGTGCAGCATTTCAAAGAGAAAATAAAACAAAAGCTCACTTTGTATAATGTCACACAACATGATATAAAATACAGAATGTTAATCATATTCATGACAATTTTGTAAATTATAAAAGGCATGATTTATATTCCACAGTGGAAAATTTGACTTAAAATAATTTTTTATATCAGCATAAAATAGATATTTCTACTATAGATTGTTGAAATGTAAAAACTGCAAGTATTTGAAATACAAAAAAAAAAAAAATAACAACCGCATAAGGACAAAAAAGTTAAATTTAACCTGCACCCTTCCAATGTAAAGAGAAAGCCACCCACAACATCTATCTCTCTCTCTCTCTCTATATATATATATATATATATATATATATATATATATATATATATTTATAGAGAGAGAGAGAGATATAAATATATATATATATATATATATATATATATATATATCTATATATACAGATATAGATATAGATATATATATATATATATATATATATATATATAGACATAGATATAGATATAGCTAGATAGATATAGCTACGGATATATGTGCATGGATTTACTTTGGAAGCTCAAACTTTCAAACCTTCAAACTGGTCGAGACCATAACATCAAAGTTTTGAAAGGTCAAACCTTTAATAACAAGCCCCCCTGCTCCCCAAACCCTCTGATAATGAAATATACCAACTCTGAGATCACATTACAGTAAAGAGAATAGTAACATTCTTGTTCTGTGCTGTACGGCAATCTCCATTTAAACCATCTGAACTTTCAAAACTTCAATGTTATGGTCTTAACCATATGAAGTTTGAAACTTTGAGCTTCCAAAATAGACCCATACACACACACACACACACACACACACACACACACACACACACACACACACACACACACACACACACACACACACACATACACACACACGCACACACACATACACACACACATATATAGCAATATCTATCTCTCTCTCTCTCTCTCTATATATATATATATATATATATATATATATATATATATGGGTCTACCTGACAACGCCGAAAGCTGACAATGCCGACGATGAGGACACCGACACCAGAAGATCAAAAACTGAGATGACTGATGGATGAAAACCCTGACGCTGAGAACACCGACATGTGAAAAGTCTGTGTAAGTATGTGATAGTGACAGACTTTAGGGTTAGGGTGCGAGTAAGGTAAGTGTGCGATATTGACGGACTCTAGGGATAGGGGTGGGTTATGTGAGTTAGGGTTAGGGCGCGGGTTAGGTGAGTGTGCGATAGTGACAGTCCTTAGGGTTAGGGGCGGGTTAATTGAGTTAGGGTTAGTGCGCGGGTTAGGTGAGTATGCGATAGTGACAGTCCTTAGGGTTAGGGGCGGGTTAAGTGAGTTAGGTTTAGGGCGCGGGTTAGGTGAGTGTGCGATAGTGACGGACCTTAGGGTTAGGGTTTGGGTTAAGGTTATAGATAGTTGTGTATGTAAGGTTTAGTGTGGGTTTGTAAGGATTTTGGTGTGCTTGTGTAGTGTGTCTGCTTTTTGGACAGGGGATTTGTTTTGTTTGTTGACTGTTGGGATTGCGGTGTGTCGGGCATGTGAGGGTTCGTGTTTGTGAATTTTTGGTTATGTGGTGTTGGTGATTTCGTTGTCGGTGTTGTAGTGAGTCGGTGTTGTCAGGTAGATCCATATATATATATATATATATATATATATATATATATATATATATATATATAGATATCTAGATATATATATCTTATGCTTTCCTAATAGATATATATATATATATATATATATATATATATACACACACACACATGACATAAATAGACAAATATAGCTATATATACCAACTCCATGGTGACACCATTTCAGTCATTGCTGGCACATACTTTTAAGTTCTATTTGAAGCAAAGACCTCTGGGATAAGAAAAGGCCCATTGAAAGAGCAGAAGTAATGAACAAGCAGCATTTGTGAAGCATTATGTGCAGCATTTCAAAGAGTAAATGAAATAAAAGCCAACTTTGTATAATACAATGTCACACAAGATGGTATAAAGTACAGAATATTAGTCATATGCATGACAATTTTGCAAATTGTTATATGCATGATTTATATTCTAGAGTGCTAAATTTGACTTTAATACTTTTTTTATATCAGCATAAAATAGTTCTACTACAGATTGTCAAAATGTAAAGTCTGCAAGCACTGGAAAGACAGACAAAATAATGGAACCACAGAAGGACAAAAAGTTACATTTAAGCATTTTTTTTTTTGCTTGGGAAGCAACCCTGCACCCTTTCAAAGTGAAGGGAAAGCTCCCCAACCTATATATATATATATATATATATATATATATATATATATATATATATAGGTCTGTTTCTTGATCGAAATTTCACTATCTCTAAGAAGAAACATTGAGACCCATTAAAGCGAAAGTGCACTACATCGAAAGTGCAGTTTTGCAAAAGCCAGTTCTCCAATGGAATAAAGCAAACAAAAAAAAATACTTTAAACAGTATTTTGCAGAGGGGCAAGCCCCCCTGCACCCCCCCACCCACCTACTCTGAGATCACACTACAGTGAGGAGTGTAGTGTGCTTCAGAGAACCGGCTTTAGTGAAAGAGTGTGTTTTCAGAAATAGACCCATAGATATATATATATACACATATATATATATATATATATATATATATATATATATATATACACACACACACATATAGAGAGACATAGTTATAGATAGACAAAAATATACATATATATATATATATATATATATATATATATATATATATATATACATTTACCAACTCCTTGGTCATGAAAAATTATTTTCCTGAAGGTACTGCTACTGTGCTGTGCTGTACTTGCTGTAGTGGAACCAAAGTCTTCTTAAGACACAAAGTCTTGCTATTTGTTTACTGCTGAATCAGAGACACCGAGTTTTACATGACTGCATCTGTAGTCTGTTTAAAGTACCAAATTACACACTGATAAAGAAATATATTTTGAAGCACAATACTATTTGACTGTAAGCACAGTTACTAATAAATAACTTATTTTTATAACAAACAAGATGCACGATTGTAGTTTACAAATTTAATGTGCAAAGTTTTTCCTTCACAACTGAAATGGACGATGACTTTATGGCTTTCCATTCTCCAGTTACCTCGGAACCTAAGTTTCTACCAAATACCTCTAGCAAAGTTTAGTATACAGTATAATATACTGTTCTAGTCACACATTTCAGATCCTGTTTTTACTTTTGGTATCTTTTTTGGGCTTAATACAGAAACATCTGCTCTGCTGATACTTTAATTTCCAGACATTTTTACGGAAATGTTTTGTTATAAAGCACATATTGTCCTACTGTGAAACCATTTCTGCTGATGTGAGAATGCACGCAATCAGAATTGTTTTTCCGCTGATTTTATAAAAACATGTCCATTAATAGATGTTCCATGTTTTCCACTTATTTCAGCCAGAGGTATGTGACAGAGTATGTATGGATGCCAATGTTACATTGCTAAGCTATATTCCTACATTTAAGCAAACTTTTTATTTTATGTTTTATCTTTCAGCAGAATTAATTTCAATATTTTATTCACAGTTCACACTCTAACTGGTCATACCATTTCAAAGAAGAGAGAAATTTCACAAAATAAGTAAATCATTGTTAGAACACACTTAGAAATCACATCAGCAAAAATTTCCAGTGGAAAAAAGAGATTGATGTTATGTTCCTCAGCTCAACTGACACTTCACGAATTCCACCTCAATCATCTGTAGAGGATCCAGAAAAAAAGGGATAAACCAGCTTCACAGAATAGAAAATATTACTAATTGTTATCACAGTGAATAGTTACATGCATTGTTCTTTAGAATGAAAATAACTTTTGGTCTTCCCACATTCCCAAAGTATGACTACAATCACTTTACAATGAAACCACTTTTCTAGTTTTTGGTTTTATAAATATTTTGTAAGTTTCTTTCTAATCAGTATACATTCAGTTTGGCCTCTATAAGATGTCTAATGTATGGTGACAGTGACCATGTGTGCCATGGAATATCAAGACACTGCAGGAGTATGGTAACAATAATGTGAATCTTTGGCATGGTGGACTATGGGCTGATGATCTACAAAATGGCAGCACATTAAGGGGTAGTATCCTGTTACTAGCTTTTTGTCCCCATGAAACACACACACACACACACATATATATATATATATTTATACACACACACACACACACACACACACACACACACACACACACACACACACACACACACACACACACACACACACTGGTAAATGGCAGTTTTGTCTCTTAGAAATTTTCTGCTGTTGTTCTCCTCCTCCAATCTCCATAATTTGTTCCCCCTCTGTATTAGCTCTTCCTTGTTCTTCAGTCCATAGTCATGTTCTTTCATTGTGACACCATCTGTTCTGCATGCTTGTTGAACTAGCATGCTTCTTAACCAGCTCTTTTAAGGCTTTTCTTTGGTGATTTTCTTCCTAAAATGCTTTATGGAAAAACATATCCACACAATACACTTGTTCAGCGGTAGCATTGTTGCCTCACAGCAAGAGATTCTCCTGTTCGATTCTCGGCTGGAGTGTGAGGAGTGCCTTCTGTGTGGAGGCTGCATGTCCTCCCCGCGGTTGGGTGGGTATTCGAAAGACATGCGGAAATGGGCGTGCCTTCATTGAAGGTTGAACGTCGAGCTGGCACCTCGGCGTTCGTGAAAATCTACTTCCAATCATTAGCGGACTTGGAGTTCCACTGTGGCGAACCCTAACCAGGAAAAGCCGAAAGACAACAACAACAACACTTTTTCACCAATGTTGGTTACAGTCTCTTCTGTTTCACCTCAGGATGCTCTTCCAATTTGGAGCATATTATATGACATTCCCTTGCTGCTTTTCCACCTCCTTTCTGTCTGAGACAGGAATCCCTACCTAGGGGTTCACTTCCATTACTGCAGCACCTTCATATTGTGGGTTGTTCTGAAATCAGGAAAGAAATAACGTTGTTAACCATCTGCCTGGTGCAAAACCCAATTATAGCAGCTTTTAGGGGTGATTATCAAAGGCTTTCTAAGGACATACAAGTGCTGTTAAGATAATGTCTCATGCTAGGGACTAACAGCAGACAGTGCCAGCCAGTAACAAACAGAAGATAAAATAGCTTTCAAAAGATGTTAGCATTCACTTGGTCACACACAAAAATTGTGGCAAAACAAAAAGTGTCTAACAGTTTTAAACTGTTAGTTCTACAGAAGAGCACTTCATTTCTGCCTGCTCTTTGTTTGACAATGTAAGTGATTTTATAGGCTTTCAAATGCTTTGGAAGATGTTGCACACTATGCACCCCTAAACTTTTATTTCTAAAACTGGTAAGTACATGGATCAAATAAAGCCCCATGCACTACAAAGAATGGTGACTGATCATAACCCTTTATTATGTGTTTTAATGTGGAATTGAGATTTTAACCACTTTGTTGTGAGACAGGGAAGGCATAGTCATGAGAAGAGGGCAGATTATTAGAAGTGGGAATATTAGAGAACTTTTATCTAATCTTAGGTTGTGTTAGTTGGAGTTAAAGAAGAGGAGGAGAGAAAACTGGATGGCAGAGTAGATAGAAAGAGTGAGGGTGAAAGTGGAGGAGACATTAGCCAGGGGCAGAGCAATGGCACAACCAAGAATTGTTTAGATGTTGTTTTAGGGAAGTTTTGAAGGCTACTAGATCAGGAATACTTCTGGTAGATAGTGGGAGTGAGTTCCACACTTTAGAAACAGAGTGAGAGTACAGGCTTTGTCCTGTTATTTCAGTGACCTTGGCAGTTTCTTATCTTCAGACCTAAGGGCTCTGTTAGGGTTGTAAGGTTTCATTATGTTGTTCAGAGCTGGGCAGGCAACATAACCAGGTACAATCATTTCTTTCTGAAACTCTTGCAGGTTCATAATTAGGTACCTATCACTCTCTTCTTCTGCTACTCCTTCCTTTCACCATACTCATTAACTTTCTTAAAATTGTGCCACAATACGTTTTTGCAATGATCGTTTAATTATCCAGGTCATCTCACTGTACATTTCTATTTACTGTGTATGCACTGTCAGTTTGCAATTTCTTCTTGGAACTGTTTTCAATGACTCTTCAAAGCCAGGTATCACACTTAACTAACTACCCTACCCCCTGCAGCGTGATGCCTTCCTCTGTACCTCATACTGTAAGCTAGAATTTCCCTTTATTATTCTTTACTGCAGCCCATTTTTCAATCTAACATCACAACCTTACTAATTCTATACACAGTAAAATCTTTCTTGTAATACTCACTGCTACTGTCAATTCCTATTTCCAAACTTATATCAAGCAACTTAAACATAGCTTCCTACCACCTATAAAATTATTCAGACTCCATCTGCTTGTCCAGCACTAAATGACATTCTACACAACTATGTGCCTAGTTAGTCATTATGATCCAATGACCAAAAACTCCTGTCTGTCCACAAACCTAGCAAATCTGCTAAGCATTGTCTGTACTTGTACCATGTTACTAAGGCCTGGAATTTCTCATCTCTATTCCTCAGGTCAATACCCTACATCCAATCCTTCAAAAGCATTCTGAAAGGCTTCCTAGCTAAAAGTTGGAATGCTCTTATTCAACATGAGGATCCCTAAATGTGAATAAATACCTATTCATACCTTTCATCTTCTTATTCTCCCTTCTTCTCTCACTTCCTTGCCTCTATCAATTTCTCTCCACTGGCTTTCTCTCTAAATATACCATAAGTCTGCATTCTTCTCACTTTGTATTGCAATTCCTGTTTGCATTATACTAACTTTCCTTTAATTTCTCTATAAACTGTCCAGAATATCTCTTAACTATTAAATCATTGTCATATAACTTGTAGCTATTCTTAACCAATGTTTTCATATTATGTCTACTCTGGTATAATTATTTAAACTGTATTTACTTTGTATTATTTTTAAGGACTGTAAAATGATTGTTCTTAAAATGAGCTATTATCTCTGGGCCTCCACTGAAAATGGGCTCCTACTCAGTCAGACTTTCCCAGCAATCAAATGTCAATAAATAAGTAAATTTTATTACAGAATCTGCCCAACCTTTCCACAGTCTAGTTAGGAATGAGTAATTTGAGTTACCTTCAACTGCTTTCATAACAATCCCTTATCAGCAATCATTCTCCATTGAGTTAGAAAAATATAAACACTTCCATCTGACTTATGTTACCTGGCAAAGTCTTATAGTTTTTTCAGACAGGTAAAAATGTACAGATGAAGCCACACATGTTCCATCATGTCTCCTGTAGGGCACATGATTAGGGGACTTTCATCCCAACCCTGATCATTATGACGTATAACAATACTTCCAGGATTCCCTCACTCATATCCTCCCACTTGGACTTAATATGGTCAACTTCTGTCAGGTATGTATGTATCTCCCCCTCTGTGTGTGTGTGTGTGTGTGTGTGTGTGTGTGTGTGTGTGTGTGTGTATTATATATATAAATAAAACCCCCACAGTATGTATAACAATTATGAGGAACCACAGGCTTTCTCCCAGCCAAAGGACCATGAAATGTTACATATTTCTGAAATCTGACTTAAATCTTTCACATGGAGTAATGAAGCTAAATAATCTAGTTATAAATTAAGCTGTCTTCATATAAAAAATGGCTGGTGAAATTGCAATTCTAGCTAAGGTGTATGTTACTGATCCTCATTTCACAGTCAATGCCCATAAAATAGAGGAAGAAATGTCATTACTATTAATATTACATTTCGCCCTCACATAGTCTATAAAGGTGCAGCCATTTACATCTCACCCTGCAAAACTCAGAGCCCTTTTAAGGATACCTTGATGTAGTTAAAAACACCACAGCTGAGGTAGTATGCTTTTGTGACTTCAACCAGGATGTCTAAATACATTGGGGAATACATAACCCAGTTAATCAACATTCTAACTTACACAGATGGGATACAAGGTTAAGGAGAGTATTACTGACTGAATTCCCTACTTTTACCATTTGTCAGATGGCACCTGTGATTGCCATTCAATATTTACCTTCCAGTCAATATCCTACACTCATACACATATGCAGGTGCATCAGACAGGTGTACTACAAGAAAACTGAACCAGAAGCATGTGAACTGTATCATTCAGTCCACCAATGGGTTGTTCCTACACCAAGTCCACAAAGATGACACAGTAATTCATTTTTTAAATGCTAGTCACAACACTTTGTGAAGCATGCTTCTCATTAAGTTCTTTAGAGTTAACATAGCTTTCAGCTATTAATGTCTAAAGCCTTAAAAAGCCACATTTTCACTGAATATAATGACAGATCATCTCCTTAATTAACAAATATGGAATCTTAAGATACTATTGCAAACAACTGAAGCACAACAAATATGCAGTTCTGCAGTGCACTCAAGTGTCAGTCTAATCTTTCAGTAAAATAATTAATCTATGAGTATCACTGGAAGCTTACCACATTTTTGTTTTTTTCCTACTGAGCCTTATAATATCATAATGAAGTATTTACACCATTTTAAAACAGCTTTCCCTTCCCCAAGGCCATTGCCAATATTAGGCTGAGTGATACCGCAACTGAGACAGATTTAAGTCCTACAGTATTTAAGCTTTTTTAAATTAGGAAACACCTGTGAAAAGAAAGTCAACAAGGTATGAAGGGTTAAGAGCAAGAAAAAACGCCAACTTGTCAGCCAATGAAACAATTGTAGGAAAAGTTTAAAAGAAAAAACATAAAAGCATCCACACTTTAGTGCTTTCCCCTTTTTGTTACCAAGACATCACTTGTCTATTTGTTACCAAGGCATCATCAGAACTCTGAATGCAACTCAAACTGACTCCACTTAAAATGAAACTAAAACAGATACACCTCCGAAAATAACCAATCATTTCAAATTGGTAATGTAATCACTAAAAAAGAAGAAAATTTAAAGTGAACACAAACTAAATTAAGTTGTATAAATATCCCATGCATAGAAGGGAAAAAAAAATTCTTAATGTTAGCCCCACTAAAAAGTGTTAACAAGCATCTTTAGAAAATTGTGCAGTGCTTTAGAATTAAACAGAACTACAATGGATAGTCTACTAGCTCTTCTTTTAAACTTACTACTAATTGAAATGTTCTCATTTGAACCAGGAAAACTTGTAGCATCCAGCCTGAATTGTCAATACATTTCCTGGTGAAGAAACTTGTTCTACCAGTCAGCTGCAAAAGGAAAAATGTTAATTTTTTTCAAAACCAAGAAAGTCAGCTTCGTAATACCAGTCCAAACAATGGCATGCCTGGCTAGAGCACTTTTACCATCTTTATGTTGAATACTGTAGAGATGTTGGTAAATCAGCTTGTTTAAGGCATTTTTTGTTTTCCCCACGTAAAAAGCAGGGCACAATGCACAGGTAACTATATATATATATATATATATATATATATATATATATATATATATATATATATATATATGGTTCCCATTCAGAAGCCTGAAACATCATAAGCCTGAAAATCAAAATCCTGAAACCAAAAGCCTGAAAATTCAGAATCCTGAAAACTCAAAATCCTGAAAGCCCAAAATCCTGAAAGACCAAAATCCTGAAACTCAAAATCCTGAAAACACAAAATAGACATACTGATGTCATTGTGGCTTTGCTATTGTTAGCCCTGTGGTGTTAGGTCATGCGTTGGGGTCAGGTAAGTGTGTGGTTGGTTTTATTTTAGGGTTAGGGGCGGTTTAAGTGAGTTAGGGTTAGGCAGGTTAGGCATGTATGCAATAGTGACAAATATTGGGGTTAGGGGCGGTTTAAGTGAGTTAGGGTTAGGGCGGGTCAGGTGAGTGCGATAGTGACAGACCTTAGGGTTAGGGTTAGGGTCAGGGTCAGTTGGTAGATATTAGTGTCTTTATAGTGACATATTAGCATTATTTGTGTTTTCAGGATTTTGAGTTTCAGGATTTTGGTCTTTCAGGATTTTGGGCTTTCAGGATTTTGAGTTTTCAGGATTCTGAATTTTCAGGCTTTTGGTTTCAGGATTTTGATTTTCAGGCTTATGATGTTTCAGGCTTCTGAATGGGAACCATATATATATATATATATATATATATATATATATATATATATATATATATATATATATATATATATATATGAAACTCTCTGGGAAGATTAATTAAACTTTCAACTGTGCCCAGCAAGGAGCCCGCAGGATTTTTTGCAGGGGGTGCAAACTCAGAGCCCCCTCACTCAGCCATTCCAGTGCCCGATTTCTTGGCTATTTCTCTCCAGTTGTCATAAACACTGTTCAAAACTTTGTGTGCATACTGTTTTATGCTTACTTCTACAATGATTACAGATATTTGGATTTAATTTACAACTTTTATTTCAAATTTTACAGCACAAACATTGATAGACAATTGCTAAACAAAGCAATAGTCTTACAATGAAAACATACTTAGCATTAAAACTTCTCTACCTTTGAAAATCACAATCACTGAAACAGCATTGAAACCCACATACAAAGAAAATGCATCTGGCCTGTGGCGGGTTAAGTTTACCTTTGAGCTGTTTTCAAATCATAGGCCCCTTGCACACATTTTTAGGTCCATGCAAAAGTTCTTTGATTCACCGTCCTGATTGTATTAATTATAATATATAATATTTGAATTATATCCTTTGTATAATACAGCATAACCTGTTAGAGTGTATTTTAAATTTATAGTTTTGAACATTTTTCCAGTAAGCAATGAAACAAAGCATATGAACCAATAATGACAAACTGTCCAACTGAGAACATTTCATCCATAAAAGGCCACTCAAACTTTTGCCATTACAATTCATCAATATCAGTCAATATGCACAATTTTTGCAGAAGTAAAAGTAATTCCACATTACAGAGATCTGACACTAATAAAGATGTTGTTGCTAGAAAACAATGTTTTATTATTTCATCTACAAATCTAGTGCCTGTTGCCCTTGAAGAACAAATTGCCTGTGTTACATTAAAAAAATGGTAAGCTGGTATATTGCAATAGGGAATGGGTGGCAAGCTGAAAAGCAGGTTTATTGTTACTATCCATCTCATCCAAAGAAGGACATATTCAGGACTGCAGGACCCCACACCCTTAAAATACAAATTTGCATACTGTGGGAGTAGAACCTACAGGCCTCTACATCAAGATGAAGTATGATACCTACTGGTACATCAAGATGAAGTGTCATACCTGCTGTGCTACTAACACTGTTTTACAATAGTAATACCATTTCCTAAACAAAACAGTTGCACATTTTTAGCAGATGTAGCATGAGTAGCAGAAAACTTCTCTTCCCTTGAAGCTCACAATTCCTTGAAAGTGCACTTGAAAATAAATTCCACCTGCTAGCTCTACCTTGGACATTTCACTCTGTCTCACACACATACTCCCCTCAACCTCTTAGTGCAATAAATCTGGACAAAGTCTAAAATAAATAGGGACAGATTATAAATATTGCTCTCATGAACATAGAAAATTGCTAGAATAACAGGATTTGTGTTAATAAGCATTTTCCTTAAGGATATGACATCTAAAACTCAAATGTCTGTCATTACAACTTCAATCGTTTTTAGGAGGAATATGGGGCAAAAATCTGGACATACTGAAAAAACCTGGACAGCTGAGGGGTATGCTTCCTCCCTCTTATACACACACACACACACACACACACACACACACACACACACACACACACACACACACACACACACACACACACACACCCACACACACACACACACACACACACACACACACACACACACACACACACACACACACACACACACACACTCACACACACACCATACCTTTCAATCTCTTATCACAAAACATCTGGAGAAAGCCTATTATAATGTTGGGGTCAAAGGCCCAAAACTAGGGACAAATTTAGAAAGTTGATAGAATAATAGGATTTGTGTTAGAATGCATTTTCTGAAGGATATGAAGTCTCAAACTCTAATGGATGTCATTATTTAATAACTTTAATCCTTAGCTCATCACAGTAATTTGTCAAAAGAAAAAAAAACTGAATTTTTTATGAGGAACAGACCAAAAATATAAGGCAAAATTTGGACATTCTGTGAAAATCTGTACAGTTAAGAGGTATCACACACACACACACACACACACACACACACACACACACACACACACACACACGCACACACACACACGCACACACACACACACACACACACACACACACACACACACACACACACACACACACACACATATCCCCCTACCTCCTTAGAAAGTGGATAGAACAACAAACATACCTCTCAACCTATTAAAGCAAAAAATCTGGACAAAGCCTAAAATGATGGGGGACAAATAGGGACAGATTTTAAATATTTCTCTTTCAAACTTAGAAAGTTGATAGAATAATAGGTTTTGCATTCGCATGAATCTTCTGAAGGATGTCAAGTCTTAAACTCAAACGTTTCTCATTATTTAATTACTTCACTCCTCAGCTATTTGCCAGAAATGTACAGAATTTATTTATTTATTTTTTATTTTATTTTACATTTGTTGACCGAGCTAGTCCAACTGGATACATGTCCATTTTCAGTAGAGGCCCGGGGAGATAAGCTCCATTAAGCTAATAAAAATAAAATACATTGATAATAGAGATTAACATCAAGAACTTGACTACAAAGTTTTGAAAACAATACACTACTACTAGAAACATATTTACATAGTAGAGGGTTTGACATTCATCACGTTGAAGACTAAGAAAAAAGATCAGGTTCAAACTAATTATTAAGGTTTTTTCAAAATATTACACTAAAAGTGACAAAAGTTGGTAATATATACATAGTGGAAACGTGCTCACAGTAGAATGTTTGTTATACAGTAAATACTCAGAGGTAGTTTCCAGAAAGACTAGACTAGAATCAGAGTTGAGGAAGCTTACTAATCCCACTTTATGAGTTTTGGGAGGGAGGTATACAGTGAATCAGCAGTAGTGAGAGGTGAGTGTTAGTCTGGGTTAGTACATGGGCGTAGCCGTTGTGTTTTAAGGAGTGTTTTTAGTTGCTTTTTGAGAAGTGATAATGAAGAAAGTGATGATAGTTCGCTGGGAAGCCTGTTCCAGGTTTTCCTCACAGAATTAGAAAAAAGAGAATCACCTGCTTTATTGTAGGACTTATGGATGGTTACTGCTGAGTGAAGAGTTGTAAGATTTTTATAGGGTGAGATAAGGCTATAGTATTGGAGTATTACTGAGATGATACAAAATCATATGGGTGATAGTAAGTTGTTGACATTGAAGCTGGTTTTGCAGTTCTAGCCATCCTAGCTGTTTAAGATTTTGACAATGGTGGGTTCTAAATGGGGAGCCAGTGGTAAATCTGGCAATGTTGTTATAGGAGGTTACCAGTTTGTTAAGGTTGCTTTTGGATAGATTAGTATAAATGGGGCAGGCATAGAAGAGGGTGGAGATAAGATGGGTGTGGGCAATGGCAGTTCTGGCTGCAGGGGTAAGGAAAGGTTTTATCCTGTAAAGGGAACCTAGTTTTCTGTTTACTGATTTAATAGTTGAGTTAATGTGTGAGTCAAAGTTAAGGTTGTGGTCAACTGTTACGCCTAAGAGTTTGGTGGTTAGGTCCGGTGATATGACAGTGCCATTATTGGATATAACTGTGAGATCTACTGGGGAGGACTTTAGCGTTGGAGTGAACAGCAATAGTTTACTTTTTTGGGGGGTTTATGAGGAGGCAGCATTGTAGGAACCAGTTTTCTACTAAGTTAAATACTTTTTGGGTGATGGATTGGAGTTCAGCTGAAGAAGAGGCAGCACAAATCAATGTGGAGTCATCTGCATATTGTATGCAGGTAGCTTGAGGAAGATTTACATTTAGATCATTAATGAATATAGAGAAAAAGAGAGGTCCCAAGATAAAGCCTTGGGGGACACCAAGGGTAATAGGGAGATGTGTGGATAAGTTATTGTCCCAAAGGATAGCTTGTTGTCTATTTTCTAAGTAGGACTTGAACCATTGTAATGCCTGTGTGTCTAGTGAGAGTGATTTAAGTATGTTTATAAGTAACTGATGGTTAACCATATCAAGGGCTTTAGAGAGGTCAATAAAGAGTGCAGAGGAAAGCATGTTGTTATTACGATTTTTGTTAATGCAGTCAGAAAAGGATAAGAGGGCAGTGGTAGTACTATGGAAAGGCCTAAAGCCATGCTGACAGTCAGCTAGTAGGTTATTTTGGAAAAGGTGATCAAGTAGTTGCTGGTAGAAGCATTTTTCCATGATTTTGGCTAAAGGAGAGAGTAAGGCTATGGGGCAAAAGTTTGAGATTTTGGTTGAGTTACCCCCCCCCTTTGTGTAGTGGGATAATGTGGGAGATTTTCCAGACAGATGGAATGGAGCCTTCAGTAACGGCTCTATTAATTAGGATGGAAATGGGATCGGCAAGTACTTTTGCTGCAATTTGCAGGTATTCAGCTGATAGCAGATCAGCTGAGGGTGCGCATGGTTTAAGTTTGTGAAGTAGGGTATAGATGATGGATGTTGGAACTGGCTGTAAATGAAAAGTAGGAGGTAAGCTAGTTAAGGAGGAAGGCAGACTTGAGCTAACAGGTGGTAAGGAGTTTGCTAGAGATTGGACGGTTTCAGTAAAAAAGGTACTGAAAGCATCAGCACTCTGGTTGAGAGTGTTAAGAGAGAAGCCTGATGGGGTTGATGTCTTGGAGTGGCCTGAGTGTAGAAGTCTATTAATACCTGACCAGAAACTTTGTGGTTTTTGTTGATGATTTTGCTGGAGTTTAAAGTAAAAGTTTTTTTTTGTCAAGAAGTATTGATTTTTTAGTGGCATTTCTCAGCTGTTTAAAGTTTTGATGATCTGTTGGGTTTTTTAGTAGTTCCCCATTTAGACCAGATTATATTTCTCAATAAGATTTTATGCCTAGTCTCTTTAGAGAGCCATGGAGCAGCTTTACTTATAGTTCTAATAGAATGAGTAGGGGCATGGTATTCCAGGATTTGTAAGAATTTAGAGTTAAAATAAGATACTGCTTCCTCAAGAGGGAGGTGTTTTAGGGGTGACCAGTCACAGGCTTTAAGCTCTGCTTGGAAGCTTGCTGGGATAAAATCTTTTTGTTCCAGGTGGTTCTAAAGAGAGTTTGGTTGGGAATAGAGGTCTTTTGTCTAATTATGTAAGTAAGTGAGTGGTCACTAATGTCATCAGGAAGGGTACCTGCTTTACATGAGAGGGGATGGCTATTTACTAAGATCCAGTCTAAGGTACTTTCTTTGTTACTGGGGTTTATGGATTCTGGCGGGGGTGGTGATTGCTTGGGAAAAGTCATAAAGGTTTATATGGATTGTAGCTTTGGCTGAGGTACAGCTATTCTAATCTATATTAAAATCACGAAGTACAATGGTTTCTTGTGGGAAGGATGTAGAAAGCCAGCTGAGGGTACTTTCAAGGGTCTTGATGTTATTGCCTGGGAGCAGGTGGGAGCATATTATGTATATGGATTTGCTAGCATTGATCTGAAGCTTAGAAATAAGGATTTCAGCATTACTACCAAAAGGTAGTTGTATATCTAGTGAAGTAACACGTAGCTCTGATTTGTACAGAATTACTAACCCTCCACCCTTTTTGGTTAAACAGTCTAATCTCAAAATATTATAACCAGGTGGGATGATTTCATTGTCCTTTGTTACTGATTTGAGACATGTTTCTGTTAAACATGGGATGTCAAATGAATGTATGTCTAACAGAGCACTTAGCTGGCTATTTTTGTTGTTTAAGTTATGTATGTTGAGATGTGCTATGAGGAGAGAATTATGGGTTCTAGTGGGGGTGTATGGAGTGGAGGGATGTGATAGCTGGGGGTTTGTTGGGACCTTGTTGTTTGGGCCTGGGTTGGGATGAATGTCACCAAGAAGTAGAAGGTGTTGTTGAAGACTATAAGTAAGCTTTAGGAGTTTACAGAAAATGTTTTTTGACTTCCTGGCTTGGAGGTAAGTAATATGGGCTACCCTATGATACTTTGGTAAAAGATAGGTTGATGAGGATGTTATGTTAAAATGGCTTTGTGAGGCTAGCTGAGTTAGTAGTGATGTTAGTTTTAAGGGATGGTGGGATCCAGTATAATGCAGGTGTTCATAGAAGGTGAGGATATAGGGTACAGATAGAATGGGTAGTACTACAAGTAAGAGTAGCAGATTTATATGTCTTGGTATGTAAGTTAGGGGCATAGTGAGGGAAAAGATAAACTATAGTCAGGAGGTAGGGGTTGATAGAGAGATAGTTTGTAGTGAGATAGTGATTCAGTAGTAGTAATGTGTAGCAGTATGAAAGTAGGTGTGTAGGTATTTAATGTGTAATGAGTACTAGTAAGCTATTGGATGACATAGAATTTAGGATTAAATTTAGAATTTAGGAGGAAGACACTAAAAATATGAGGCAAAAATCTGGACATTCTGTGAAAATCTGTACAGTTGAGAGGTTTGACAAGGTTTGCATTAGTATGCATTTTCTGAGGATATGAAGTCTAAAACTCAAATGTCTGCCATTATTTTCTAACTTCAGTCCTTAATGATTTGCCAGGAAAAACTTAATTTTATGAGAAACAAACCGACAATATGAAACAAAAATCTTGATAATTCTGAAGTATGAATCCCCCTCTTACACACACTCCTACCCCCTCTTACTTACAAACAAACACACACATCTACCTTCCTCTTATACGCACACACACCCACCTCTACCTTTACCTAACCATGTCTTACATACACATATACACATCCCTACCTTACCTATCTCTTACATCTAGACACCCCTACCTATTTCTTGCACAGACACACCTCTTAAACACTTAACACACACATGCACACACCTGCCTCTCACTTGTACATTTGTCTGCAGTCCAAATGTCTTCTGGAATTCAATTTCTGTGCTGGAGTGGAAGATGAAGATGTAAACCATCGGTCACACAGACACAGAAGCATCTATGTGACTGGACACAAAATGGATTTTAAAAGGAGAATGTCTTTAAAAAAAAACATATTTTTTTGATTAAAAGAAGATTAATCTCCCAGCCAGCTGACTCCACTGGGGTGCAAGTGCACCCCCTTGCATCTGCCTGCGGGTGCCCTTTGTGCCCAGCCATATCAAACTGCCCTAATAAAGGGTCATTGCAGAGTGTATTAATGTAGGGGCATTGATGATTATGTTCACATTTCTAAGTAGATGAAAGTCCAGCGTGGTGGTCAGTGGACTTCTGTAAAAGGGATTTTATTTTCTGTTTATTTTTGCATGCAAAAGATGGTAATATGGAAAAATATTTTTAGTGCTTTCATCACTTTGCAACAAAAAAACAACTCTTATGTAAAATTTCCTCTATATCCTTGATATCCAACGTGTAGTGCAGGACCATGCTGCTACGACCCTCATTATCAAAATGGTTGTCTTTTCATAATATTTGACTTAACTCACTCCTGATGATTGGGGCATATTTCTGTTTCCTATCAGTTCATATTTTGTCTCTAATGGAATCCAGGAGGGGAGGGGAGGGAAGATGGCCACGGTCCAAAAACAAGGATCGTAACATCTAGAATTGTTCCAAGCACTCTGTGTCTTCTGACCTCAAATGAGAAGCTCTTATGTATTGGCTTCTGACCACATCCTTCTTCTGATGGAGGGGGATGATAGCTGGTAAAGAAAAGAAATGTGTTACAATAATTTGTCTTCCTGTAGATACTAGATGAATAATCTTCATTTGCAACCTTTTCTGATATTCATATCAAGGTAATCAATTCTGTCAAGCTTATGTCCATTAAGTAAAGTTAAGAAAAGTAGTGCTGATTTGGAAATGGGAAAATAATGGCGCCTTGCCAAATAATCAGTAAGTCATCAAGGTATCTGAACTATCCATCACACTTATTGAAAAAGGGGAGTTGAAAGAGTGTTTTTAATTCCCACTTCAACAGGACAGCATTGGCAAATATAGGGGTGTAAGTTTCTCCCATGGCCACTGCAAGGCCCTGCTTGTAATATTCACTCTGAACGGTCAAAAAATTATGACTAAGTACCGAGTTCATGAATTTGATGACTAAATCAGCATCACCTCAGACAGCAAAGCAAATTGCCTTACAATATCCTCAAACCACTCCAGTCCTACACCATCTGTTTTTACTGAAAACAAACCCGTGGATTTACTAAACTTCCGTGCAGGACTAGTTTAGTCCTGCATGGAAGCACCCATTTAGGAGCAGGATGGCAGTGTGCCATGTATAATAATGAAGGCATACTGGCTGAGCTCCTAGGCTTACACGGAGCGTGTACAAGTGCAGGGGGCATGTCTGAGAGCAGAGCTCTCAGAATAAACATGCCCCTGCAATGTTGAACTGCAGAAGCTGTTAAGAAATGAGCGAGATCACTCACAGGTGTTCTCATATCCCCACCAACAGACCCCCACATATACAACAGCAACAGGACATATAAATTAAAAGAAGAAACCCATCTATATCTTTTAAAACACCGATTAAAGCTAACCATAGGTGTGCAGGTGTGCCCATCGCTTAGCTATGGTTAATGTAGCTGAAATAGCAAAAGCAGGATAAAAGGCAGGATAAGTGCAAAGGAAGCAGTACAGAAATATTGTAGTGGGCAGAGTGTTTGCCTCACAAGCAGTCAATCCCGGTTTAAGTCCCATTGCAGTACATTCCATGTCCATGTCAAATCACTGTTATGATCAATATATTTAGGTGTATAACCTAATAAATAACATATATGTGTGAACTGGAGTAGCAAGCAGTGTAATGAATGATAACCCCATACACTTGCCAAATCCACCACCTCCTAAAGAACCAGTAGAGTATTATTGTCGAAAACAGAGCAGTAGTAAGGATAAATAAGCACGAGTAAGCAGGTGCAAGTCTGTTTGCACGACGGGAAGCAGTGCTTACACAGAGTAAGCAATAGTGAGGCTAACCATGTGTAAGCAGATGTCACCGAAAGTTAGCAGTGCTTATCGTCGCACAAATCCACTGACAACAGCGTAAAAGTGCTTCAACCACTCCATATCCAATGGGTCTCATTCTGGCCAACAACAAACTAAACAGTCCCTGCAAGGCTCGAACCCAGGAGCCTACACACCATAGACAATGCGATTTACCACTAAGCCACCGCAGATATACATAACCCTGACGTTTCCACAAACATAGCATCCAGCAATACCATTCAACATTACAGGACATGTAGCTAAATATGTAGATGTATGTGTGTGTGTGTGTGTGTGTGTGTGTGTGTGTGTGTGTGTGTATATCTAACTAAATAGATATATACCTCTCCATCTCTGTATTACATATGTATACATATATAGACATACATATATATAAATATCCACATATAGATATATACATATGCAGACATACATACATCTATATATGGCAATATATATATATATATATATATATATATATATATATATAAAATATTATATAAGTATATATATATTTATATATATAAACACACACACACACACACACACACACATATATATATATATATATATATATATATATATATATATATATATATATACATATGTGTGTGTGCATGTGTATATACACAGATATATATCTATGATATGAGACAGCACATAAGAATGAAACATATGACCACAGGCACCGCCAGTGCGGGTGAGGGGTCTCGATCAACATACGTGTTACACGTACCAATAGCCCCCCCCACAGCAAAACAGGTGAAACATACAATCAAACACACAAACAAAGTAAACAAACCACTGCTTCCCAAACCACAGGCAAGATACTACCAGTGGGAGAAACACTGTGCACCCGCTAAGTCTAATCTAGAAACAAAGACAGGAAAGTCCCTTACGGGACAACCCAAAAATTCTTGGTTATTTGGATTTCCGTTATTACACAGACTCATCAAGGCAGGGCATGTATGTACTCTAACTACAAGCCTGGGAAAGCCTGATGATCCATGAGTTGAGACATTGTACGTGATGAGTCCTGAGAAGTGGAGAATGGTCAGTGTGTAGTGGTGTGGTTAGACCTGAACTGCACCAAGAGAAAGGATGAGTGCTGTGGATGACGAGGGGGGGAGGCTATGGGTATGAAATTATGGGTCAAGGCGTGCAGGTGTTGGATGGAGAGGTTTTAATTGGACCACCTCGTGGATGTAAGCAGTAGTGTGAATTGGGCAGAGCAGTCACCTAACGAGCAGCCATTCCTGGTACGAGTCCCACTGCAGCACAGTCTATTTTAGATGGCAAAGCATGTTATAACCAATATTGTTGTTGCAAAACCCACTAAATAACACCAAATAACACATGGTTGCAGCTCCCCACTGTAGGCATGAAAACCGTTCTGACATCATAACTTATTATTGTTGTCCTCACCCCCACCAAGGGGTGTGGGTGTCCAAATCAACCTCCAAATTCAGTGCATATGCACAGCTGTCGGTGTAGAAGAAATGGCCAGTTGTGGACCTTCCCTTCAGCCTTCCTGCACATCCCTGGCTATTACCCCTACTGTCTTTCCCTCTTTATGCCCCTTTTTCACCACTTACCCATCAACCCCTTTTTCTTTTCTTTTAAAGTTTAAAGTTAAAATTAGGTGACACCCTCTTCCCCAACTATATTGGCAAAATCTGGAACTCCCTACCCACATCTATTACCTCAGCCGTCTCAAAGGACACATTTAAAAAAAAACACTGGAAGGAACACCTCAAGCACACTTGGATCTGCACATGCTCACCACCTGACTTAACCCCCCCCAACCTTAAACTCTATACCCCTACATCAAGTACTGAAACTAACACCTTTTTCCTGCCTCACATACATATCCCAACATCCTTTAAACCTCCCCTATTGCTCCCCTAGCAATTATTCCCACAACCTAATATACAGTTACAGTGCCCCCCCCCACCTACCTACCTACTCCTTCACTATTCTCGTCTACTCTACCACACAGGTATGGAGTAACTAAACCTAACCCGAATACCTGAGTGTAACCTATCCAGGTATGGAATAACTAAACTTAACCCAAATACCTGAGTGTAACCTATCCAGGTATGGAATAACTAAACTTAACCCAAATACCTGAGTGTAACCTATCCAGGTATGGCATAACTAAACCTAACCCGAATACCTGAGTGTATCCTATCCAGAACCGTTAAACTGGAATCTAACTTCAACGTAAACTGACCTTTGTCAACCATCATACCTGACATGTAAACTTGAACTAAGCATGAATAATACCTACATGTTAACTTAAACTAAGCATGAATAATATGTTACTTAGCTATGTTAAGTCTGTTACTCTCTATGAATATGAACACCTTTGTATTACTTGTAATGATTAGCTGAATTTTAGTGTGGAGCTTTTCTCCCCGGGCTTCTGCTAAAAATGGACAAGCATGCAGTCAGATTTTCCAGGTCAACAAATGTAAACTAAATAAATAAATTAGCATGGGGGATAAGTGGGAGAAAGCACTTTTAAGCAGCAGTAAACGGGTTTAAGTTTGTTTGTGCGGTGGTAAGCAATGCCTACACTGGTTAAGCTATAACCGGAGGTTAGTATTGCTTACCCTCGCTCAAACCTGCACAATCCTGCTTACAATTGCTTAAAAGTGCCTTGGTCACTCTGTATCCAACAACTCTCACCCTGCCCAGCAACAAATTAATCTGCACTCCCAAGTTGCAACCCCCGGACCCTGCACACTATAGTCAAAGTGAGTTACCACTAAGCCATGGCAGATACACATGCAGCTGCTGTTATCATAAACATATCACCCAGCACAGTCGTTCAGCAGTATAGGAAATGTATGTAATTATGTAGATTAATATGAGCAACCACATGTACATTGCTCAAATACAGTATTTTAAGCAGTCTATGTGTATCATAAAAACAGTGCCTGTCCAATCATACTGTGAGAACAGTAGTCTTGCATAATACTTAAGAGAATAATAGAAAATGGTGCACATCGAGGGGGCATGTGGGCATGCTTCATGCACAGAATGTCAAACCTGGGACATCGCTACCACGGAAGCAGGAGATGAAGCTGGCCAGGAGTGTGAGCAAACCGCTGCTTCTCAAACCCCTGGCAGGATGCTAGCAGTGGGTAAAACAGTGTAGACCAGCTAAGTCTAATCTTGACACAAAAACAGGTCCGTCCCTGGTGGGACAAACCACAAATTGTGAGTCACTCAGATGTTTACACCTGTCTCAGAAGAAGAACAAGACAAGGCTCGTACGTATGTAGACTAAATGGATGAAGAGCCTGAAGATGCTTGGATTGAGACAGTATACTGGATGAGTACCAAGACGTGCAGAGAGGGCAATGGAGGTGTGCTATGGCTGGGCTAGCAAGTGGAGAAGGATGGTTACTGTGTACGTAGAGGTTGGGGCGGGGGAAAGAACCATGGGTATGACATTATGGAAGAAATATGCAAATGAAGCAACACAGCAATAGTGTGGTGGGCGGAGCATCTGCCTAATGAGCAGGCATTTCTGGTTCGAGTCCCACTATAGCACAGTCTATTTTACATGGAAAAGTACGTTATAACCAATAGTTTTGTTGCAAAACCCACTAAGTAACATAGGTATATGAACTAGAGTACTGCAAGAAATGCACATGTGAAGTATGTGTCAGACTGAATAAGGCACTAGTAAGCAGGTTTAAGCACAAATAAGCAATAGTAAGCATATGTAAGCACTAGTAAGCAGGCTGAAGCCCGTTCGCACTGCGGTAATCAATGCCTACCGGTTAAGCAAATCTGAAGTTAATACCCTGTAAGTAGATGTAACAGCAGGTTAGCAGTGCTTACCTCCACACAAACCTGCTAACAACTGACTAAATGTGCCTTAACCACTCTGTATCCAACAGCCTTTGTTCTGCCCAGCAATAAAATAAACAGCCTCTGAAAGGCTCAAACACAGAACCCCACACACCATATGCAAAGTGATTTACCACTAAGGCATGTCAAATATACATAACCCTGCTGTATTAAAAACATATCAACCAGCCCAGTCATTCAACAGTACAGAGAATGTATTCCAACATGTAAATGTATCTCTGTGAGTTTCATAGTTTCATAGTATAGTACTAGGCTATCTGCCCTGGGGCATTTGTAAGCCTAGCCATAGTGATGTGGCTTTTGCCACCCCATGAAATGGTACAAAAATGTACAGAATAAATCTAGAATACTGTGCCTCTGTCTAGTAGTGACACAATGAAGGTCCCCTTATATAATAGAATTAGTTTACTGTGCCCCTGTCTAGCAGTGACCCAGATGTGACCCCTGGGGTAAATTTTCGATCTCCCATCCACTCATCAAGATTTCTCTTGAAGAGAGTTAGTGAGGGCTCTGCCTAATACGAACTGGGATCCTGTTCCAAAGCATGGGAAGCCTTTGGGTTATGAATCTATCCCTCCAGCATGTCCTATTCATACTTGTGCCGAGGTTTAAGTCTTTAGCTCTCGTGGTCCTGATGGATTTGGATTTTTGAGGTGGAGCATGTCCATCAAATCCTGATTGGACATGGCCTTGTACGTCAGGCAGAGATCACCCCTGAGCAGGCGGTATGCCACTGAATAGAGCTGAAGTTTCTTTAGTCTGGTGGAATAAGACATATGTTGGAGACCCTTGATCCTTTTGGTGAGGTACTTCTGTGGTCTCTCCAGCTTTTGCAAGTGCCGGGTGAGGTACATACCAAATGGGGCATTGTACTCAATCATGGGTCTGATGAGGGAGGAATATAAAGGTACAATGACATCCTTGGATCTGGATGTGAATCCCTTCATGATGAGGTGTGCAAGGTAGAATGTTTTTCTAACCACTTTGGCAACGTGGGTGTCAAATGAGAGGTCGCTGTCTACTTGGGTCCCTAGGTCTCTGATTACTTTTTCCGTACTCAGTGGGTTGCTGTCTATGTGATAATTTGTGGGTACTTTGTTTTTTCCATAAGGGATGACTATACATTTTTTGGCATTTAGTTTAAGGCCGTGACTACGGCACCAGCTGTCCGTTTCAGTGAGGCCTTTTTGTAGGATGTGTGTCTCAGCTGGTGTATTGACTATGGCGCCTAGTTTGCAGTCATCTGCGAACTTTGTCAGCCACAGCCTTCCCATGTTTGCTTTAACATCTGAGAAATAAATGCCGAACAAGAGGGGTCCCAGGACAGATCCCTGTGGGACACCACTTGTGACTGGCTTTGAGTCTGACATTGCTCCAGCGATTTTAACTTTATGGGTTCTGTCCTTTAGCCAGTTTGCAACCCATCTAGTGACATAGGGGTTTACTTTTAAGCTGTTTAGCTTATCTATGATGCCTGAGTGGGGTATTGTGTCGAAGGCCTTAGCCAAGTCCAGGTATGCTGTATGGACTGCTTTGCCCTCATCAATGGCTCTAGTGACTGTTTCGAAAAAGTCAACCAGGTTTAAAAGGCAAGATCTGTCCTTCACAAAGCCGAACTGGGTGGGGTCAAGTGTCTGTATGTCCCCTATGTCTCTGTTTATGAGTTCCATAATGATTCTTTCCATAGCTTTGCAGACCAGGCTAGTTAAGCTTATGGGGCGGTAGTTTCCAGGGTCTGTAGAGGCACCCAAAAACATATGAAAATCAGCAGTTCTGCCCAAAAACACACCAACAGTCAAATTCCACCAAGGCTCTTTATTCCATCAACGATCTGGTACCTCGGCCATTCGCCTTCAAAGGATCACAATTCAACTTTCAAAATGAACTCATTTTATACTATTTAACTAATTAATTAATTGATAAATTAATTCAATTATACTTCAAAATTTAAAGTGACCTTTGTATAAAATTTAACATTTACTCGTTCTAGTCTATTTAACTATTTAAACCATGTTGTACATTCATAATATAACTATTCAGCACATGCATATGAAAAATATGTTTTAAATGTATAAAAATAAGACATATATAAAGAAATAAACTTATTTAATACATATATATAAAAAATTATTTTATAAGTATACACATAACAAAAATTATTTTTTTAAAGTGTATATAAAAAGAATTAATTCCATATTAATAATTATAGAATAAATCACTACCCAAATAATATACTTAAATATCATCCCCTAAACACTAGTAAATAAGTGTGCTTCTAATATATATGTGCAAAAATATGCCCTTATACATTATTAAAGGCCCAGCTCCTGATTGAGACCAAATGGTTTCAATGTATTAAATTTAAGTATCATCCTTGTTTCCAATTCTAGCAGTTTACCTACTACATCATCTCCCTTACAGACAAAAGGTTTTCCCAATATACAAAATCTCAAACTATCACTACAACCATCATGAGCATCCATAAAATGCTTGGCAACCGGACTAAAGGAATTTAGATTTCTTATATCATTTAAATGTTCTAAAATTCTAATTTTTATCATTCTTTTTGTTTGTCCTATATACCAAATGTCCTTGCATGAGCAACCTAATATATATACTACACTAGTAGACTTGCAATTAAAAAAATGTTTAGAAATATGATGTATGTTATTAATAACTTCAATATTGATAACCCTACTACATATGCTGCATGAACCACATGCAAAAGTACCCACCCTAACTGGGGTAGATCCAATATGGTGTAAAAGATTGTTATTTAGAATTTCTCTAAGATTTTTTCCCCTTTTAAATGAGAAATTAACATGATTAGGGAATAACTCACCTATGTTATCATCTTCACAAATTAGATACCAAAATTTTCTAACTAATGAGACTAATATATCAGAGAAAGGGGAGAATTTAGTTATAAAAAACAATTTCTCAACATTATTCTTTGCACTAATTTCTCTTTTATTAGAATATGTCATGGTATTATCCCTACTATATACTAGCCTTGTATTATTAATCACACTATCCCTACATTTTGATAATTGATTATATTCATATCCTCTTTCCAATAATCTCATAAACACTGTATGTAATTCTTCATCTATATCTTCCTTAACACTAGTATGATCCCGGATTCTTTTAAATTCCCCATATGGTAGGGCATTTATTAGATGCAGAGGGTGCATGCTTGTAGCATGTAAGAACATATTTACCGAAGTCTCCTTCCTAAATGGTCTAAATTGAATTTTATTCTCCTTCTCAAATAAAGTTAGATCTAGAAAAGTAATCTCATTTCTGTTAATCTCATACGAAAATTGTAAATTATGTTCATTTTTGTTAAGTGCTTCAAAAAATCTAAAACTCAGATATATCCCCTTACAAATAAAGATGAGATCATCTATAAAGCTTATACAAAACTACTTTGTTCTTAAAAATCAAATCGAATAAATGAATTTTTCTCAAAATAATCCATATAGATGATAGCATAGATGGTGCATATGTTGCACCCATTGGTGCCCTTAACTTGCAAATAATATTCATTACCAAAAAGAAAATAACTGTGAGTTAAACAAAATTCTAACAAACTAATAAGAAAACTCGTTCTAGGTCCTTCACCCATCATGTTTTGTATAGATTCCAAGCCCCATTTGGTATTAATGTTAGTATATAAGGACTTAACATCGACAGTGACCCAATAATAGTCATGACTCCAGTTGAAATTCAAAATATTATTAATTAGATCCTGTGTATTCCTAATGTGAGCTGTTACCTTACATAAATAAATCTTTAACTGAAAATCCAAAAACAAATTAACACTTTCCAAAAAAGAACCTATTCCAGATATAATAGGTCTACCTGGAGGTTCTTCCAAATTCTTATGGATTTTAGGTAATGCATACAGAATAGGTGTTACTGGTTTTTGAATATATAACTTTTTAACATCGGGTATGTAAAACCCAAGCGCTCACCTTTTTCCAATAAGAATAACAGCTCATCATTAAATGACAAAGTAGGGTCACTGTCCAATTTCTTGTACTCTTCAGAGTTCAATAACAATCTATTCACCATATTGCAATATTTAACTCTGTCCATTATAACCCAGTTTCCACCTTTATCGGCAGGTTTGAAAATATACTCATTTTTGAGTTTTTTTTAAATCTTTTAGAGCTTGCCATTCATTTTTATTCAAATTGAAATATTTTTTTCTTTTTACAAAAATCTTTAAATGATGTTTCAATTTCTCTCAAAATAATTTTTTGAAAGGTGGAGACAGCAGGCACAGAAATATAAGGCATAAAAGTGTTAACTTTTTTAAGTTCCGGTAACATTAATCTACCATAACCAGTTAAAAAATTAACATTTTCAACATTTTCAACAGTGGGTACATCACTATTATTATCAATTATATCTGGTTCAAGCTCATAATTGTAAATAGACAAGTTACATAAATCTTCATCTATTTCCGAATCACTGGATTCCTCATTAACAGTTGGAATGGAAGTATTTAATTTCTCCCTTCTGAAAAAATAAACTCTGAGTAAAAGCTTCCTAATAAAGCATTTAACCTCAAAGTAAATGTCAGCTAATGATGGGAAAAATGTTGGAACAAACTTACTTCCTTTATATAAAACATTTAACATCTCATAATTTAGTGTTAAATTAGACAAATTAACACAATGCAAAGAAAGTTCATTGAAAGTCACTATCGACGAACCTTCATTTGAATCTGTTTCTCCCCTTCCTTCCATTCCTCCTGTTTCTTCCCCTGTTAGGGTCGTCATTTTGAAAGTTCATACTTTCACTGTTACAGCCACCAGACCCCGTAGTAACCTCCCGATTAGAGGTCCTGTTAACCGTTGCTGCTTCAGCAAAATAAACATTTTTGGCAATATTGTCCTCCACAGAAGAAGCCGATGATGCTGACAGTCCTCTCCGCTTAGAACTGCTACTCCAGGTTCTGCCCCTTGACCTGGTGTCTTACGCATGGGTTCACGCTGCCAGTTAAACAAAAACACCAGTTTCAGAATCTTTGAGATCACAAACTAATTTATTTCTTTTACTTGTACAATGTCTGTTTCCAGTTTGTTTATTTTTTCATTTATAACTGACATTTGAGTTCCGTAATTCAATTCAGCTACCAAACTTTTCTGTAAAACCATTATCTCATTCTTGATTTTCTCATGAGTTTGTTGGTTGCGCTTAACCAAAATATTAAGCCAACCAATGGTACAGGACAACGACACCTGTTTCCATTCATTAAACAAATCTGTTTCTTCCTCAGTGAATGGTGCCGCTGGCAGCTTTTCTATCCGCAAACCCCGTGGAGTGATGTTAAGACTAATGTATTTCTCAAGCAAACGAGTGTCAAAATATAGGGCTATTTCTTTAGACATTAATTTAGTAAGCTCAAGAAAATGCTCATCAGCAGCATCATTACCTCCAATGTCCCATGGATCCAAATGGGAATACCTCTTGTCACGTTCAGTAAGGAAATTGGAAAACAAGAATGAATCAGCTGAACCACTCTGTTCAGAGCTAGTGTTACGAAGTGACATGGTTGTAGATTATTAAATGTCTAAATAGTAGAACAGGTAGGAATAAGACTGTAAAACAAGTTCCAAAAAGCCAAAAACATACGAAAAGTCAGCAATTCTGCCCAAAACACACCAACAGTCAATATTCCACCAAAGCTCTTTATTCCATCAACGATCTGGTACCTCGGCCATTCGCCTTCAAAGGATCACAATTCAACTTTCAAAATGAACTCATTTTATACTATTTAACTAATTAATTAATAAATTAATTCAATTATACTTCAAAATTTAAAGTGACCTTTGTATAAAATTTAACATTTACTCGTTCTAGTCTATTTAACTATTTAAACCATGTTGTACATTCATAATATAACTATTCAGCACATGCATATGAAAAATATGTTTTAAATGTATAAAAATAAGACATATATAAAGAAATAAACTTATCTAATACATATATATAAAAAATTATTTTATAAGTATACACATAACAAAAATTATTTTTTTAAAGTGTATATAAAAAGAATTAATTCCATATTAATAATTATAGAATAAATCACTACCCAAATGATATACTTAAATATCATCCCCTAAACACTAGTAAATAAGTGTGCTTCTAATATATATGTGCAAAAATATGCCCTTATACATTATTAAAGGCCCAGCTCCTGATTGAGACCAAATGGTTTCAATGTATTAAATTTAAGTATCATCCTTGTTTCCAATTCTAGCAGTTTACCTACTACATCATCTCCCTTACAGACAAAAGGTTTTCCCAATATACAAAATCTCAAACTATCACTACAACCATCATGAGCATCCATAAAATGCTTGGCAACCGGACTAAGAGAGGCACCCCCTTGTGGAGTGGGACCACTGTTGCTGTACGCCAGTGTACAGGTACATAACCCGAAGTAAGGCTAAGATTAAATAGCATTTTTATGTGTGGGTTTAGCTCCTCTTGGAGTTCTCGTAACACGCACCCCGGGATACCGTCAGGTCCCATTGATGCTGTATTTTTTGCTTTGTTTAGGGCAGTTCTCACTTGGACATCTGAGATGACAGGGAGATTACATTCAGCTGGGATAAGTATTTTTTCTTTTGGGGGTGAAGGAGGTGAGAAGTTTGCACTGAACCTGTCAGCCAGAATGTTAGCAATATCTGTGGGTTCAGTGTATTTTTTGTTCTTGTGAACCAACTCAGAGCATATCTGAGGGTTTCCGCCCAGGTTTCTAACATAGCTGAAGAAGGCTTTGTGGTTATCTTTAGTGTCCTTAGCTATTTTTCTCTCAAAGTTTGCCTTGGATGTTTTTATGAGAGAACGTAGTTTTCTGCTAATGTTGATCAGAGACGTCTTCCCTTCATGGGATTTCGCTCTGACGTGGAGTAGCTTCCTTCTTTTGTTATACAATTTGTTTATGGCTGAGGTCCACCAGACAGGACACTTACATTTGGTGGAGAGGGACTTGGATTTGTTTGGGATTGCATGATCCATGCATTCCTGGATATGTCCATAGAAAGCATTTGTGAAGGATTCGCATTATGGATGTGGTATCCACTGGCACAGTGGGCTTAAAGGATACCATCTCCTTCTTAAGAAGAGTGAAGTCTGCTTTTGAGAAGTTTTTCACTGTCGTCTTTTGTGCTGGGGTAGAGGTGGATATGTATATCCAGGGTGATTAGTTTGTGGTCAGATCTCACTAGTGAGGGGTATACTTCCGATGTGGAGCATTTTGTCCCCATGTTTGTGATGATCAGGTCCAGTATATTTTCTCCCCTAGTGGGAGAGGTAAATAGTTGTTCCAGTGCATTTGAATTTATGAATTCCAGGAACCTTTGAGCTAGGGTATTAGGGCTAGAATAATGTACCCAATCTATGTTTGGGTAGTTGAAGTCTCCCAGTATGATGGTATTTTGTGATACATTCATATCCTCCAATGTCTTCAGGAAGGCTGAGTGGGGTTCTTGAGATTGGGAGGGTGGTCTGTAACATGCTACCAGTTGTATAGCAGTTTTGCCTATGGTTAGTTGCACCTGTATGGTCTCTGTTGCTTCATGTGTTGCTACTAACCTGAGGTGTGGGTGTCCTTTATGAATATGGACACTCCCTCCTTTGTGGTTCGCCTGGGTTTTGGGGCCAAAAAGCATGATACGAGGTATACCCTTTTAGCGCTGGGGTGCTCTCAGGAGCCTTGAACCAGGTTTCAGTTACGGCACAGACGTCGATGTTCTCCATGCTGAGGAGTGCATCAAGTGCAGGCATCTTGAGATTTAGACTTCCGGCGTTGAGCAGCATTACCCTTGTTTTTTTCCATTTTTGTTTTCTAAGGAAGGTGGGTTTGTCTTTTGAGCCTTGCCTAAAAAAGGCATTATGGGGTGGCAAGAGCCTTAGCCAATATCCGAAGCCCAGTGGTGACAGGTGTAAGCCATCCTCATGGGCGAAGCGTGGCTTGTCCAACATATCATCCCAGGCAGACAGATATTGGATCCCCTTAGAATGACACCAGTACTCGAGCCAATTGTTAAAGCTGATCATTTTGTCTTTGTATTGTGGTATCATTCTTGGTGAGGGCAAGATGCTACTCAGGGTCAGGGTCATACCAGTCTGGGCTACATAATCGAGAGCTCCTCTATGTCTCTTTTCATGTAGTCCAGGGAGGTACGTTTCAGGTCATTCACACCAGCATGGACAATGATGGAGTCATATTTGTACTTGCTTTGGAGTGACCTGAGTGCGTGTGTTATGTGGCGGATCCTAGCTCACAGTCACCTTCTCCTTGTTCAGCCTGGTCAGTGGGACATCAGTGTGTCTGACTATGGAGTCACCTATTACTAGTGTATCAGGCAAGGTGTTTGGCCTTAATGGCTGCGATTGGTCGACACACTGATTTATTGAAGTATGTGTTGCATGTGTTTTGTTTTGAGGTGGTGGATTTTTGGATGTCTGCTTTGGGAGCCTCTGTTGTTTTGGTAAGTTTTTTATTAGAGCCTCCGAGTATGTCTTTGTGTTTTTATGTGTTTGGTTTGCAGTTGTGGTAGGTCTATGTGGGACTGGGATTGTTGTGTGTGTGGTTGCCATCTCCTCCTGTCTGGTCATGCCAGCCCTGAGTTGAGAGAGTTCAGCCTCCAATTTGGCTATATAGTTGCATCTCTCACATGTAATTGTGTTTGTTGGGAGGAGGAGAGGGTTGTCTGTGTACATGAGACAATTGTAGCATTGTCTCAAGATGCCCAGATTGACCAGCTGAACTGGAGACGACGCCAGTAATCTACCACTCGACATGCTAGAACAGTATAAGGGGTGGTATACCTTTAAGGGAGGTGGGTATTCACAGGGGTGGTAAGTAGATGTAGTGCTTTACTTAGTACGAGAGTGCTTACTTAGTAGAGAAGTATTGAGAACAAGTGCTAGGCTTATAATACAGTGAGTAGTCTGGTTTTACTAAGAGTAGAGCTTCCTTAAGGGAAAATTTGAAGAACAGACTTGGCGGAGCCAGAAAAGTTTAACCTTGTTTAACCGGGCGCTGCGCTTATGTGCATCATGAAAGCCGCAACGCGGATTTTAAGCAGTGAACTACAAAAGAGCTAGGAATGGTCCCAAACAACCAATTACTACAGGTTCTTGTGCTAAGGTCACTTCCCCCAAGGACAGGTAGGCTGCTCAAGGCTCCCCACTCCCACTGGTGAGCAAAGAAACTTCCTTCTATCCAAGTAAGGTAATGGACAACACAGGAACTACACCACAGCCCAGAATACAGCAATGCCTGTAAACTGGTCTAAACAAGTCAAGGAAGGTGGGAAAACAAGGATTATTTTTTTGTTTTTTTGTTTTTTTGGTAGAAACAAACAGAAAATGCAGAGACAGTTATAAATTAGTTACACAGGCTAGCACACTTTAGTGGGCAGCCTCCACAGTTAAATTAAACAAACAAACAAGCAAACTTTCGATCAAATTCGACTAAATGTAACTTTAAGTGCAGATTTTAAAATAATGCAGCAATCAGTTAAAAAACAGTTCAGGCTAGTTCAAAGTAAGCTACAGAAGCTATTTCCAGTGAAAAAAAGCAAAGATACTTAAATCCAGAAGGTAGTCGCTTTTTTGAGTTCCTTGCTGCTAGGACCACTCTGTAAACCCACGTGGAGCTTGTCTGAGCAGTATAGCCAGAAAAAAAAACACCCAGAGGTGGATTTTAAGCAGTAAACTACAAAAGAGCTAGGAATGGTTCTAAACAACCAATTACTACAGCTTCTTGTGCTGAGGTCACTTCCCCCAAGGAAAGGTAGGCTGCTCAAGGCTCCCCACTCCCACTGGTGAGCAAAGAAACTTCCTTCTATCCAAGTAAGGTAATGGACAACACAGGAACTACACCACAGCCTAGAATACAGCAATGCCTGTAAACTGGTCTAAACTAGTTGAGAAAGGTGGGAAAACAAGGATTATTTTTTTGTTTTTTTTTTGTTTTTTTGGTAGAAACACACAGAAAATGCAGAGACAGTGATAAATTAGTTACACAGGCTAGCACACTTTAGTGGGCAGCCTCCACAGTTAAATTAAACAAACAAACAAGCAAACTTCGATCAAATTCGGCTAAATGTAACTTTAAGTGCAGATTTTAAAATAATGCAGCAATCAGTTAAAAAACAGTTCAGGCTAGTTCAAAGTAAGCTACAGAAGCTATTTCCAGTGAAAAAAAGCAAAGATACTTAAATCCAGAAGGAAGTCGCTTTTTCGAGTTCCTTGCTGCTAGGACCACTCTGTAAACCCACGTGGAGCTTGTCTGAGCAGTATAGCCAGAAAAAACGCCCAGAGGTGGATTTTAAGCAGTGAACTACAAAAGAGCTAGGAATGGTCCCAAACAACCAATTACTACAGCTTATTGTGCTGAGGTCACTTCCCCCAAGGACAGGTAGGCTGCTCAAGGCTCCCACTCCCACTGGTGAGTAAAGAAACTTCCTTCTATCCAAGTAAGGTAATGGACAACACAGGAACTACACCACAGCCCAGAATACAGTATTGCCTGTAAACTGGTCTAAACTAGTCAAGTAAATATAGTAATATCTAAACAGATACAACATATCAATAGATGTAGATATCTATCTATATATATATCCATAGAAATATATATATATATATATATATATATATGGGTCTCCTTCTAATGACCGAAACGCCGATTCGCCGTCAGGGAAATAACCGACACGAAACGACCGACAACGAGTTGACCGACACGCCAATCCCGACAGACGGAAGACCGACAAGGGGAATGTGTAAGCGCGACCTGGTAAGTATGCGATAGTGAGGGATTTAGGAGTAGGGAGCGGACAGGTAAGTGCAATACTCAGGGATGTAGGGGTTAGGGTGTGTGATAGGTGAGTGTGCGGTAGTGTCGGAGTTTGGGGTTCTGGGGTGTAAGTGAGTTAGGGTTAGGGTGCAGGTAGGGAGAGTGCGGTGAGGTCGGAGCTTGGGGTTCGGGTGTAAGTGAGTTAGGTTAGGGTGCAGGTAGGGAGAGTGTGCGGCAGTGTCGGAGCTTGGGGTTGGGGTGTGTAAGTTAGGGTTAGGGCGGGTAGGAGAGTGTGCGGTAGTGTCGGAGCTTGGGGTTCGGGGTGTAAGTGAGTTAGGGTTAGGGTGCAGGTAGGGAGAGTGCGGTAGTGTCGGAGCTTGGGGTTCGGGGTGTGTAAGTGAGTTAGGGTTAGGGTGCAGGTAGGAGAGGGGTGTGCGGTAGTGTCGGACCTTAGGGTTAGGGTTTGGGTTAGGGCTAGTGGATATGTGTTGTAGTGTACTGTGTTGTTTACGGTAGTGTGTCCGGTGTTATGGTGTTCGGTGTTTCGTTGTCGGGTTTGTGTGTTGTCCTTTTCTGGCCGGTTATTTCACTGTCGGCTAATCGCTTCGGGTCATTAGAAGACCATATATATATATATATATATGTATATATATATATATATGTATATATATATATATATATATATATATATATATATATATATATATATATAGGCACACATATATAGATAGCAATGGTAGATTGACAAATACAAATATGTCCATATGCAACATTAATGGGGATGAAATGCCCCAAACCATATACGCCATGCAGGAATTGGCATACCCCCACCACCACAGCCAAACACATTCCCCCTGCAATACACTAAAGTATTACAGATCACATAGGCAGGACCCGACATGACATGTGCAAAACATGTAAACAGTACTACAACCCACCTGTATGATGTCAGGCAGGATTTGTAACATATCATGCAGCACAGTGTGGCTCCCATAGGAAATAGAAAATATGGAAGCTATCAACATCCCCAGGATACATATACACAGACACATATATACATATATATATATATATATATATATATTTATATATATATATATATATATGTATATATATATATATATATATATATATATATATATATATATATGTATAGATAGATATACATGTGACTACACAAATGCATGCAGAGATATGTACAGTAAGATACATATGTAGAAGATGCACACCATATGGAACAGACACTATGCCTACAGTTAACACCTTAACAACTGGACACTGTATGGGCCACCCATACAAATGACAATTGTTGCCTGCAACATATGCCCACAGAGTGGTCATAGGAAAAAACACCACACACAGGTTTGCAGAAATGGATAACCTTTATCTGCGTACTATTACAGTTTTATATGCCACTTATTATAGCTGTTCAGACACTGACATCCATATAAACAGAGTAATGCAACTGTGAAACACTTATTCTAATACAGTAGTCTGGAAAGGTTCACAACTGTTGCTGTCCAGGCCAAGCCCTTCAAATTGTACAATAGCAAAGACAGGCATGGCCACAGGATACCAAACTATCAACAGTAAGTAATGCAGGTGTATAATTCAGCAGCCTCTACTTACACTCTGTACAAAATCACTAGGTGGTAAAGACTTCAGTTGACCAAATGGGATGTAACTGTTACATAACAAGGCATAACTGACACCATCACAAGCACACTGACAAACAGAACAGTCTGTATGGTGGAGGCAGTAGATCTGCATTAACCCTGTTTATGTAAGTAATGTAAATATAAGTGATGTGTATGGTACTGTACATCCAAATACCTTAAGGCAGCTCACCCCTGATACCCCCACATTTTGTAACATCCTAGGTTATTTATGGTGCATTTCCCCCCTAGGCTCAATAATACAGGGCCATATAACACTGTTACATACACTGGCTCTGGAGTGCATAAGGGCACACATGTATTGTGTAGGTGAAGCCCACACACATATGGCCTCCGCCCCACCGTATGTGTGGAGGATACAACAGCAATGGACTGTTGGCAGCAATGGCAGCATGATATACTCACAGCCCACTACAGAACAACCCCTGACAGCAAGTCATATGTGCAAAGCTTGGTATGTAGATGGAGGACAGAGGCTGGAACACAGGCCCATATGGTGAAAACTGTTGCCATACACTAAGCAAGTTGCTCGTGTTACAAGTTAGTCTGCAACATACCTTTAGTCAGGGAATTGAGGTTAGAAACAGAAATGGATGTAGCCATGTACTGATAGCACTCAATACACACACTGCCAGTGAAATATCTGACGCAGCACCTGTGTGGTGGACAGACAAAAATGATAGGCACACCTCTGGCCACCAAGAGGATTGGCCCACAGTTGAGAGCTATGCAGACAGACTGCATTCCAAGGTAAGCTAGTATGTATACACACACCCTGTAACACTAGTACTATATACAAAGCATAAAACAACACTACTCACACTCTGTCTGTAGTTCTGGAACCACCTACAAATCTGTAGCTGGCCTGAGTGTGCTGGTTCTCCTGCAAGACCTATTGCTACCTGCTGTCTTTAACACTGATGCTCACACACATGAAGGACGTCCATCACACAGGAAAGGTAAAGGGACCATGCCCACATGATGTAGGGATTTATAGTAGGTGGTTGCCGTGACAGTAGTAATTGGAAGTACTACACAGCAAGCTGCATGCAGTTAGCAAGTGGAGGACACTGATTGGTGCAGAAGCCATCACCTGATCATGTGCATCACCTACTAAAGCCAGGCTGCAATCTATTCAAAGAAGCTCAATCCAGGAGAGAGAGAGGGAGGGAGTGAGGGAGGGAGGGAGAGGGAGAGAGAGAGAGAGGGAGAGAGGGAGAGAGAGAGAGAGAGAGAGAGAGAGAGGGAAAGAGGGAGAGAGAGAGAGAGAGAGAGAGAGAGAGAACAAAAAGACAAAGCTCTTCAAGCAAAAAGCTGAAGTCACAGGCATTTAGCCAGCTGTCATTCAACAAGAAATCATTCCCACAACAGGTATGTGAAGTATATATACATGTAATAGAATGTAATACCTGATCCATCATAATGGGATAGATGATGTGGAATTATTTATATGTGCCATCAGGTGTTGTTGTGATGATGTTCTACTGAACAACTGCTATGGAAAATAGTTTCTGTCCCTGTGGGTAGTGGGCCATAGCCGTTAACTGTGCAGGTCAGCACTGACAGACAAGATGTAAGCCATCATAGTGTGTGTTGTGTAAAGGGAAGTATGTATATTACGTGGCCAATAGCTGGTGGTGGAAGTAATGCCATTATGATGGACATGTGGGAGCCATGGCCCACCACTGGCTGGATACTTAGGTGAATCTGTAATGTAGCATGCCAGAATGCCATAGGTGTGTAATAGGGTTGCCTGCAATTGGCTCCTACATGTACCCACCTAATGTCAGGCTGTGTCCATATGTGGCACCTGTCTGTGTTGTTGCAAGGCAGAACAGTGCAGCTATGCAGGAAGGTGTTGTGAGATTGTGGAGCTGATGTCTGAATGTACCCCACATATAGGTATGCATATGTGTACATATGTCACATATATAATATTTAAATATATATATATATATATATATATATATATATATATATATATATATATATATATATATAGATATGTGTATATCAGCATGTATGTCCAGAAATATACATATACCCATGTGTAGACATATATATGAGTACATATATACATCACATATATCTATACATATATAGATATGGATCTAGGACTTTTGATCGAAAAATCAAAATCCTGAATCCATTACCACCGAACACACATTAACGAAAGCGCTTTCATCGAAAAAGCACTTTCATTAAAGTGTGTTAAAAAAAACACAAAATCTACTTGAATGCAGGGAGGCAAGCCCCCCTGCACTCCCTCACCCCCTCTTACTTTAATATTCTCACTCCGAGGTCACACTACAGTGGGGAAAGGGGAATTTTCCCTTACCGCACCATAGTACATCCAGAACAACAAGCATACTTACACGAAATTGCTGCTTCACGCAAGTATGCTCACCAAATTGGAATTCGGTGAAAGATGCAGTCGAGCATCTGTACGGATCCCATAGCTATACACCTATATGCACATGTCTACATATATACAAACACACACACAAACATATATGTATATAAAGACATGTCCCCTATATTACTACCACAGTGATGAGGCACCAGCACACATAGCAATACACACAGATATCTACAGCTGGCAATGTGTGCACCATGGATGGGTATGTCACATGTTAGTCCCTTTGTTGGCACCACATTCCCCCCATCTGTGAAGTATGCAATTGGAATATGGGGAAGTATGGCAGGTATACATGTGGAGGTGGTCAGGATTGGTAGATATAGGGGACAGTCTACAGGGGTGGTATGTGTCACATGTGGTGGGTAAACACTGTGCATGGTGTGTGTGATTTGTGATGTGGATATCCCATGTGCCCCAATATAGGCAAAATGGGAACAAGCCTCCCACCCAGTGCTACTCACAGCAGCAGTCCTTGTCCTGAAGGTCTGGCGGCTGAGCAGGAGGAGCATGTTGGCCATGTGAATGTGTACTGGGTGCCTCAGACAGATGTAGCACATCCCTCATGTGTCTGTGGAGCCTGGTATGGGACATACCCTAGACCTGAGTTCAGGGGACAGGTCATGTTGGTGTGTGCCCGGGGGGGTGTTACAACATCCCCTGGGTGGTTCCTCCTGATGGTATGGCTATAACAGTACACAAGGAGACCCCAGGTTGGGACACACATGTGATGTGGCCAGGTATCCTGGTCAGATGGGTGTGGAGAGGTGGATCAGCTGGCCAATGGAACATATACATGTTATTGTGTCATTGTCATAGAACATATGTTGATAGTAATAATCTACACAATCCTGGTACATGTCAAACAGCATGCATAGAACCCCCCTATAACACAGACTGTCAGATGTGCAGCAATCTCAGAGCAGCCATACTACTGGCATATATGTAACCATAGTGGCCCTGAAAATGGCATGCAAGTGAATTGTCTGTAACAGGCCATCAATGTTAGTGTCCACACAGCGGACATGGCTACAATCACATAGCAGGAAGCGTGGTACACTACACAATCTGTCCAAATGGTAGTTAGCTGCAGCCATACCAAATGAGTTGTGTGTATAGTCTGTTGAAGCTGATATGGTCGGTGTGTGTGGCAGAGATGTGTATTATGAACTGTGGTAACCTTGCCATATCAGTCGCTCAGGCCTGTTCCCATCCTCATGTTTTTCAGGCATGATAGCACACATTCGGCTGACAGCTTATTCTGCAGAGGAGAACAACGTAATAATAAACCACCTGGTACTGCACTACCAGGTCCTGATTGGCAAAACAGCACAGGAAAAGCAGAAGCGGACCGCCCTGTGGAACAATCTCATCCACAGGGTCAATGATGTTGGCCTGCATAACCACAGCTATGAGCAGGTCCGGCATCATTGCAGTGACCTGCTTCGCAATACCGGAGTGCTGCTGCAGTCCAGAGGGATCACCTCGCCATGGGGGTAGGCATGCCATCCATCCCCCCGGCACGTGTGGAGGAGCTCCTGGCCAGCCTCATGGCACCTGCCCATCCTGAACACCATCAACCACTGGACCCCTTTGTGGAGGTGGGTGTCACCCACACAACAGCGGAGGAGCATGCTGGTAGGGATACAGGGCATATCAGTAGACCACTGTTGTGTAAATATCCACAGTGGTACATGTAGATCATGCTTATCTGATATGTTATACAAATATTGTGTTGTTGCATTGTAGTGATAAACAGATGTCCAGATGTGGCAGTATTGTGCTAATTTACAGTTGATGTATGGTAGTACTGCACCCAGCCTGTAGCAGTGTCACAGGTGTGGGCACTGACATTGCATCTCTCACCCACTTATGTAGGTCCCTCTGAGGTAACAGCAAGGCAGCAGCCTGAAGCTGGTGAGTATGTCTTATGCAGATGCATGCCAACACACTGGACATGTAATGGTGATGTAATATTCCATGCACACTTCTAACACACTTACCCTGAATGCATTCTGTACATGTGCATGTATTGTTGCTGTGAAATGCAAGGTCTCACAGGGGCAAACATGATGGGGTATTGAAAGGGTATGCCACACACCTGCATGACAAGTAACATCCTGTCATTGCGGAATGTGTCCACAGGGGTAACATACTGTTACCTCATCATAAAAGGGTTCTCATCCAGGAAAAAAGAGGTCATTGTTTTCCTCTACTCATCACTCATTAGACCCATTATAGAATACAACGTCCCTTTTGGAATGTACCTTACAAGACATCTGCAGCAGCTGTAGAGGTCACAGAAGTACCTCATAAAGAGGATTACTGGCCTCAAACAAATGCCCTAAACTGACCGCCTCAAAAAACTCCAGCTTTACATCATAGCATATCGCCTACTCCGAGGTGATCTCTGCCTAACATATAAAGCTATGTCAAACCCAGAGCTGTTGGACATGCTACACCTAAAGAAATCCCAATCCCTCTGACCTACATGCTCTAGGGACCTAAACCTTGTCACCACAATAAACAGGACATGCTGGAGGGATAGATTCCTGTCCCAGAGACTTCCTATACTCTGGAACAAGCTACCCATCTTTGTCAAGCAAAATTCTTCATTAGCACTCTTCAAGAAAAATCTTGATGAGTAGATGGGAAATAGGAAATACACCCCGGGGATCACTTCTGTGTATCTGCTGGAAAGTGGCACAGGAAAATAACTTTCTTGGGTGGAGTAAGCTATGGTACCTTGCTGGCTAGGCTTACATAGGCCCTTGGGCCGATAGTCTGGTATCAACCTATTAACCTATGAGACATGGCCTACAGTAGCGACATGTTCTGGACAACACCCATATATAGTTCAACACCAGTGTACATACCTGTAGGGCAATGCCAACTGCTGCTGAGATACACTATGCCATACGACATTACACTAGTCCACTTTATCAGCTGGGTCTAAGCTACAACATGTGGTGTGCAGTTTATGGGACACTGCAAGCTGACACATATGGTGTAGGGCTTACCTGTCATGCATCTGCATAAATGGTGAGGGGAGGTCTCAGCATGAAACACCAGTGCACTCAGCAGGGATCCTAAGAATGGTAGGAATGGCTCTATCTGCATATAGTCAGGTCCAGGACCTGTGGCAGCTGTAACCCTACCCACACTGCAATAGTGACAGCATTGTGTGAACACCATGGGATGTGCATATGAGTGGGCCATGTAATCATGCAGAATAGGGGGACATGTGTAGGGTAGGCTACTGGCAATTGCCGAAGGCCCATGCTGCTACACCACTGCCATGAGCAGTGACTGCTGTAGTACACACAAGAGGTGTGATAAACCGTCATGATAAGGGTGTGCACACACATCCCCACATGGTGTGTATGCATTGCGGTCAGCAGCCGCACACCTACCACAATCTGTAGACACTGCATGTGAATGTACAGGACATATGTTACATACTGGGTGTGTGTACAGCTAAGATCTGTTGTGTTGTGGTCCCATGCCAGATCACGGATGTGTGTGTAAAAGCAATAAAGGTGAGTACACCCTGCATAGCCATGGTATGCTCTGATGGTTGTCAGTGTAAGCATTTCTGCAGCGGCCATACATGGTCTGTTGATGCTGACAGCTGTAAATCAGGCATCTGGGATTCACCAATGACATCAGTCGACATATCATCTCAGGTATGTGTTGCTGAAACACATAGGAGCTGTGAGAGGTACAGCTGGCATAACTAACACGGTACTACGCTTTCCGCAATGGGTTGGACATGTATGAGTTGTGGGGCACAGTACATGGCAGGGTGAAGAACAGGTGTACAGCAATAATGTGTACATGGGTGTAGAGGTATCCAGGGGAAGGGGCATCACCTAGTCACCGCACATGCATCATACACATGTATACCACTGCTAGCATGGTGTGAGTATAGCTGAACTGCATGCTGTTCTGTACCATATGTTCTGCATGCTGGCAGATGAGTAATTGGAATACTGTGTATATCATCATTGTGCAATCTCACGTGTGTATGTGTGTGTGTGTGTGTGTGTGTGTGTGTGTGTGTGTGTGTGTGTGTGTGTAAATGTGCATCCTGGTGGTTAGTTAGTTTGCCTGCATGGTCACTCTGGCGAAGTGGTGGGAGGTAGATGCATGTATGATGCGTGTGTGCATGTGTGTGCGGCCATATATGCACATGTGTGATTGTGGGGTGTTCATATGGCTGTACCCCCTTTTAGAACTGTGCAGTACATGGACATGGAGTGCCACCCACATTGCACACCAGGAATACCTGTCATGTACTCTCAGGGGTGTGGGGGGCTTTATTTTAAATATTTTGAACTATATACATGGATACTTGAAATTCCAATAAGTTACTCTTTTCTGAACATAATATGTATCCAAACTATGTGGGGGTGGTGCCCCCTTACTTTATTTAGTAACTCCAGGGTTGCGCTACAGTGGGGAAAAGGCCATATATAATTTTCAGTGAAATGTGTTTCAGTGAATTGTGTTTTCAGTGAATTGAGCTTTCAGCAAATAGTATAATATGGCCTTTAGCTTGGATCAGGCATGCAGATGGAAGGTAGACCCCAGGTGCAAACATAATATTGCTGTCAGTGGAGAGGTCACCTACAGCCCACGTATGCAGCTCTACAGATGCATTGGGGAAGTAATAGTCAACACCAGGGAGTGCATCCACATATTACAGCTGACACTTGATGGGCCGAAGGAGCAGCATATCCGGTATGTACTGAGCATTACATACACATGACACACCAGTGGGTGCTATTATGGCTACAACATAGTAGCTCACACATATAGGGGCCATGCACATCATTCCGGCCATACAGAGGGTGTATACTTAAGGACAGCATTGACGCCATGTTACTCCACTACAAACAGTTCAGGCAGGTAATGTAGCAACAGGCCTTGTGTTGTGGCTGCTTGTGTGGGCATTTAGAGGACTGTGATGTTAATGAGTGGTAGCAATGTGTGTATGTTAACAAGTGTGATGCAGGGTGGGGTAACACATGGATATATACGTGGGGCTGCCTGCAAAGGCATGGGCAGGTAGGTAGTACAGAGATATGTGTGCATGTGTACATGTGTGTGTGTGTGTGTGTGTGTGTGTGTGTGTGTGTGTGTGTGTGTGTGTGTGTGTGTGTACTGTTAAGCAATGCTATACAGGTTTTATACTGCGGTTATTGTTTTCACCCACAGGTGGCAAGGTGGGTCAGGGTCCCTCCACCACCCAATCTGAAACAGGTGCCCATACAGACACTGATGATGATGATGATGATAATGATAATGGTGAGGGACAGGTGGGGTAGTCATGGGCTGACACTGCACCGACATTTGACATCCCCCTTTTAGCCACCCCACCCCCGCACACAGTTACAGTGCCTATACACACCCCAGCACCAGTGGCCATAGCAGAAGGACAGCTGGCATTCAGTGGCAGTGCACGGGAAAGTGTGGTAACCATGCCTACTGTGTCCAGTTGCAGAAGGCATAGCTGGATGTCCAGCAGGCTGCCACATAGGCGGATGTCCCAGGGTGCTCATGGTAGGGCCACTGGACATCATGCCCCTGGCATAGGCAACATAGCTGCAACCAGCAAACACATGTTCCAGGCTGTAATGGAGGTGCAGGCATGTATTGAGCATTGCACCAGACAGGACCTTAGGCTGCAGAGGGCTGCACTTGCTACTGCAGGTGACAACCTCAATGAAGTGGTGGCTGCCATCCATGCTTCTAATGAGCAAGCAGATAGATGGCATGATGAGCTGATGGCCCTCATCAGCCATGGTGTGTCCGTGCTTCCACATGTGGTGGAGATGTGGCGATGCCCCCATAGACATGACTCAGCAACACCAACAGCTGGCACTCAGCGTTTGCGTGCTAGCACACCAAGTGGCTCCCATAGTGACAGCAGCAGCCCTGGCAGTGCAGGGAGTGTGCTGTCCACACCACAGTAGGCCATGTGCACGTGGTCCTGGCCAGTCCCAGGAGTAATGTGGTACCAGCAAACAAATGTCATCAGCAGGTGAAAGTAGCACTTCAACGCCTGTACCTGCACGTGCCCGCGGAACCCCTGGCAGGCACAGTCCAGGTGTCCATAGCTGGAGGCAGTCAACAGCACACCCTGCCAGGTATGGTCTGCAGCTATCCAGAAACACCTCTGTAGGGCAGAACTGTGTGCATGCATACCCACACACTATGTAAACACACCTAGGGCAACTCATACCTACACATACCACAACACTTCAGCCAGCTACCCAGAATACACCCATCATCCACACACATGGTGTCAAATGTATGGCCCACCCTCAGCCTTTGGCAGACCAACACCACACCCTGTGCATATGATGATACCTGTGCCCCATCCCTGTCATCCATACCATCAGTGCAGGGACAGGCTGATATGGTTCTGATGCACACAGTGACTGTACACCAGTGTACCACAGTCCTGCAGTATAACATGTTGGAGGGTGTAGAGTGTGAGGCATAATAGGCAGGTAGTGTAGCCATCCAGCAATGATGCCTTCTAGCTGTTAGTAACACTGCTTGGTTGTGGTCTTTAAAGTTATATGCAAGTGCGTTGTAGGTGTACATTTGTCAGAAAGAGGATTCCCTGTGCATATGATGATACCTGTGCCCCATCCCTGTCATCCATACCATCGATAGAGTGGCAGGCTGATATGGTTCTGATGCACAGGGTGACTGTACACCAGTGTACCACAGTCCTGCAGTGTAATATGTTGTAGGGTGTAGAGTGTGAGGCATAATTGGCAGGTAGTGTAGCCATCTAGCAATGATGCCTTTTAGCTGTTAGTAAGACTGCTTGGTTGTGGTCTCTAAAGTGATATGCAAGTGTGTTGTAGGTGTACATGTGTCAGCATGAGGATGCCCTGTGCATATGATAATACCTGTGCCCCATCCCTGTCATCCATACCACTGATACAAGGATATGCTGATATGGGTCTGATGCACAGGGTGACTGTACACCAGTGTACCACAGTCCTGCAGTGTAACATGTTGTAGGGTGTGGAGTGTGAGGCATAACTGGCAGGAAGTCTAGCCGTCCATCAATGATGCCTTCTAGCTGTTACTAACACTGCTTGGTTGTGGCCTCTAAACCCATATGCAAGTTTGTTGTAGGTGTACATGTGTCAGCACGAGCATGGTTTGCAGTCATATTGCACATTGGGGTATATCACTGTGCTGACACCATGGCATTGACATATCTGGGATACAGTCAAACACATTTCACAGGTTACTATACTGGGTATTGCCTGTGCCACATGGATAGGTGGCCCACTGAGGCATGTATACCCTGCAACCTGATGTAGACCCATCCACATACACGAACACTGTTTCTTGCCAACACTAGAACTAGACCCCTACTTAGCAATGTCGTGATACTGACGTGTGTGGCCTACATTGCACAAACACTGCCTTAACCACTCTGTATCCAACAGACCTTGTTCTGGCCAGCAACAACATTTGCAGCCCTTGCAGGTCATGAACTCAGGGCCCTTTACCCTGAAGTCACAACACATGATCACTAAACCATGACCACTTTGGGGACAGCTGTTGTGTTACCAATTTAGCGGTCATTACCCAAATTGAGTGGTATTGAACACATGCCTTTACATCCTGGATTGTGTAGTCCTTGTCATTAATATGACTGTTGCATGACATATGTTGTGCAATCATAATGTATACATAGCAGATACATGTGGGAGGGTATACACAACAATGACGTTTACTCAAGACAGGCATATGGTTGTATACATATAGGTGTATAGATGTCTACATGTACATACACAGGTATGCACATACATATGTCTGTATACACATCGGTATAGTGCTACATATATACGGCCATGTGTACACCTCTTTGTATGTACACATGTGTACATATCTATACATATATGTGTCTATACATATGTGTATATATAGATATATGTATATGTACATATAGAAATGTGTATATAGCTATATATGTATGCACATCCTATGTGTACAGATATGCCTAGTTATGTTGGCATACATATATCTATCTATATCTATCTACATGGGTCTAGGACTATTCACTGAAAGCACATTTCACTGAAAGTCAAATGACTGTGCACAAATCACTGAAAGCTCAATTCACTGAAAACACAATTCACTGAAAATTATATATGGCCTTTTCCCCACTGTATTGCGACCCTGGAGTTAGTAAATATAGTAAGGGGGCACCACCCCCACATAGTTTGGATACATATGTTCAGAAAACAATAACTTATTGGAATTGCAAGCCATCATCATCATCATCAACCCCCTTTTTCCCATTTTTTACATGGGGTCAGGGTATCGTATTAACTGTCGCCAACTCTCTCGATTCAGTGCCACACTCCTGCCTTCTTCAACACTCATGCCTGACTGTCGCAGATCTTCTTTCACACAATCCATCCACCTCTTTGCTGGACGCCCTTGCTTCCTCTTACTTCTTCCTGTCTCTCCCAAATCTCCCTCACCAGATTGTGTTCTGCTTTTCAACACATGTGCCCATACCATCGTAATCTGTTCTCTTTGATGTTTTCTGCAATTGGAGCTACTTTGGCTTCTGCTCTTATGTCCTCATTTGTTCGCCTGTCCCACATTGTGCATCCTACCACCTTTCTCAGGCACTTCATTTCCATCACCTCTAGCTTCTTCAACTGTTCTGCCTTTACTGCCCAGGTTTCTGTACCATACAGTAGTACTGGTCGCACCACTGTCTTGTACACCTTACTTTTCAGCTTATTTGGCATTCTTCTGTCATACACTACACCTGATACTCTATGCCAGTTGGCTGCAACCCCTCTGATTCTAGCTTTGACCTCTTCATTCAGACTACCCTTTTCCTCAACCACACCTCCCAGATACTTGAAGCTGTTTACCTGTTCCACTATCTTCCCATCTATCTCTATTCTCAGCTTCTTCTGATTTCCCCAATCTGCTGCCATTACCACTGTCTTATCTGTGCTTAGTTTCATCCCATGTGCCTTCAGATTTGCATTCCATTCTCCTATCCTTTGCTGAAGTTCTAGATCAGAGTCTGCCTGTACTGCCACATCGTCTGCATACAGTAGCTTTGTTGCTCTGACCCCTCCAACCTGTTTGCTGATGTGCTGATGTAGTCCATTACCAGTATGAACAGCAGTGGGCTCAGAGCTGAACCCTGGTTTACACCCACTCCCACTGGGAACCCCTCTGTGAGGCCAAACACTGTTCTTACTTGAGTCACTGGGTCCTTGTACATAGCCTGTACTAATTCTACCAATGTTTCTGGGACTTCAAACCACCGCAGTACTGCCCAGATCAGCTTTCTTAGGACTTTGTTATATGCTTTCTCCATGTCTAGGAAAGCCCAGTTTGACTCTCTCCTCTTCTCTCGTTTCTTCTCAAGTATCTGTCTCAATGCAAACATCAGGTCAATTGTGCTGCATCCTGATCTGAATCCGAACTGTTCATCTCCCATCTTACATTCTACTATTCTGCATATCCGTTTATCAATCACCCTCTCCAGAACTTTCATGCAATGTGGTAGGAGTTTGATGCCTCTGTACTGTCCACAGTTGTGGATGCCCCCTTTGTTCTTGTACACTGGCATGAGTATGCTTATTCTCCAGTCATCTGGGATACGCCTTTCGCTCCACACTGCAATTAGTACTCTCAGGAGCCATTTCTCCCCTAGCTCACCCAGCATCTTTAGCATATCTGCTGTGACCTCATTTCAGCCTGCTGCTTTCCCTGACTTCATTTTCCTTAGTGCTGCTCTTACTTCTTCTAAGCTGGGCTCCTCTTCTACTCTCATTGTAGGCTGTTTCTGGGGCAGTACCACTTCTGTGGGGTTTTCTTCATTCAGAAGTTGCTGGAAATACTCCTTCCATCTGCCTTTGATGTCCTGTGGGCTGGTAAGCAGGTTGTTGCTGGAATCCCTTATGAAGGGTGTCTGACCATCTTATTTATCTTTCTGTCTTTGCCTTGCAACCTGGTATAGTTGCTTTGTGCCCCTTACTAAGTCACTTTCCAGAAGCTGATAGAGTGCCTGTGATGCCCTATTCTTTTCTATTGCAACTTCTTTCTTAGTTTCTTTGTTAGCCAACCAGTAGTCCTTCCTAGCTTGGTCAGTCTTTTCAATCTCCCACTTCTTCCTGCACTGCTTCTTTCTTTTGATTACTTCCTGCACTTCTGCATTTCACCACCAGCTTTCCTTATGTACCTTATTTCCATACCTGGCTCGGCCACATATCTTTTCTGTAGTCCTAACACATGCTGTTTTTAGGTGCGGCCACTCTTCTTCAACTCCACCTATTTCCTCCTCTTCTTGGAGTGCTAGACCCCTGAGTAATTCCTTGAACTGCTGTACTTTCTCTCCAGTCAACTTCCAGGTATTCAGTCTGGTCTCTGTTGACCTTAGAGCCTTCTCTGACCACTGCTTGCAGCTGATTGTGGCAACTACTTGTTTATGCTGTGAACCAACTGTTTCACTGGGGATGACTTTGCAGTCATGGATTCTACCCCAGTGCCTTTTCCTTACTAGGAGGAAGTCTACCTGAGTTGCATGTTGGCTACTCTTGTATGTGATCTTGTTACTGTCTCTCTTTCTGAACCATATGTTGGCTATCAAGCCATTTGCCAGACAAAAGTCTAGAATGGCTTCTCCTTCTTTATTCCTATTGCTCCACCCATATGGACCCAGGCAGTCCTCATATCCTGTTCTGTCTGTCCCGATATGTGCATTTAAGTCACCCATTATCAACACCAATTTATGTTGTCCTGCTTTATCTAGTAGGTCCTGCAACTGCTGTCTGAATGCACTCTTTTCCTCACTATCACAACCCTGCTGTGGGGCATAGGCTGAGATTATGAATACTGTCCTATCATTACACTGGAGTCTGATTGCCATGAGTCTGTCATTAATTCTGATGATATCCCTCACTGACTTCTGAAGCCTCTGTCTCACCACAATTCCTACACCATTTCTAGCCTGTCCGCCACCTGAGTAGTAGAGTCTGGATCCCAAGCCAAGTGGCTTTGTTGCACTGCCCTTCCATCTCGTCTCTTGGATACATAGGATGTCCAGCCTCCTCCGTATCATCATGTCATCCACTTCTAAGCTGCATCCTGTCAGTGAACCTACATTAAGCGTAGCAATTCTCAGTTCATGTTTGGCAGGTTGGTTGGTTTTATGTCCAGCTTTCACTCAACAGAGCTATCCCAGGTAACCCAGGCTGGGCAACTAGACACCGGCCAGCCAGTAGCCTATTGACCCAGGGCTGCTGGGCTTTTATGGTGGGCACACATTGGCCAATAGGGGCACATATACCCCTCCCACCATTTGCATGGGTCCCTGGCGTGGGTCAGAGAGTAGGCCGGGTCCTCAACCCACTTATCACCGGTAACTACCCATGCCCATTTTTTTTTGGTGACAGTCAACATGACCGAATCACCTAGAGCCATATTTTACACCGTCAAGTGGCTAGCCCTGCCACGGCACACAGTTTGTGATCCGTGTTCTCCTATCTTGAGGATACTGCACACCACAATAGATGCCCAAAGCGGTTGGTTTTTTTACAACTCTTCCCCCCATTGGGCACCATGTAGAGTCTGTGCTTCTGCCCACAGCTCCATTCATTGGTGAGTTTGAGATGGAAACATTCAGCATGTTTTTCGGACATGGGAGAAACCCCACGGAGACACAGAGAGAACATGCAAACTCCAAACATGCATTAGTCGGAGGTCAGGATCGAACCTTGTACCTTGTGCATTGGAGGCGAAGACCTTAACCATTAAGCCATCTTAGTATCCATGTATATAGTTAGAAATAGTTAAAATAAAGCCCTCCACACCCTCAATGTGGGGGACGGTGCCTCCCACACTCTCCCCTTATTATATATACTAACTCCACGGTCGCACTACAGTGGGGAAAAAGACATATATAACTTTCAGTGAAATGTGTTTCAGTGAATTGTGTTTTCAGTGAATTGAGCTTTCAGTGAATTGTGCACAGTCAAATGTGTTTCAGTGAAATGTGCTTTCAGTGAATAGTCCTAGACCCATACATATATATTTATAGATAGATATCTATGACTATATGTGCATCATATCTATACCGATATACCTACTATTGTCAATATATCTGTAGATATCCATATGTTTATGTGCATATGTATCACTATCTGTATATGTGTAGACATATATTGCTCTGTATATGTATATATGTATATATGGGTGTGTATATGTATATTTATGTGCATATACATACCCATCTATATATGTCGATATATATATATATATGTGTGTAATCACATATATATATAAATATATATATATATATATATATATATATATATATATATATATATATATATATCACAATTTCATAAAACCAAGACGTAGCCACAGTAGTTACCACAGCTTCCGATATCCAAAGCTAGTTTCAGCTCCAAACGCACAAAACAGAGATAAGTAAATCCAAAATAGAAGAAGAAATCCAAGCTGGTATATATAAAAGTATAAAACGTTTATTCAGCAACAGTTAAAACTTCGCTCTGCAACATATATTGCACATTTAAACCCATATATTAAATCTGTAAAATTCAACAAACTTTATACACACGTTTATAGTGCAGATGACATATAAATATACAAATAATAATGATAAAAACTTTTGTTGATGTTTCAATAGGTAAAACACAGACAATACCTACAAAACGAAGATTTAAAACAAAATAGTCAACAAACAAATATCACTTAATGCTTCGTTTCCTACCCTTTAGAATGGGTTTTATCGGGATCCTATCATTTAGACCAGGGCTAATATCCACCCTGAGTCTAATAATCCATTTAGATTCCCATTCCTCAGTATAATTACATATATCTCCTCCCCTTAAAGTTGGTGTAACCACCTGCAACACCATGAACTTAAAACTATGGGAAGTACATCAACAAAAGTTTTTATCATTATTATTTGTATATTTATATGTCATCTGCACTATAAACGTGTGTATAAAGTTTGTTGAATTTTACAGATTTAATATATGGGTTTAAATGTGCAATATATGTTGCAGAGCGAAGTTTTATTTTTGATATATAGTATATATATATATATATATTATAGAACTACACTACACAATAATATATATCATGAATTATCTACTTGTTTTTAAGTATTTTTGTTTTGCGCCATTAACCATGAAGCTAAAATGTAATTATCTAGTAGTTAATTGTGCTAGAGGGCTGAAAGGATGTGATGTAATTGAGTTTTAACCTATTAAGGATTGGTAAAGAGGTATTTAAATAATAGGTTTGATTTTCAACTAACACAAGTCTGATGAAGCCGATGGGTGAAAGCGCTAACTGTTGCTGAATAAACGTTTTATACTTTTATATATACCAGCTTGGATTTCTTCTTCTATTTTGGATTTACTTATCTCTGTTTTGTGCGTTTGGAGCTGAAACTAGCTTTGGATATCGGAAACTGTGGTAACTACTGTGGCTACGTCTTGGTTTTATGAAATTGTGATATATTTTGCCACAGAAGTTTTTACTGTCTGGTGGTGTGCTGCTTTACTAACATATATATATATATATATATATATATATATGAATGATTATATGTACAGATGTTCTCACCATATGTCCTAGACATGGAGTGTAGACCTATCTCAGCCCCTACAGTCCCAACGTCATAGTGCAAGTGGATGTCAGGTATGTATAGCAGGTATATTGGTAGACTATTGCTACTGTAATTGGGATTGTCTTCACAGACATGGTGTGTGTGGGAAGTCACATCTGCTTTCCACATGTGTGCTATTGGCTACTGACAGACATCCTAAGGACATCCTGGTAAAGTACCACTGCTAACACGTAATACCCCCATGGACCGCAGCACAGATAGTAGCCAATATATGTGGACATTCTGAAACACTATTTACAGTCTGGAGGTATACACAGAACCCCTTAGTGCTAAACATATGTACCATGCATGACAATATGGATGTTAGCTATGTAGATGGGTATAACACATAACAACTGGTATACATATGCCACCATAAGTTATGCATTCACACAACCCTATCTGGCTGACACATAATAAACACTGGCACAGGGGTGCCATGGCCACATACTACCCATTAGATAGTGACATACATCTGTACAGCATCCCACTGCTCTGACATACATGACTATTAAGGAAGACCCAGCAGCAGAGGCAAATATTTCCACATGACATCTCACCGGATAAGTACACTAAGCTGCTAGACATGTAACAATGCACTGTGCCAGGATACAGGCAGACTGTCTCAACACTGGCCATCATTTCCTATGGGGGAATGCACATATACCTGCATATATAGCAGGCTCTGCAGGCACGTGACACCACAGGGTAAGATGCACCTGTGTAAAGGTGAATAACCACATCCAATGTGAACACAGCCACAGCCACATATGGTAAGCTAACATAAAAGTACAGTATATGGACTATGTGTTCAACAACATCCTCATATGTGCCACTCACAGACTAACCCTAAATATACTGGGCTGCTACACGGTGTGGTCTGCTGTCTGTCTGTGGTATGGGACATGTGTGTGTATGGCCCTACAAACATGTAAACCAATATGGTAACATACAGTGGAGCAGCATGTAACATCAGATAGGATGGGACCTATAACAATGACATCTAACACAGTCTGTCCACAGGCTAAAGAACATGTTCACAATACACACACTGTCGACATTCACCATAGTTACACAGACCTCAGTACTGTACAAATGACCTTTGAATGTCCTGGTAATGTCATCAAATATTACCTGTACTGTACATAACATGTGTAACAGTCTGATATCTCCCTGGCTTGCTATCAGATATGATGACACTAATGATGGTGTACAGCACATATGCACCTCTTAATGCATGACATATGTATAAAGGTTGACAGAGTTGTGGCTGGAAGCACATACACAAGGCCAATATTGACATGTTGCTGTGATAACCTCATACATGTACTGTCGTAACAGGGTTTGTTGCAACATGTGTCCTTGGAGGGATATGAAGTCAATAACTGTCAGGGCTTTCACCATCTACAGACTGCAATCCTCACACTACCTTCTGCAGTTCATAGATACGTGTTCTGTGCGTAACAAATGACACCAAGGCCACAGTGCACTGCCTAGTGTGCACGCAGATGTGGATTCCTCATATTACAACATCTGGGACAGCCATATCCACACACACACTGTTAAACCAACATTACTCCACATGCAGCACTTACAGTCTGTAGTCCAGTCAGGCACATCCCCCACCTGTGTGTTGCCCTGTTTCCACAGTGTAAGTTGTTAGAGGTAAATCCCCAATCCATCTGAGATGCATTTCGCCAAATGACAGATCTAGTTCCTGCCTACACTGGATGTAAAAGGCAAACACCAAAATGATGTTCCTAGATATTGGAGTGTGTTACCATGCAATTGGCTATGGGAATGTTACCAAAGCTGTTCCACATGCACTCAGCTAGGCTAGAGGAGAACTGCAATTGGTGCAGAGGTCATCAGCTGATTATGACCATCACTTACAAAACACAAGCTGCTACCTAGCAAAGCAGGTCTACATCCCACATCTGCCAGATAGGGTGTGGGTGGGACAGACAGAGACAAAGTATGTCAGGGAAGGTGTGGGTGAGTAAAACTTAAGCATGTTTGTGTCACACACCTACCAGTATGGGGTTTCAGACACCTGACTGACTATGCATAGCTATCACATGTGCATGCAGTTATTGCATGTGCCACATAGCTTACATGTTGGTGAGCTGTCGAGAAGTATATGTGAAGGTGAGTGACATCTGCAACACTGTTGTGATATAGTAGGTGTAGCACACGAGCCTGCCCACATGAACAGGTGTCAGCGCCAACACAGCCACACTCTGTAAGGGACACATACACATTGCTACACTTGGCAGGGTAACAAATGCACTTCTTAACCAGTTACCTTGCCTCAATACAGTAATGCATAGGTATCAATTGGCCCACAGGGGTTATCCTGGGGTTTTATGGTCAAAGGGTATGTGGCGATGTCTGACATTAGAGAGCATGCTTCAGTATGCCAATGGGGGTGGTATTGGGTGTGAATGTGGTCGGAAGCATCATACACCACACACACAGACACAGGGTGCTAGTACTGGTGTGCATGTGTGCATTGCTTCACATGTGTGTAGTGGTTGACAGTGCCAGGTGGCTGTACAAAGCTAGGTGAGGGGTATACCTTGGCATCAGACCACATGAGAATGGCCAGCATTATGGCTAAGGGGTGTACTGTCCAGAATGGATCACACAGGTGGGTATATTATTTACCATCCAGTCTCCTATGTTACTATTGTGCGTGGCCAGTGCTGTGCAATGCTTGGCATGTATGTGTTATATACACCATGACATGGATGGTGTTTGGGATGTGCACACATCCGACATTCATGTACAGTGGCATGTGGAAGTGTACCTGGTGTGTCTGGCCCATGTTGTGTACACAGAATGTTGTCATCAGATGTGACAGTCCCGCCCTCATGTTGTGGGGCCAGATAATGGACAGCAGGTTGACCCTGCTCCTACATTGATAGCATGTTACACATATTCCCTGGTGTCAGTGGCATCTGTCCATACAGAACATGTGTGTAAGGCATGGTATGTCCTTTGTGGATCACATTTGATGGAACCCCAATTGTTGCAGGCATCCAGTGGGGAACATACTGAAGGCACATTGTCTGGAATTATGTGCCTATCGTACTGATGGACAGGGTGCCATGGCCTCTGTAGGCCACTGCATTCACACCATAGTTACTATCAGTCAGCAATATGCACTGTACTTCACACATCTTGGCTGTTACCTTGCCATGTGTGTGTGTGTGTATGAGACATGGGTTGAGAGTGTGCTCTGGGTAATACTGGGGTTGCTAACTGTGATTGCCTGGCCTTGATGTCAATTGTATGGGTATGGATATGCACCCCAGCCTCTCAGCTATTTCACAGCTGCTTTCCCTGTTCAGTGGACATTGTGATATGTACAAGGGCCACCATATAAGAAAATTGCAAAACCCACTACACATTGGGCCCAGGTGTCACACACGCACACCCTCCTCCACACAGCATAACAGGTACAAACACACATGCACACACCTGTCATGTCAGGGAGTAGATCCCCTAACTAAATAATTTATTACACTACAGCACTACGCAGTTATAGTACATGCCACAGTGATTACTGCAGTACTCCTTCCCCAAAGGTGTATATCATATTGGCTGACATCAGCAGGACTGCCAAAGAATTTGACATGTACTGTGTGTGACTAGCCTAAAATGCACTGCTCCCTACACAGACAGTGGAACACACACAAAACATCCAGAACTGCCATGGGTGGGTATAGAATCCTACCAGAGTTCTGAATCACACTGCAGCAGTACACAGTTATGACACACGCTGCAGAGATTACCGGGCTACAAACTTCCCAGAGGTATATTTTGGGGTGGATGACATCAGCAGCCTTACCAAGGTAGAGCATTTAAATTGTAGGGGGTGTGCCTACCCTAAAAAGCATTGCTTTTTACACAGACAGATACAGTTGCCAAGGCTGGGGTTAGAACTCCTACTTAAGTATCACACTACAGCAGTACACAGTTACGGCATGTGCCACAGAGATTATTGGCCTATGACTTCCCCAAAGGTGTATTTCACAGTTTATGACATCGGCAAACTTTTTCAAAGTAAATCACTGGAGGTTGTAGTGTCTGTGAATGAACTCAAAAGCATTGCTTCCTACACTGACAAAGGAACACACATATATCCACATTTGCCATGTCAGGGAATAGAACACCTAACTATGTAGTTTATCACACTACAGTGGGACACAGTAACAGGAAGCGCTATGGAGATTACGGGGTTACAGCTTCCCAGAGGTGTATTACTAGGTGGATGACATCAGCTGCCTTACAAAGGTTGAGCATTTGAATTGTGGGGAGTGTGACTAGCCTAAAAAGGCATTGTTCTCCCCACAGACACACACATAGTTGCAATGTCAGGGGATAGAACTCCTACCTATCTAGTTTATCACACTACAATAGTATGCAGTTACAGGACACACTATGGAGATTACTGGGCTATTGCTTCCCAGAGGTGTATTACTAGGTGGATGACATCAGCTGCCTTGCAAAGGTTGAGCATTTGAATTGTGGGGAGTGTGGCTAGCCTAAAAAGGCATTGTTCTCTACACAGACAAATACTCAGTTGCTATGTCAGGGGATAGAACTCTTACCTAACTAGTTTATCACACTACAGTGGTATGCAGTTACAGGACACGATACAGAGATTACTGGGCTATTGCTTCCCAGAGGTGTATTACTAGGTGGATGAAATCAGCTGCCTTGCAAAGGTTGTGCATTTGAATTGTGGGGAATGTGGCTAGCCTAAAAAGCACTACTCTCTACACAGACAGACACACACACACACTCACCATGTCTGGGGATAGAACTCCTCCCTAACTAGTTTATCACAATACAGCAGTACGCAGTTATAGGACGTGCTATGGAGATTACTGGGCTACAGCTTTCCCGAGGTGTATTATTAGGTGAATGGCATCAACTGCTTTGCAAAGGTTGAGCATTTGAATTGTGGGGAGTGTGGCTAGCCTAAAAAGCATTGCTCTCTAGACAAACAGACACACACACACACACACACACACACACACACACACACACACACACACACACACACACACACACACACACACACATTTACCATGTCTGGGGATAGAACTCCTACCTAACTAGTTTATCACACTACACCAGTACGCAGTTACAGGATGCGTGACGGAGACTACTGGGCTACAGTTTCCCAGAGGTGTATTACTAGGTGGATGACATCAGCTGCCTTGCAAAGGTTGAGCATTTGAATTGTGGGGAGTGAGGCTAGCCTAAAAAACATTTCTCTCTACACAGACAGGCAGATACACACACAGTTGCCATGTCTGGGATTAGAACACCTACCTAACTACTTTATCACACGACAGCATTACACAGTTACAGGACATGCTATAGAGATTACTATTGTACAATTTTCCCAGAGGTGTATTTCTAGGTGGATGACATCAGCAGCCTTGCCTAAGTTGTGCATTTAAATTGTTGGTGGTGTGAATACCCTTAAAAGCATTGCTCTTTACACTGTCAGACAGACATGCACACAAACACACACACAGTTGCCCAGTCTGGGATTCTAAATCCTATCTAACTAGCTTATCACACTACAGCAGTATGCAGTTATGGGACAAGCCATGGAGATTACTAGGGTGTGACACTCCCAAAGGTGTATTTCACATTGTATGACCTCAGCGGGCTTGTCATAGTAGGGTTATGGGGAGGACAGTGTGTGTGCATAGGCCATTACCCATTCGTGTTGGGGTTGCCACGCCACATGTGGGCACACACAAGGTCATATTTCATAGATACATGTATACAGCTGCTAGATGACTACATCTTTATACAGTCATGTTGCACAGCTGGCATGTGCACCATATGGTCTGTAATGCTGACAGGTACTGGTGGCTAGTATCTGCAGTGAGTGAAATCTGCACCTCATGTGTTTGGGGCCCTTTGGCTGTGTGCAGGGTGGGAGAGGCCTGGATGGCTCCTTGTCACAGTCATCCTCTTCCACACATCTATGTCCTTCTACCTTTGGCTTATTATAGTGTGTTGTCCTTTCATATATGTCTGTATTCCTATCCACTGTGTTTGCAAGGCATGAGTGGTGCATCCTGACGAGTGTCTGCACTAACAACTGCGACTGCCAGATATGTCTGGTCCACTGGTGTTTGCAGACATGGCCTTCATGTGTTTAATTGTGTGAGCATGCCCAGTATGGCGTCTGTGTTGCATGTGTGGGTCGAGTCCAGGTAGTTTGTGCTGACCTTTGTGTTGTACACTGACAGGTAGCATACTGTCTCTGCAGGGTATCCATCAATCATTTGGCATTGACCATTACTACATTTCTGCATAATGGGGGGGACACCTGACTGTTTCTACATTTCTACACAGGATTGGGGGGGGGCACACCTGACTGTTAATATATCTGTTACTATATTTCTATGTAGGCTGGGGGGAGGGCACACCTGACTATTTCTACATTTCTACACAGGATTAGGGGGGGCACACTAAACTGTTACTATATGTCTATGTAGGAAGAGGGGGCACACCTGACACTTGTACACATTTGCTGGAACTGCACTGGTATGTTGGGTACTCCATTTCAGTCTGTAGTCTTACCTATTGTGCTGGCTAGAGGCCTACCAGTGTACTACAGATCATGGCTTTGGTTGCCCTACATATTACTGCCTGACGTCCTACCCTTCAGAACTAACATCCCACTGCCTGCCCTGCTGTGGTCTGTCTGTGTAGGCCGGGGGGTTAACCATAGCCATCATTCTGGGGCCATGGCACATGCTCTGTTTGGGTTTGTCTACACCTGTCCTGCTGGCTGACACTGTTGTTGGATATGTGAACTGTCCTGACAGGCATGTGTAGGTCATATGGACACATATGTCGTTCAGCACATTTCCTGCAGTGGGTTTTGTCACCCTGTGTAGTACTGGCTACTGTGGTGACTCCAGTATGTGTTACAGATATCATGGTGCCACTATGGGTGTCTATTGTCTGCTGCCATAACATCCAACCACCCAATTCCCTTGCATGCTCACATCCATACCATAGCTATAGGTAACAACACATTCTACTCCATATGGTAATTGGTAGGTTGATTGACTTACCTTGTGGGTGTGCAAGACTTGCGGATGGTGCTGGTGGGCTGCCTATGTCAATGCACATAGTACACTTCCTATACATGGTTGAGCCCTGGTAGTGTCATGTTTGGCATCCATTTTACTGTATGAGTGAGTCAGAGAGAGGTGTCATTCCCTGGGTCCCTTCTGTGTGAGTGCATGTGCTATGCGTTGCTTCTTTGCTAAGGCAAGGGCATACTGGGCACGCCTCCTTCTGCCTACTGGGGCAGGCTCAGGTTGTTCCTTCTCCAGGTCACTCTGTGCCTGTGCAGGCCTTGCCATTGGTGGGGTGTTGTGTGGCCCTGCCCCATGCTGTTCCTGCTGCAGCTGTTTCTGCAGGATCATATTGTGTAGCATAGCACATACCATAACAATTTGGGTACATGTAACTGGTGAATACTGCAAGGCTCCACCAGATGTGTCCAGACAATGGAACCATGACCTGAGCATCCCAAACACATGCTCTATTATATGTCTGGCCTGTGAGTGTGCCTCATTATGGAGTTGTTGTTCAGGTGTGTGTGCATTTCTGATGGGTGTCATCAGCCAAGGCTCCAGTGTGTACCCAGCATCCCCCACTAGGTGGCTGTAGGGGATGTCCCCACTGGCAAATCTTTGGTACAGCTGCGTCAGATTCCATATGTGGGAATTGTCATACCTTCCAGGGCAGCTTCCACATACATTCATTATAATGCCCTGGGCATCACATACGACCTGGCAGTTGATTGAGGGGATGCCCCTGTGGTTGATGTAGGCCCTACGCTGCTCATCAGGTGGTGCTTTGATGCATATGTGCGTGCAGTCTATAGCACCCATTACCTCAGGGTATTCTGCTATTTGGTGGAAGAGACGCATATTTCTTGTCAACACCTCACAGGTGTTGAGGAAATATATGTGCTCACTGGCATGTGCTGACATGGCATCCAGGAACTGCTGGAATACTCTGGATGCTGATGCTTGCGAGATCCCCATGATATCCCCAGTTGTGCTTTGGGAGGTACCTGTGGCTAGTATAACTAGGCCTACACATACCTTGGTATCCACTGGGATGGGTTTCCTTCAGTCAGTTTGGAGTGAGGAGGTCTCTGTCCACCCTATTGTGCTCCACTATCTCCAGCTCATGTAGCCCCTGGTAGGATACCCTGGGTCTGCACACTCTTCTCTGTCTCCTCACTTTGGGTTGGTCAGCAGCATTCACATCCTCACCACCCTCAGCCCCTTGTACATGTTCTTCTATGTTGCTTGCTGCAGCCCTTCTCATTTTGTAGGTTTGTTAGTTAAAATTTCCCCGCTTGTATGCACCAGTGGTGTAGAGTATGGGAAAAACCAGAAGGGAAGGTGTTTGCTTAGTTTATAGTAGTGTTCTGGGCTGGGCTGGTCTGCTGCCTGTGTAATTGGCTGATTCTGATACATTTCACCTGCCAGCTATGCTAGCTCTCCATGATTACCTTCCTACTGCTATTTTCCCTTCCCATTGCCTTCTTCTTTAAGCCCGTGTGCGCGCCATGCAAACAGAGTGCTCAAATGTGCAGACTCCTGCTATTTCCTGTTTTAACCTCTTTTTTCTTCCTGTATGACCTGATGTGTGGCGCACACACCCGCTTAGGCTTTGTAAAAACTGCTAGGCAGGTTTAGACACACCTCCTAGCTTAGCTGTGCTAAGCTGGAGCAACCTCGAGCCACAGGGCTCCAATCCCCTTACAGTATACCTGATACCCCCCCATGATGTCACCTACCTCCTAGGCTTGCAACTACCTATTCCTACTCTTACACTGTTGGGACCTGCCTCACATCCTGGGGAAAACTGGGATTCACTATCCTTCCCCTCATTTGCATAGGATTGCCTGCTAATGCATAGTTACATGTCTCACACTGAGCCTCCCCCCTTAGCAACCAGTGCTCACTGGCCAGGTTGTCTTCTGCCTGCCAGTGATTTGCATGGCAGAATACTGATTTTAGTTAGAATGCTTAATTTAGGTTTGTTTTGTTATTTCCCCCGATCCCATTTGCATGCTGCTGCCCTACGCTTAAACAGCTGAGATTGGCTAATAAGAATTAAAGTTGATTTTTTTAATTCTTGTACTGTTTGCAGTGCTAATGGTGTTATACTTGGCCATTGGCATGCTTACTACATGATGTGCAGCATTTATTTGGGGCTGTCATAGCTCCGTTTTAGATTTTGCAGAAATGTACTCGGTTACTAACTGAGTACATTTCTGATGATTGCACTAGTCCTGCATGGATGGTCGCAAGCTTCCTGGATCACATATTCACCTCATTTGCATGGATTTCTCCTGCAAATGGGGTGATTTGCATGCAAGGGCTTTTTCCGTGCAGGATTAGTGCAGGAGCTCTCATGCATGCCCCTGCAGGCAGTTCCTGGATCGCACGGCAGCGGCATTGCCTGCTTGAGCTCCTGCACCGATCTTGCATGCTCTGCAAGCTTTTGAGAATCCGGGGGAAACTCTGTATATCACACGTCAACAAGAAAAAAATTATCTTTGGCTGGAATAACCTTGAGCTTGTCTAAAAGATCCCAGAAGTCTCTAATGATGTGTAAAAAAGAGGAGAACATGTGCTTAAGTTTCTGGTCAATAAACTTAGCCAGGAGTTCTGTGACTGAACTCCTGGCATCCACAATTGGTCTTAATGGAGGATCTGATAAATTGGAGTAGATCTTTGGAGTACCAAAGACTTTTGGAATGACTGGAAAATCCACTCTAAGGTAATCATAAAGGCCCTGTGAAATATTGTCAAACAACAGTCCTAGCCCTATAGGCAGGGTCGATTTCGTTAACAGAAACTGTGTTGTAGACACATTTATCATGTAGCAAATTCAGCATACATCTAGAATAATCAATATGGTCCATTATGAACAGACCACCACCTTTTGTCTGGCTTCATACATCTAATGTCAAAATTATGTGCAAACTGTTGGAGAAGCTGCTTCTCATTGGGTGACAAATTGTAGAATTCTTTCTTCTTGCTATTGTGCAATAATGTACATATTTATTTTTCGAATAGCTTTGTGAAGATGTTAATAATAGGATGCAAAGGGGGGGTTGGTGTACTTTTCCTCTTAAGTCTGTCTAGTGTATTACCGTTTACTTCATTACCAAAGAGCAGCTGAAAATTAAGTTTACGAGTAAACAGCTTGAGCTCAAGTAACATGACCTCCACTAGAGCTCTAGTAGATGGAATAAGACTGAACCTCTTTAAAAACAAACTATGATGATCAGGGCTAATAGACATCTCAGTGAAATTGTAAATATGACATCCAAAACAAATGTGGCAATACTGACACTGCTAGTCTGCTCACAAGTAATACTATTAATGTAAACGATAAAAAACTTCGGTCCCACCAATCAGCGGTATGGCCCTATGCCGTAAACCGGACGCTCCATCGGAAAGGGAGAAAAGTCGGATATATGCAAGAAAGGAATTACAATGTGTATCCCAGAGGCCAATGAAGAAACTAACTGCAAGATGCACAGTACTCTATAAGAGTTCTGAGGAAGACCAGTGACTTGGTTGAAAGCGCTAAACTCTGTGTTCTTTTACTCTTTTGTTTTATGTTGTGCTCTATACATGTTAAATGTTGCGGGCTGATGTGTGGATTTTCTCATATTGACCTGCCAGTTTGATCCATTATGTTTAGTGGATTGTTGGTCTGATGTTAGTTGTTCATGAATAAACTGTGAGTTAATTCACTTAATACTATTAATGTAAGCCATATCACCTGTCACCATTGCTGGTTCCGATTCCTGTGCCCCTCCCCCACTGTTCTTTCTTCTCACTCAACAGACTTAAGAGGAAAAGTACAGAAAATATCCCTTGTTTCTCCTGAGTGGAGAGTACACGTCAGCTCTTTTGTTGAACAAATATTTACCTAACACTAGAGACACACACACGCATAGTATTTACATTTGAATGGATGACCTCATCATTGTGTTTCAGCAGACATGTTCTGGCTATAGCTGTAAGTAATTGATGGGAGAGCAAAGTGCCTCCTAAGTGGAATTTTTTACATTGGATGCATGTGTGCAGATACCTACTCAGTACTACAGGCACATCCACTTATATTATTCAGTAACTACTATATTTGAACACCTACCTATATAGGTAAGCAATCTAGAGCACACTATCTCAACCACAAGCGCTACAGGAGAAGTCATTACAGTGTTGAAATAGTGTGCAATTGAAAGGATTACATCAGCAGTGTGCTGCAAAGCACATCCTAGGGTTAAAAGGGGAAGCAATTGATGGGGAGCCCTCTCACAGTTTAAATGTTCCTCCTGAGTAAAATTATTCACATGACAATGGCAGGTGAAGACATTCCTACCTTGCACTAGACATAAACACACACTCACACACACACAACTGATTCCATGCTGTATTTGAACCACCTGCCTATTGAGATACACAAGCTAGAACACAATGCATCAACTCCAATTGCCACAGAAGTCTGATTAGTAGTGTGTGATAGTGTACATTCCAGAGGCTGACATCATCATTGCATTGTAGAGTATATGGTGTGAAGTACATATTTCTGTGAAAATGAATGTGTATTGACAAACAGACATTACAACATGTCAACAAACAGTAAGGACTTAGCAATCAGATAAATCATATATCCTTTCTTTCATGCATAATTGTTGTAGCGTGAGTGAGAGGTAGGTGTTTTACACTATATTGTATTGACCATATGACCAATGGATGATAGCCACAGTTGTCAAACAGTGGACTTTGAAGCAAGCTTTCCTGATAGTTCATCTCATGATCATTGTATGCAGTTCTTCATTATTTGCTGTGTCCACTGTGAATATTTAAGGTTGTGTGTATAATCTTAAATGTCAATAAAAACATATAACGTTTTGAACATATGAAAGGACACTACTTAATAATATTCAGCAATTAATTTATGCTTGCAAATGTCCAGCATCACTGTACATAATCTGCAAGTCTAATGTGTTGTTGTTCAAACATAATGGAGATACTGTAATGTTTAGACACAATCACATTAAAGTTGTCATACAGTGAATACAAGAAGCCAGTAAAGTACATAATGAACATAAGCCATGATGACAAAATAGTAACGCATGTGTATTTTTTTTTTTGAGGTATTACACTTATACATGGAATTAGCAGTGGTCTGTGGTGCTGCATGCCAAGCTTTGCACAAATAAAAGGTGCAGACATACAGACAGATCTTATTCTAAGACCTTTCTGAACAGATTTGTCCCTTAGGCAAATGTATTTGTTTCTATGATTCCAATGACCATTGCAGTAACTACATGATAACAAACATCTATATGCCAAGCATAAAATAATTCACAAAATGTAAAATTTACATTTGTGCATACTATTCTATATTGTCACAACATAAATCTCTGAGATGATCTGGAGTCTTGCAGTTGTAGCTTGTAAGGTCTGAGGAGGTTTGTGATGATTGTAAAACACTTAAAGAACCACTCATGGTACTGCTGATAGATTAACATATAGCTCCATAGATTCACAGAGGAAATGTGATGACAGATGCTAACTTTCATAACTTAAGACCTGATGCTGGATTCAAATACCTGCAAAGCAGATATATGAAGTGTACAGCCATACAAGTGGCTATAACTGATGGCTAAGTGTATGTGTTTTTATGTGTGTGTGTGTGTGTGTGTGTGTGTGTGTGTGTGTGTGTGTGTGTGTGTGTGTGTGTGTGTGTGTGTGTGTGTGTGCGCATGCACTCAGGGCATAATTCTCAAACATTCCTGATTTTTTCTCAAAATTTGTGGTCATCTACTCAGAAAATGCATGGCTTTCTGTTAAAATTGTGTGAATTACAATCACTAAATAATGGCAAACATGAGTTTCAAACTTTATGCCCTTCAGAAAATGGTTTCTAATGCAAAACCTGTTATGCCGCCAACTATACTATATTATACCATACTAAGAATATCAGACCAATATTTAAAATCTGTTCCTAATTATAGGTCTTTGCTTCTGATTCTTGTGCTAAAAGGTTGGGAGGCATGCAGGGAGATGCATTGGACTGCACTGTATGGTTCTCACAGCAGTAGCATTAATACACTTTTGGTCATTATTTGTGTGTTCTTTCTTTTGATCACAAGCAAACATGGGTGCACACAGTCATACAAGCGGCTGTAATTGTTGGCCATATGTGTGTGTGTGTGTGTGTGTGTGTGTGTGTGTGTGTGTGTGTGTGTGTGTGTGTGTGTGTGAGAGAGAGAGAGAGAGACATATGAATATGTGTGTAAGTAACTGGTACCTGCATCTCAAAATATTTAGTGTTAAGGAAGGAACAGATTTCAGTAAACAGAGACATTATCATATGACACTTCTTCTTTGGGCATGAAACTTGGTTTCCTTTTTTGTTGACTACTGATAGTGGAAGTCCATTTATTATTTATTTGTGGATAAACTGGCAGAATGAAGTCTATGAATTTAATGTTAATATTGTATCACCAAGTGGCAATATTTTACCCCCCCCCCAAACTCCGTATAGGAAACTTTTTTTCTTCCTCTCCTTAGTCACTCTCAAATTTCCTTCCTCTGTTCACTCTATCCCTACCCCTCTCTTTTAGTACCCTAGGAATTACTTTGATACTTATTAACTGACCTAAGCTCCTATGGACTGTCAGTGCAAACTCATCTTCTTCAATAGCAACATTTATCATGTTTCACTGCAATTATTACTATGTTGAGCATAAAATATTGTTTCACTCTTGTCTTTTATGAGTATATGTCATGTTTTACTTTGTGCTCAAATATGTAACTTTCTTTGTACTGTATGTATATCATGATTTTCTCTAAATATTTCCTTATTTTTTCTAATTTTAATCAGAAACTACTGTTGTTAGTTTGCATAGTTGAACTGTATTGGTGTTTTTCTCCTGGGGCCTCCACTGAAAATGGGCTTCTTGCCAAGTCAGACATTCCTGATAAACAAATGTAAAATAAAATAAATAAATAATTATGAAAATATTTTAATTCAGCTTTTATTGTGCTGGCACATGGGTGTGAAATGCAGTGTTGGGCTACAACAGTATGTCTCCCAATTAGTACAGATGAATAAGACTATGAGCTGTTAATGAGATGTTTCCTGTAGTGCAGGATTTCATTCCCTCACCTTTTATTTGTCTGCTGTGTGACTCTGACCAAGTCACTTCATGAGACAGCTCTCCAGGGTTGCTCCTAAAAATGAAAACTTGCTTCCGGTAGACTGTCTCAGGCTGTTAGCAAATGTGTTACACATTTCTTTTTTGAAACCCAGCACCATTTACATAGACACTGATTAGTTATTCATTATATGTGATTTGACAAGGAGTCTCAGCATGTCTCTTGTAGTTTAATGGGTTACCAGATGCATTTCCAATAAATGTAAGTTTCAACGGAAGAGAAGTCTGCTGCTGTTCATACTGTCTGTTTTCAATGTGAGAGTGTATTGCTTACTTAGCAAATGGCTGTTGGTGGTTTTCCTACAAAATGTAAAATAAAAAAATGATATTAAATCTAAATCGGCTGCAATCAATGTAAACGAAAGGAAGAAAACAGAACATACACTCATAGGTTTGAACAGTGTTTTATGGTTATTGGGGAGAGACAACCAAGTGAGGATAAATTGGTTTGGCCCAGGTCTATTACTCTTTCTAGGGCCCCATTGTATCATGATCTGGCTCTGCCTAAGTCATACATAGTTGTTTATGTGCTGAGGATGAAAAACAGCTACACTGACTACAGTGGACATATTTCTAAGCCATTCACACATATGCAACTATTAACATATGTTCTTATGCAGTTACAGTTGTGCTGAACAGTCATGCTGGTTTCTCAGGTAGCATGCTGCAGTTCCCCACATAGAGTCTTTGGCAGGAATGTTTCTCTGCTGAAAGGTTGTATTACTTATTATGTCTGCACTAGGTTGATAAAATAAGTTGCTTAAAACATGTATGTTTATTGATATACTGTATGTCCAAGCGTGTAAAAAAAAAAAAAAACAGAAAGTAGCACTGTCAGCAAATCAAATCTGAAATAAAGATGTCTCTGGAGTATTTATTTTGCTGATGTGCAGGAAATGTAGCAAGGAAGATGGAAGTGCGAATGAGATAAACAAGTGGCTTTTTCAACTCAAAGGCAGGATCGTTTCAAATTGATAAATGGAATGCATGGTGCAGAGTTCTTTGTTCCCATAGTTGCTTTGTGTCTCCACTGACAGATCAGCAGAGGTCTCTGAATTGAAGGCTATATCACACAGGCATGTGTGGAAATATCATTGATAGATTCCTAGCAGATAACTGTCCCTTTTCATACTGGAATGCAAATGAGAAGACATCTTCAATGTCGTTTAGAAAACTATATTGTAAGACTTCAAAAATTGTAAGGATACATCCAAGAAGAAATCCATCTTGTGAATTCTTGTCATGCCATGCCTTGTTAGAACAGTGTCTATTAAATAGCTGAGAAAGGTTTAAAAACAAGGTGCAATACACAGTCACAAAGGATTTGTTATTATAAGTGATGACTTTTTCATCCTTACAGAACTGGTTGGAAATGTAATGTTCTGTGAACCTTCCGGATAGAATATGTGTTACAGCTCTGAAGTACTGCCAAAGTGTTGATTTAAATCATCATCCTTTGAGAGACACTTACAAGGATGAAGAGTACATTTAACCACAATTTTAACACAACTGTCAGAAGGAAGAATTGTGACTTAAAGGGGAAAAGCACATTGAGAGTTTAATACAGAATTCAATTTCTGAAATCTGTACACCATATTTTATTAGTAGTTTTAGTCTAAGGTATTATTTAAACTGTTTCATGTTTTACAGTGTTGGTAATATGCCACTCGTACAATTATGGATTATTTTGTAACAATATATTATAATGGCGATTGATGAGTAATCACTTGTAGTTCTTAAAATACTAGTGAAGTTCATACAGAGAATGATTATTCTGATGTTTTCCAGGAATGGCGTTTAATAAGGCATCATGATGCAATCTGAATGGGAAGTCAATAAATATAACTATCTTATTACATTCATAATTAAATTAAATCTTGAACAAGTGCTGTGTAGTCTTCTTCAGCATTTGTATTTATTTTGATTGGTTCATTCTTTTTTTTTTTTATTTTTATTAAGTTTTCATGCATACTAGGTGACTTCAACTACCCTAATATAGACTGGGAACACTACTCAAGCCCGAACACTCTAACCCAAAGATTCCTGGAGTTCATAAACTCAAATGCCATGGAACAACTAGTCACCATCCCCACAAGAGGAGAAAACATACTTGATCTCATCATCACGAACATGGGATCAAAATGTTCAACACCGGAAGTATACTCCTCACTGGTGAGATCAGATCATAAACTAATCTCGCTGGAGGTCCTCATCCCTTACTTTTGCAGTTGTGATAGTTCTATGTGAAACTGGGTTGTATCACTTATTATGTCTGCACTGGGTTGATAAAAATAAGTTGCTTAAAACATGTATGTTTATTGATATACTGTATGTCCAAGCGTGTAAAAAAAAAAAAAAACAGAAAGTAGCACTGTCAGCAAATAAAATCTGAAATAAAGATGTCTCTGGAGTATTTATTTTGCTGATGTGCAGGAAATGTAGCAAGGAAGATGGAAGTGCGAATGAGATAAACAAGTGGCTTTTTCAACTCAAAGGCAGGATCGTTTCAAATTGATAAATGGAATGCATGGTGTAGAGTTCTTTGTTCCCATAGTTGCTTTGTGTCTCCACTGACAGATCAGCAGAGGTCTCTGAAAAGTTTTGAAGGCTATATCACACAGGCATGTGCAGAAATATCACTGATAGATTTCTAGCAGATAACGGTCCCTTTTCATACTGGAATGCAAATGAGAAGACATCTTCAATGTCGTTTAGAAGACTATATTGTAAGACTTCAAAAATTGTAAGGATACATCCAAGAAGAAATCCATCTTGTGAATTCTTGTCATGCCATGCCTTGTTAGAACAGTGTCTATTAAATAGCTGAGAAAGGTTTAAAAACAAGGTGCAATACACAGTCACAAAGGATTTGTTATTATAAGTGATGAGTTTTTCATCCTTACAGAACTGATTGGAAATGTAATGTTCTGTGAACCTTCCAGATAGAATATGTGTTACAGCTCTGAAGTACTGCCAAAGTGTTGATTTAAATCATCATCCTTTGAGAGACACTTACAAGGATGAAGAGTACATTTAACCACAATTTTAACACAACTGTCAGAAGGAAGAATTGTGACTTGGGAAAAAACACATTGAGAGTTTAATAGAGAATTCAATTTCTGAAATCTGTACACCATATTTTATTAGTAGTTTTAGTCTAAGGTATTATTTAAACTGTTTCATGTTTTACAGTGTTGATAATATGCCACTCGTACAATTATGGATTATTTTGTAACAATATATTATAATGGCGATTGATGAGTAATCACTTGTAGTTCTTAAAATACTAGTGAAGTTCATACAGAGAATGATTATTCTGATGTTTTCCAGGAATGGCGTTTAATAAGGCATCATGATGCAATCTGAATGGGAAGTCAGTAAATATAACTATCTTATTACATTCATAATTAAATTAAATCTTGAACAAGTGCTGTGTAGTCTTCTTCAGCATTTGTATTTATTTTGATTGGTTCATTCTTTTTTTTTTTTTTATTTTATTTTAATTAAGTTTTCATGCATTTAATAAGGTATCTTAATGAAAAGGTACATATGCATTAGTCACTCATCAGCATTCATTTAGTGGACAGCTGCAAATGTAAGCAGAGTGTGAAGCAACACCCAAAATGTTGGTTAAAACAGCAGAAAAGTTGTTAGTCAGTATATGATTACTTTAAAAGTATAAATAGATATAAAATGCAATACATGATTATATAGGGGTACCAGAATGTGCCCTTACATGTTATACATACATCAGAAGAAAATACATAAAATGAATCCCACTAAAAAGGCTGAAGCAGTTACACTTTCATACAATGTGGAAACCTGATAGTTGTACAAAAGTTCCACAAGTAAGTGTGCCAGTGTCTCATTGAAGGCACAGAACAAAACAAGTGAATTTATCTGGCAAAAGCATTTCTCTTGCTGTGGCAAGGGGAGGTCCTAGGACTGGGGCAGTGCAAAGAGGATATATTTAGGAGCTGGGATAGGTTCTTTGCCAGTTTGATAAACTAGCACTGCTTCATTTGTTGCTTTTCCCAGTGACCTGAGGTAAATATTTTCCTTCTTTTCTTTACAGGTATTGTCTTCAACATAATTAATATCAGAGTATGTTAGCTGTAATGAAATTAAAGTAATCAGTGTGCCCATGTCATACTTACAGGTATTGTCTTCAACATAATTAATATCAGAGTATATTAGCTGTAATGGAATTAAAGTAATCAGTGTGCCCATGTCATACTTACAGGTATTGTCTTCAACATAATTAATATCAGAGTCTATTAGCTGTAATGGAATTAAAGTAATCAGTGTGCCCATGTCATACTTACAGGTATTGCCTTCAACATAATTAATATCAGAGTATATTAGCTGTAATGGAATTAAAGTAATCAGTGTGCCCATGTCATACTTACAGGTATTGTCTTCAACATAATTAATATCAGAGTCTATTAGCTGTAATGGAATTAAAGTAATCAGTGTGCCCATGTCATACTTACAGGTATTGTCTTCAACATAATTAATATCAGAGTATATTAGCTGTAATGGAATTAAAGTAATCAGTGTGCCCATGTCATACTTACAGGTATTGTCTTCAACATAATTAATATCAGAGTCTATTAGCTGTAATGGAATTAAAGTAATCAGTGTGCCCATGCCATACTTACAGGTATTGTCTTCAACATAATTAATATCAGAGTATATTAGCTGTAATGGAATTAAAGTAATCAGTGTGCCCATGTCATACTTACAGGTATTGTCTTCAACATAATTAATATCAGTGTCTATTAGCTGTAATGGAATTAAAGTAATCAGTGTGCCCATGTCATCCTTACAGGTATTGTCTTCAACATAATTAATATCAGAGTCTATTAGCTGTAATGGAATTAAAGTAATCAGTGTGCCCATGTCATACTTGCCATATCAGGGGGGTTATCGATAGCATTTGTATTTTTATTAACATATGACAAGAAATGTGTGTTGTTTAACTTATATCTAGTAAAATGTTCCTGTGTCTCATAATAATTAGGCTGGCAACATTCTGTATTTGCTAGATTAGAATCTTTATTTTATTAATGTGAGAGATATTTAAGTTAACATATATTTTAATAAGTTCCTTTCCAGAAAATCATTTGTGTTGGCAGCATTCTGCACTCATGGGTATCATCTCTACCACCACCCTTATTCTCACATTTTGTTCCCATTCTTTTTTGAGAAGCTTTATTGAGTTTAACAGAAAACAACAGAGCAAAACAAAAGGGGGATGTAGAGGAAAGGAACATGACATGGTCCTGTTGGCTTTACTACTCAAAATGAAGACAGACCTTTCTTCTACCCACTGCTCCTCTTGTTCAAAGCCCAGATATTTCTTCAACTCTTCTCTGGTTCCTTTAACACAGCTGAGATATTTCCAGTTTCTCCTCCTGTCTCTTTTTCCTTGTACGTTTTCTCCTGAGAGAGGTTTTCCTTGCTATGACATGATGGCACCTACCATTCAGAAAGAGACTGCATATGTTTTTTTTTTGTTTGTTTTGTTTTTTTGGTTTGTTTAGTATTTTAAAATAAAATAAATAAATTCACAGAGGAGCTGAGTGAGGTAGGGAGAAAAGAATTCCATGGCAGGAGCATGAAAACTGTTTTTATTGGCAACCTTCCTCTCTCTCCTGTCGTACCTGATACTTCTCTTGTTGTTGCCTGCTTGCAGGACTCTTTAAGAGGGAAGGAACACATCCATGTCTGACACACCCTTTTCTCTGTAAAATTTTCTTTGGAGTAGGTTAATTTATCTTGAAGTGGTGGTGCCTACTGTTAGGTGTGCTATATAACTGGCAGGTTGCGGGTTTGAGAGGATTTTTCTGTGTGTGTGTGTGTGTGTGTGTGTGTGTGTGTGTGTGTGTGTGTGCATGTGTGTGTTTTATTGCATTCTTTCTTATAATCAATGTAAGATCAGCCATGAGGAGTTTCAGTCAAAGTAAGCCACACTTGTTAACAGCTGGTAAAGTGGCAAGTCCTGGTTAGAATCATCATCATTAGCCCCCTTTATCCCATTTTTCTACATGGGGTCGGGGTATCGTGTTAACTGTCACCATCTTTCTTGATTCAGTGCCACACTCCTGCCTTCTTCAACACTCATGCCTGACTATCGCAGATCTTCTTTCACACAATCCATCCACCTCTTTGCTGGACGTCCTCGCTTCCTCGTACCTTCTTCCTGTCTGTCCCAAATCTTCCTCACCAGATTGTCTTCTGTTTTTCTACACGTGCCCAAACCACCATATGCTTTCTCCAAGTCAAGGAATGCCTCTTTGATCTTTTCTTCTGCAATTGGAGCTACTTTGGCTTCTGCTCTTATGTCCTCATTTCTTTGTCTGTCCCACACTGTGCATCCTGTCACCTTTCTCAGGCACTTCATTTACATCACCTCTAGCTTTTTCAACTGTTCTGCCTTTACTGCCCAGGTTTCTGTACCATACAGTAGTACTGGTCACACCACTGTCTTGTACATCTTACTTTTCAGATTCTATGGCACTCTTCTGTCATAGACTACACCTGATACTCTATGCCAGTTGGTTGCAGCCCCTCTGATTCTAGCTTTGACCTCTTCATTCAGACTACCCTTCTCCTCAACTATTCCTCCCAGATACCTGAAGCTGTTTACCTGTTCCACTATCTTCCCTTCTATCTCTATTCTCAGCTTCTTCTGATTTCCCCAATTTGCTGCTATTACCATCATCTTATCTGTGCTTAGTTTCATCTCATGTGCCTTCAGATTCGCATTCCATTCTCCTATCTTTTGCTGAAGTTCTAGCACAGAGTCTGCCTGTACTGTCACATTGTCTGCATACAGCAGCTTTGTTGATTCATCCCCTCCAACCTGTTTGCTAATGTAGTTCATCACCAGTATGAACAGCAGTGGGTTCAGAGCTGAACCCTGATGTACACCCACACCCACTGGGAACCCCTCTGTGAGGCCGAACACTGTTCGTACTTGAGTCACTGGGTCCTTGTACATAGCCTGCACTAATATTACCAATGTTTCTGGGACTTCATACCACTGCAGTAATGCCCAAATCAGCTTTCTTGGGACCTAGTCATATGCTTTCTCCAAGTCAAGGAATGCCCAGTTGGACTCCCTCCTCATCTCTAGTTTCTTCTTAAGTATCTATCTCAATGCAAACATCGGGTCAGTTGTGCTGCATCCTGATGTGAATCCAAACTGCTCATCTTACATCTTACATTCTACTAGTCTGCGGCGTATCCGTTTATCAATCACCCTCTCCAGAACTTTCATGCAATGTGATAGGAGTTTGATGCCTCTGTACTGTCCACAGTTGTGGATGTCCCCTTTGTTCTTGTACACTGGCACAAGTATGCTTATTCTCCAGTCATCTGGGATATGCCTTTCTCTCCACACTGCTATTAGTACCCTCAGGAGCCATTTTTCCCCTATCTCACCCAGCATCATTATCATATTTGCTGTGTCCTCATCTGACCCTGCTGCTTTCCCTGACTTCATCTTCCTTAGTGCTGTTCTTACTACTTCTAGGATGGGCTCCTCTGCTTCTTTCATTGTAGGCTGTTTCTGTGGCAGTACAGCTTCTGTGGGGTTTTCTTCATTCAGAAGCTGCTGGAAATACTCCTTCCATCTGCATTTGAGTCTTCTGGGCTGGTGAGCAGGTTGTTACTGGCATCCCTTATGAAGGGTGTCTGACTACCTTCTTTATCGCTCTGTATTTGCTTTGCAACCTGATATAGTTTCTTTGTGCCCCTTACTGAGTCACTTTCCAGAAGTTGGTACAATGCCTCTGATGCCCTATTCTTTGCTATTGCAACTTCTTTCTTAGCTTCTTTGTTAGCCAACCAGTAGTCCTTCCTAGCCTGGTCAGTCTTTTCTGTCTCCCAGTTCTTCCTGCACTCCTTCTTTCTTTTGATGACTTCCTGGACTTCTGCATTCCACCACCAGCTTTCCTTATGTACCTTATTTCCATACCTGGCTCGGCCACATAACTTTTCTGTAGTCCTAACACATGCTGTTTTTAGATGCTTCCATTCTTCTTCAACTCCACCTATTTCCTCCTCATCTTGGGGTGCTAGAGCCCTGAGTAATTCCTTGAACTGTTGTACTTTTTCTCCAGTCAATTTCCTGGTCTTCAGCCTGGTCTCTGTTGACCTTAGATCCTTCTCTGACCACTGCTTGCAGCTGATTGTGGCAACTAGTGGTTTATGCAGTGGGCTGACTGTTTCACTGGGGATGACTTTGCAATCATGGATTTTGACCCAGTGCCTTTTCCTTACTAGGGGGAAGTCTACTTGAGTTGCATATTGACTACACTTGTATGTTATTTTGTGACTGTCTCTCTTTCTGAACCATGTGTTGGCTACTATCAAGCGTTTTGCCAGACAGAAGTCTAGAATGGCTTCTCCTTCTTTATTACTGTTGCCCCACCCATGTGGGCCCAGGCAGTCCTCATATCTTGTTCTGTCAGTACGGATATGTGCATTCAAATCACCCATTATCAACACCAATTAATGTTGTCCTGCTTTAACTAGTAGGTCCTGCAACTGGTGTCTGAATGCACTCTTTTCCTCACTATCACAACCCTGCTGTGGGGCACTGGCTGAGATTATGAATACTATCCTATCATTACACTGGAGTCTGATTGCCATGAGTCTGTCATTAATTCTGATGATATCCCTTACTGCATTCAGAAGCCTCTCTCTCACCACAATTCCCACACCATTTCTAGCCTTTCTCCTTCCTGAGTAGTAGAGTCTGGATCCCAAGCCAAGTGGCTTTGCTGCACTGCCCTTCCATCTCATCTCCTGAATACATAGGATATCCAGCCTCCTCCGTATCATCATGCCCTTCCATCCCATCTCCTGAATACATAGGATATCCAGCCTCCTCCGTATCATCATGCCCTTCCATCTCATCTCCTGGATACATAGGATATCCAGCCTCCTCCGTATCATCATGCCCTTCCATCTCATCTCCTGGATACATAGGATATCCAGCCTCCTCTGTATCATCATGCCCTTCCATCTCATCTCCTGGATACATAGGATATCCAGCCTCCTCCGTATCATCATGCCCTTACATCTCATCTCCTGGATACATAGGATATCCAGCCTCCTCAGTATCATCATGCCCTTCCATCTCATCTCCTGGATACATAGGATATCCAGCCTCCTCCGTATCATCATGCCCTTCCATCTCATCTCCTGAATACATAGGATATCCAGCCTCCTCCGTATCATCATGCCCTTCCATCTCATCTCCTGGATACATAGGATATCCAGCCTCCTCTGTATCATCATGCCCTTCCATCTCATCTCCTGGATACATAGGATATCCAGCCTCCTCCGTATCATCATGCCCTTCCATGTCATCTCTTGGATACATAGGATACCCAGCCTCCTCCGTATCATCATGCCCTTCCATCTCATCTCCTGGATACATAAGATATCCAGCCTCCTCCGTATCATCATGCCCTTCCATCTCATCTCCTGGATACATAGGATATCCAGCCTCCTCCGTATCATCATGCCCTTCCATCTCATCTCCTGGATACATAGGATATCCATCCTCCTCCGTATCATCATGCCCTTCCATCTCATCTCCTGGATACATAGGATATCCAGCCTCCTCCATATCATCATGTCATCCACTTCCAAGCTGTGTCTTGTCAGTGAACCTACATTAAGTCTAGCCATTCTCAGTTCATGTTTGGCTGGTTGGTTGGTTTTATGTACAACTTTCGCTCAACCGAGCTATCCCAGGTAACCCAGGCTGGGCAACTAGACACTGGCCAGCCAGTAGCTTATTGAACAGAGCTGCTGGGCTTTATGGTGGGCACACAGTGGCCAATAGGGGCACATATATCCCTCCCACCTTTAGCACATGTCCCTGGCATGGGTCAGAGTAGGCTGGGTCCTCAACCCACTTATCACCGGTAACTACCCATGCATATTTTTGGCGACATTAGTCAACATGATCGAATCACCTAGAGCCATATTTTACACCGAGTGGCTAGCCCTGCCACAGTGCACAGTCTGCGATCCATGTTCTCCTATCTTGAGGATACTGTGCACCACAGTAGATGCCCAAAGCGGTTGGTCTATGCAACTCTTCCCCCTATAGGGCACCATGTAGAGTCTGTGCTGTTGCCCACAGCTCCATTCATTGGTGAGTTTGAGATGGAAACACTCAGCATGCTTTTTGGACATGGGAGAAACCCCACGGAGACACATGGAGAACATACAAACTCCAAACAGGCATTGGTCAGAGGTCAGGATTGAACTTTGTACCTTGTGCATGGAAGGTGAAGACCTTAACCACTAAGCCAGAAATAAAAAAATAAAAAGTTTCAGTCTTGAAAAACTGGCTGCCCCATCCTCTGTTTTTCAGTGAGATATAGTTTAACATATTATACCAGTAATTTAATAAAAATAACCATATAAGGAAAACCTTTAATAACAAAGTCAATATATGTATATATATATATATATGTGTGTGTGTGTATATATATATATATATATATATATATATATATATATATTTTTTTATATATATATGTATATATTAATATATATATATATATATATATATATATATATATATATTTAGGTGTACTACAGATAATCAAACTTTTAAAACATCGACTTTCATATGCTGAGACCATATGATTGAAGTTTCAAAAGTTTGAACACCTAAAAAAAAAAATAAAACAAAACAAGAAAAAATTCCTGGACATGTTTGCAGGGGGCCAACCAAGCCCCCCTGCACCTCCCACACCCCCTGCTATTTAAGTATATCAACTCTGAGATTGCACTAAAGTGAGGAAAAGGGAAATGTTCCCATTCCGCACTATATGGAGATCTCCGTTCAGAACATTTGAAGTTTTCAAACTTCGATCATATGGTCTTAGCCATATGAAAGTCGAAGTTTTAAGATTTCAGTCATATGTAGGGGACCCATATATTTATTTATAGCATTGGGAGTGTGGGGAGATGGTCATTCACAAGATCATTTTCCATTCAGATAACCAGGCTATGATTTTGGTCCTCTCCAAAAGTCATCAAAGTCTGTTTTGGTGCAGTTGGTCCTAAGGGCATCAGGTTAAGAATTCACTTAACATTTAAAGACAAGCACATTTCAGCAAAGATCATCAATTTAGCATATGCACCTTCTCATTTGTTGTTCCATTTGCTAAGCTGACTGACTCCAAAAAATCATAAAGAACCCATAGCCATCCCTCCTGGGTATGGTTGATTGAAAGAGAACGATTGTTCTACTTATATACAAGTCATTAGCAACTAGCACAGAGAAGTCATATGAAGCTGCCTTTCATGTCTTCCAGAGTTTTTGTGCTGATCTCCTCCCACCATAACTCCTCCTGGTCTCCCCTCTCTGATGGCCCATTTTATATTGTCTGGGTATTGGTAGCAAGAGGCCATTCGGACCAAAGTCCACACTTGATAGGTTTGACACATTCCTTTTGAATAGGTAGGTCATCTGATTTGGCCAAGGAGAGGAATTTTTTTACAGATCATAAAGAAGACAGGACATTGGTCCTCTGCAACATTTTTGAATTACATTTGTTAGTATCTCATGTTATTTTCTGTTAACATGTTTAAGGATCACATCACAGTCTCTAGTAGTTTGGAAAGGAGTTCCTGGTTTAAGACTTTCTAATTTATTTGCCATAGGTGAAGAATTATTATGGTTGAATGAAAGAGAATGATTTTTCCACTTATATGCAAGTCACTGGCAACTAGCAACAGAGAAGTCATATGGAGCCAGTCCTACAACCATACTGGGACTTCATGCATTCTTATAGTTCATGTTGGTTAGAATGATTTGAGAATCATTCCAAAGAGGCATTTGTTATTCATTATTCTGTGAATTATCGAAGCTGAGGTCTAGGCCTCCTGACTCAGTCATTGGATGGTCAGCCATCATAAATAGACTGTTTTGGAGGCAGGCATTATTTGCTATTGAAACTGCCAAAAATGTCATTAGTTACAGAGTAACAAGAGCACATTCCTTATTAAGGGCTGATACCATTGGGATTTTATGAATTAAATCCATTTGTGTTTAGCATCTAATAGAGTCCATTTGATGCAGTTTGGTTTTAATTTGTTCAATGTAAATCTGGCATTATCTGTTCGATCATTCAGTGGCCCTGTGGTCCATGACAAGGTTTCATATTGATAAAAATGGGAAGAGGAAATAAAACAAGACAAACAAGGGATACATTTGATACTGTATGTATCTATTTTATTGTCAGAGAGTTTTGGCAGAGTCTGTTGTTTAGGGAATTTGAAGCTATGTTAATTTTTAAAGGAATTTATAGGATATTTTGTATTTCTGTTTTAAATTTTAGTTTCTAGCCTACTGATGCTGACTATGGCCAGGAAATGAGGGGAATAAGCTGTGGGCCAACCTGGTAGCCAACTGGTGAATGTGCGGTGGGGAGTGAGTTGTGCCCCGTGTTCCCAATATTTAGTGGTTAGTTGCTTATCTGAGCATTACTTTCCTGAGTATTCCCACATACCAGAGTTAAGAAAAGGAAGCTACACACTGGTAATACCAACCACAACACACAAACAACCAGTGTAAGGAGAAAATTGGTCACCAATAAATATCCAAGGATGATAAAGCAGCTTTAATGGTCAGCAATCCAAATTCAGCGATACAAATTAACGAAGGCAATTCCAAAATAAAACGTTTTCGTCACCACTGTGACTTCTTCAGATACAAAGAAGTGAATATTCTCAAAGCCTTTTATACTAAACTAATATATCAATAAATCAATTAAATATTTAATTAAATTTTAAAGGAGTAAAACCCCCAATATAAAAGCTGAATTTCACTTAAAAAGTTTCTCTTTTTAATATATTTAAAATATTAAATACATGTGATCTAATATTCCCTTGAAATAAGATTTTTTTAAAATATCCATTCTGTTTTCAATAAAAACATTTTTTCAAATGATTGATGAAACTTCATTATACAGCACAAGCCTTTAACTTTAACAAACACATACCAGAGTTACTTTTCTGAGTATTCCCACACACCAGGATTACTTTCCTGAGTATTCCCACATACCAGAGTTACTTTTCTGAGTATTCCCACACACCAGTATAACATTTCTGACCACTATCATTTGCCAGTATTTCAAATGTTGCCTGAGCCATACTTTGCTGGGTACTGCCATGCTTCATCATTTAAAGTACTATCTAAGTTTTATCATTCTGGGTTCTGCTATTCCAAAACACTTAATATACTGCCTGAGCAAAAGTCTGCTAATCATTATGGAGCATCAGCTTTTAAAGTACTGTCTCAGCATACCTTGTTTGGTCTGTTATGCTCCTGCATTTAGAGAAAGGCCTAAGCCACACATTGGTAAGTACCATTGGAGGTATCTAATGACTGTAATCATGATTCTGCAGGATAAACCCAGACTGAACCATGACTTCATAGCAACCATAGTACTCCAGAGCTTCTAGAAATTTCTGTGCCATTATCTACTTGGTAACAGCATGCCTACCCCCTAAGTCTTGACATTCTATACACCAGGACATCTTAGCAGTATATCACTGTACATGGCATGTCTTTGCCAGTCCAGTTAAGTTATCTCAGCTCAAGTAATTTTAATCGATTCTTGCCGGCTATGCTCCTTACTGCACCAGTACTATAGAAGTCATGTGTGGTTTTCTAGACATTAGCATTTATTTATTTTATTTGAATTTGTCATCCATGGAAGAATAATAATGAATTTAGACCAACTTCAATGTTAATCTGGAATATATAAACAATAATAGTTACAATGATTAACTAGAAAACAATGGTGCAATCGCAAAAAGTAAATATAAAAATGACATTATTTAATGGATTGTAATAAAAATCTAATCTTTCAGTTAATGTGAAGTTCAAAGGATAAATGAAGACTAATGGTGAGAAAGTGACAAAAACTAAGCGATGTGGTCAGGTTATGTGACTGAATGGGATGCACATACATCTGTCTAAAATGTTTACATAGGTTTTAGCAAGGTACAGAATTCAAGGTAAGAAGAGTTTTTTAAGATTAACAGGGAAGGACTCCCATAGTTTGGGCCACAGTACTGTGAATGAATGGTGAGAAATATGCTGTTTGAATGGAAGGGTTTACAGATGAGGACATGAACATATGATTTCTAAAATTGTAGATGGAGGCTTGTCATATGAGTTTAGAAGTTAATCAATGGAGAGACTGCTCTTGTAGAAGTTTGAGCAATCATTAGGCAAGTAGTAGATCATCCTGAACAATATGTTATTTGGCACACCTACTCATGACCAATTAAGTACTAGCATACATCAGTGATTTGAATGAGCCTGAGTGAACCATGGCATGCGACATATGGTTATACCCCCTAACCATGATCCATTAGTTACTAGTATATATCAGTGATTCAAATGAGCCTGAGTGAACCATGGCATGCTACATATGGTTATACCCCCTAACCATGACCCATTAGATACTAGTATATATCAGTGATTCGAATGAGCCTGAGTGAACCATGGCATGCTACATATGGTTATACCCCCTAACCATGACCCATTAGGTACTAGTATACATCAGTGACTCAAATGCCCCTGAGTGAACTATGGCATGCTGCATATGGTTATACCCCCTAACCATGACCCATTAGGTACTAGTATACATCAGTGATTTGAATGCGCCTGAGTGAACCACGGCATGCTACATATGGTTATACCCCCACCCATGACCCATTAGGCACAAGTATACATCAGTGATTCGAATGCGCCTGAGTGAACCATGGCATGCTACATATGGTTATACCCCTTACCCATGACCCATTAGGTACTAGTTTACATCAGTGATTTGAATGAGCCTGAGTGAACCATGCCATGCTACATATGGTTATACACCCAAACCATGACCCATTAGGCACTAGTACATATCAGTGATTCGAATGAACCTGAGTGAACCACAGCATGCTACATATGGTTATACCCCAGCTGAAGTACTGGACAGCTTTTAATCTTCCAGTCCCTGTCACACCTCAGTATCACAAATACAATGCGAGTCATGGGTGCAGTATCTTTGAAAATAATCTAGCGCAATTCTGCATGCCTTGCAGACCACAAGATGCACTTGACAAAAGCCATATTCCTTCAAAGAACTAGCTGTGGAATGCTTGCTATCATGGATATCTACATCTTACTTGTCATTTTGGTAAAAAAGTAATGTTGGGCGGCACGATGCCAGGGCACTTCTATGGGCTAGGCTTGTAAAGACTCCAGGGCCATTGGCCTAGTACACACCTATGAACCTATTAGCATGGGCTACATTCTACAAAATGGGCATCATAGATCTTGCTGTTGTTCAGAGCAATTCAGCAAACAGCTGATCCGACGTGCACGAGCCTGTCTACTCTGTTCCTACATGGAAGACCATGCGGCATGCTAATCACCTCATTTGCTGGTGACAACTATGCAAATTAAATGAATTATTGATTCAGGAAGTTACCAGGCCTCTGTGCAGGAACAGTGCCAGTGCAGAAATGTGTTCAGTTACTAACTGAACACATTTCTGCAAAAAAGAAAATGGAGGCATGACAGCACCTATAAAAGCATGTATTCATATCTGGAGGCATGCCAATGGCCAAATATATGGCCATTGGCATTAATAAATGTTTAATATTAATAAAAAATATTTTTTGTGGCTGATCTCGACCATTTAAGCATAGCACAGCGGCGCAAATATAATCTCGCCAAAAATAAAATAAAAAATGTGAAAACCCAAGTTTAAAGAAAATCTGCATTTTGCCATTATAGTCTATGGCATGCAGAATCAAAACAATACCAGGGGACAGTGGTTGACAAGCAGAAGGGCTCTATGTCAGTGCAGTATATATGGGGTAAGGCAGTGGAGTATGCAAATATTTAAAGTCCAAAACCTGTACCTAACCATGTAGGTGCTAGAACAGGACTGTGTAGGTAGGAGGAGCAACTAACATGAAAAGGGTGTGTTTCATGCTTGCTGTAAGCACATTGGAGCCCTGTTGCCTGGGTTTGCACTTAGCTAAGCTCAACTAAGCAAGGGGGTGTGTCTGAAGCAGTATAACTTTGTTTACTCCAGCTAAACATGTGTGTGCGGCATGTACCGGGTCTTAAAAAGAAAAAAAAAAGAAAACAGGTAATGGCAGCACTGTGTATATGTAAGCAAGTGGGTGTGTCCCAGGCTGTATAGGCTTGTTTATCTTGCCTAAATGGGTATGTGCGGCATGCACTGGGATTTAAATCACAAAATTAAAAAAAAAAAAAACAAGGAATGGCAAGTGGAATGAGTAAAAAAAAAGGGAAATAGCAGAATAGAGGCACGCAAATACAAGTAATAGAGCTGGCAGGTGGAATGTATCATACTCAGCCATTCACACAGGCAGCATCTGCAGCACACCACTATAAACTATGCAAACACCTTTCAGTCTGTTTTTTTCCCACAAACTGTACACCACTGGTGTACATAGACGGGGAACTTTTACCTGACTAAACTAACAAAATGTTAGGGGCTGCTGTCGCTCTCATACATCAGTATGTGCAAGAGGCTAAGGGTGGTGAAGAGGACAATGCTGATAACTGCCTCAGACTTATGAGGAGGAGAAAAAGTGTGTTCAGGCCCAGGGTAACTTACCAGGGGCTAAATGATCTGGAGATAGTAGAGCACTACATGGTGGACAGGGACATACTGCAGCAAACAGTGGAGCCATGCTGGCCTCGCCTCACATCCAGAACAAACAGAGGGTAACCCATCCCAGTGGATATCAAGGTATGTGTAGCTCTAAGAATACTAGCTACAGGTACTTTCCAAAGACCAACTGCGGATATCATGGGGGTCTCACAGGCATCTGCATCCAGGATACTCCACCAGTTCCTGGATGCCATGCGAACACATGCCATTGATTATATTCACTTCCCCAGCAACCGTGAGGAGAGGACTAGCAATCTGCATCTCTTCCACTATTTAGCAGACTACCCAGAGGTACTGGGTGCCATAGACTACACGTACATCCACATCAAAGCACCACCTGGTTAATGGGGTAAGGTCTACATAACCCATGAGGGCTTCCCCTCCATCAACTGCTAGGTCATGTGTGTTGCCAAGGGCATTATCGTGAATGTGTGTGCTGGCAGCCCTGGAACCTATAACGACTCCCACATCTGGCATTCGTAAAAGCTGTACTGGGCATTTGCCAGTAGGGACATCCCATAGGGCCAGCTAGTAGGGGATCCTGGCTACGCACTGGAGCCGTGGATGATGACACCCATCAGAAATGCACACACACCCACACAAGAATGCCATAATGATGCACATGCACAAACCAGGATCATTATAGAGCATGTGTTTGGGATGCTCAAGTCACGGTTCCACTGCTTTGACATATCCGGTGGAGCCTTGCAGTACTCTCCAGCCACATGTGCACACATGTTCATAGTATGTGCCATGCTACACAATATGATCCTGCTGAAACAGCTGCAACAGGAACAAAATGGGGAAGGGTCACACAGCCCCCCATCATTGCCAAGGCCTCCACAGGCACAGAGTGACTCAGAGGAGGAACATCCTGAGCTTGCCCCTGTAGGCAGATGGAGGAGTGCTCAGTATGCCCTGGCCTTGGCAAAGAGGCAATGCATATCACATACAGTGACTGTAGGGCCCCAGGTACTGATCTCTCTCTCTGTCTGACTTGCACACAAAGTATAATGGATGTCAAACATCACACCAGCTATACATGACCATGTACAGGCAGTGCATTGTGTGCATTTGACATAGTCAACTCTCAAGCACTACCCTCACAACAGCTTCAGGCACAAAGTAAGCCAGTCTCTGTAACAAAATAAACTAATGGAGTGGAATTTTCTGAGAGCATATCTATGGTGTTGATCAAGCATGTAAGGGAATGGGTGGCTAACTGGGATAACAGCAGACAACTGACAGCTCTGTGGGACAGCTGGATGTGTATCACCAGTATTGCCCTACCAACACCATGCAGTACCACCCTAGTCGACAAATACCACTGCAGTATAAATAACTGGGGGTCATAGGTCACATACATGGATGTCAAAGTGGGGGTCCCATACCCACCACCAACCCCACACAGTAGATCAGCTGTAGACAACCATACAGAAATGCCTAGCAAAGGCCCACACATGGCAACATCCATGAAATCCCCAACCACAGACTTTTACACAGTGATATCACAGCAGGTCTGGCAGTAGCAGTATGGCTTTGAAAGGTAAGAAGTCTGAAACTACAAATGTCTATGCCAGAACAATCTGGCCTATGGTTGATAGTGTTATGCCTATAGTCTGAAAGAAAGGGCACACTACTATGCTACATGGGACCAAAATGTTAAGCAAATATCAGCACAGCCTGTGCAGATGTATATCGTGTACAGTCATGTCACCCCCCCATAGCCTCATAGACATGCAGTAACATGTTCCTAGACTTAAACGGCATCCAGCTGTCACCCAGAGTGATGGTTCAATAGTAACAGAAAGCAATTGTCAGTAACACCCACAGTCAGCTTACTGGTGCCATCCTAGGGGTGTCTCCTGCCGGCAGCCTGGGAACATATGATCATCAGAATGCACTGCCCTGCTACAGATGGCCTGCATCTGTCACACCTGGCCTACAGGCCTCTGGCAAATGCTTATGCCTCACCCACAGTGCCCTTTAGGGAGTGTCATGGGGTTCATAACACCAACATAACACAATCCACAAAATGCAAAGAAAGGTCATGCTGACAACTGCTAGGAGCAAACCTGCCAGCCTCAAGGAGCCAGAAATCGGGACAAAGCCATGAATAATGGGATGATGAAGGTCCAAAGAAAAAGACACTTGTGAAATACTGCTCTAATAATGTTATAAAGTTGATGGAATGATTTGTAGTAGCATGGACTGTCTGATGGGTAAGAAGTCTGAAACTGCAATGTAAACTGTCAGTAATATCTGACTTCAACCCTGAGTGACTTGCAAAACACTTTTGCTGGAAACCTCACTTGTTGGGTAACCAACCAGATATGAGTCATGGATGTGGACATTCTGTGATACTCCATACAGTCAACAGGCAGGGCTCGGAGTGTAAACATAGGAATGCACTTACTGCAGGCAGGCCGAACCCTGGAAGATGGTGACATGTTTGCACCCACAGAACCCTGAGCCACAGCCATGGGTAGTAACACACCCCTCCCTGATCACTTATCCTGTGCAACATCCTGCCTCCAACATGTGGCCATCCAAGCAAAATGAGGTGGGCCATACATATATGTGTGACAAACACACACCTCTAGGCTGCTCAGTCTGACACACTTAAGACCCTCCAAGTGCAGTCAACCATTGAGGAGAGCCCAATGCAAGGTACTGGTAGCTATAGGCAGACATATCTGCTCAGAATACCCCCACACACACACACATATCCTATCCCCTACAAAGTCTGCCTGTCACCCTGATCCAGTCTGACTTATATTGCCAAAGTGTGAACTGGAAATCAGACCAAACCAGAAAATAAATGCACAGAGAATCCACCATTGTAATATATCACCAGGGTGCTGGACCATTTCCACAACACCAACAGTCAATTGCTGGATCCTGCAATAATGCATATCATTTGGCCCATAAACCTTGTGTGTGCATCATCCAGCCTGTATTCCTCTGGTAAATCACTGTGATGATCTTAGGAGGTATGTCATGAAGTACTGAAACAATAGATGACAGTGTCAAATGGCATATATGACAGATGTCTGCTAAAACATGCCCTGTAACCCAAGCAACCCATACTATTCTAAGAGAAATTGTCATAATCACTGTATGGCCCATTGCCCCCGCATTTTGATAAGCTATCTCCAGATATCCTGCACCAACAGGTTGAGAGGTATGGCTGTAGCACAAAACAAACCTGACTGGAGTACAACAATCCCTGGAATGGAGTCCCACACATACTACAGAAAGACACAATGGGCATGCTTATACACTTAGATAAATGTCAGTAGGACCTAGGAATGAAGAAGACTTCCCCACCCAGTGCACTTCCCATTGCCCCACCTTAGCAGTCCTGAAAATGTCCAACACCATAGAAGTCACTTTTGTTTACAACTAAAAGCTTTTGGATCCATTCAAACCCAGTACACTTCCCCTTTCCCTACTTTAGCAGTCCTGCAGATATCAGTCATCTTAGAAGTGTCTTCCGGCAGATCTCAGCCAAATAAGTTCTGTACCACATGCGATAACTGCATAACATGATAGTACAAATAACTAGCTAGGTAGGAGTTCTAATCTTAGTCCTGGCAAATGTAGACATGTGTGTGACAGTTGTGTGTGCAAGACTAGGGAGTTGTGTGTTTGTTTGTTTATAGGTGAAACAGTTTTATGCCACTACCACCCACAACACTTCACAGTGTCCCAATTTATCAGTCCAGATGATGTCAGCCCCTTATCAGCAACCTTGGCTGGTTGTCAGCCCTATAAACTCAGTAGTGCATATGATAAATGCTTAACAATGAAGTACAAATGACTAATTTGGCAGGAGTTCTATTCTTGGATCTGGCAAATGTGTGTGTGGGTATGTAAATAGAAGTATTTTGATATGTTTCCCACCCACTGCCCTTCTTTATCAGTCCTGCTGATGTCATTCCCCATATCAGCACCTTTGGCCATCTTACAGCCCAGTAAGATCTGTAGCACATATGGTAACTGTGTAACACTAGTGTACTAATCACTAGTTAGGTAGGGGTTCTACTCTCACATCTGGCAAGTATTTTGATAAGTTTAACACCCACTGCACTACTTTATTAGTCCTGCTGATGTCATTCCCTTTATAGGTTCACAAATGTGTAGTAGGTAATGACTCAGGAGCCTTAACAAGTGTAACACATAGAAGGGCCCTGCCATTTTGCCACTTGATGTTATGCCCCAGTGCCTGTATCAAGTATAGTCACTGCAGTGAACCTTGGGTTGAACTGTCTATTACCCATCCACTCATCAAGATTTCTTAGGAACAGGGTCAACTAGGTGATCTGCATGACATGTATGGGAAGTATATTCCAGAGCATGTGCAGTCTCTTGTTGAGGGACCTGCCCCACCAGCATGTTGTAGTGATTGTGGTACTGAGGTAGAGGTCTCTACAGTGTGTGGTGTGGATGGATTTATATGTAGCATTTCTAAACCAGCTGGGTCAGACATGGCTTTGTAAGTCAAGCACAGATAGCTGCTAATTAGGTGATATGATACAGAGAATAGCTTGGGTCTGCTGAGTCTGTCTGTGTAGGATGTGTGTTTAATGCCTAGGAACCCTTTGTTAGGTGCTTCTGTGGCTTCTCCTGCTGTAGTAGGTATCTAGTAAGGTATATGGCAAATGGGCCACAATACTTGAGGAGTGGTCTAATGAGGGAATAGTAGACAGAGATCATTACCTCTGTCTTCCTGGATGCAAAACCCCTGGTAATGCAATGTGCCATATAGAAGGACTTTCTGACCACAGTGGCAATGTGGTGCTTGAAGGAAAAGTTGCTGTCAACCTGTGTCACCAGATCTCTTATAATGACTACAGTGTTCATTGGGCTCCCATTGATAAGGAACTTTCTGGGACCTGATTGTTTTACCAAAGGGGATGATGATGCATTTTCTAGTGTTAGGGATTATTGATAAACCTGACAAACTAGGCATCAACCCCTATATCAGTGGGTGGTTTGCAACTTGGTTCACAGAACACACAGTGTGACAGTGGCAGACTCCAAGTCAGATTGGCAAGCAGTCCCGAGTAGAGTTCCACAGGGATTAGTACTGGATAGTGTCCTGTCCAGCATCTTCTTCTCAGGAGTCCAGCCCAACACAGAGGAACTCTGGCTTACCAAGTTCATAGAGGACTGCAAGCTGGTAGCTATCATGAACTCCACAAGTGATGCAGACATCCTACAGAAAGGCTTCACTGAGACCAATGAGTGGTGCGGAAACCATAGCCAGAAGCTTAACACTTCAAACTGCATCATCATCATCCTCACTGAGGAATCATATCAGAAGCCTTGGCCAGATTGAGGTAGGCTGTATGCAGTGCCTTACTGTCATACACAGCCCTGGTGACTCACTGAAAGATGTCAACCAGGTTGAGCAGCCATGACCTGCCATTCACAAAGCCAAAATGTGTGGAGTCCAGAGTTAGGAGATCACCCATATCTTGGTCAATCAACTTCCTGTTGATGCACCCATACCTGTATGTAGTAGACTTGTCAGGCTAAGGACCCAATAATCCCCAGGGTCTGTAGATGCTACCCCTTTATGGAGAGAAATGACTGTAGCAGTGTGCCATTTTGGAAGGACAAAGCCTGAGGTGAGGCTGTGACTGACCAGGGCACACAGATGTGGTGCCAGGTCTCTTTGTATGTCATGTAGAACACAGTCATGGATATGTTGGGGTCTCATGGAAGCTGTATCTTTGCCTGTGGGCAATGCAGGTCTAACCTGGCCTGCAGTAATGCTGGGTGCCTGGCATTTATCTGCCATTGTGATTGTCCCCTTGTGGGATAGAGGGGTAAAGCTGGCACTGAATGTGCTGGCAAGACTATGGCCAATATCTGTTATTTCACGATAAGAATTAGCATTGTGCAGTAACTCACAGCACTTGTGATTATTGCTGTGGAGGTTGTTGCTATAACTGTCAAAGACTTTGGTGATTGTTGTTAGTGTCTGCTGCAATTCTGCCTTCATAGCTGACTGTAGGTGATTCCATGAGGGATCCCAAGTTATGTCTGAGGCTGATAAGGGGGTTCACCAGTTTTGGGACACCACCTTTTTCTGCAACAGTGTACTCCTTCTGTTGTACACTTTAGTAATGGCAGGGGATCATCACATTGGCTTCCAGTGTTTGGAGGACAGTGTCTGTGTTCTGTTGGCTATGGCTAGTACCATGCATCCATGTACATGTTTGTGCAGTGCATATGTGTATGATGTGACAGTCATGCAGCTATTTCCCACTGGCAAGGGTGCAGTGAAGTCATCCACCCCTTTTTTATGACTGCAATGTCAGCATTGGAGAGGTTTTGCAAGGTGGTTATGTTTGTGGGGAGTGTGGGAGAGATATTGAGCTCCATGTTGATTACATCATGTTTGGATCTGACCAGGTAGGGATTGACAACTGTGGTCGAGGAACAGTCCCATATGTAAGTAATCAACACAGGTCAAGGTTGTGGCATCCTCTACTGCGGTCAGTATGAGCCAGTCCAGGGCAGTGGAACTGATGAATTCCATGAAGCGTTGGGCCAGTGTACTGGTGCTTGACTACTTTCCCCAGATGAAGGAGGGGTAGTTGAAGTCTCCTACTATGTCAGTGTTGGGTTGGACCTTTACAGATGCCAGGGTGTTGAGGAATGTGCATTGACAGTCTAAGGACATAGCTGGGGACTGATAGCAGGCTATGGTGTGGATTGCACTATTCCCCAAAGTGAGTTTTACCGGAAGTGTCTCCAATGCATTATGCTGGGATACTAGTCTGGAGGTGTGCATATCCATTATGTATAAGGATACAACACCACCTGTGGAGGTGTGGTCCATGTTTTGTCACTGACAGCTGTGGAATGCGTCATAGCCTGTTATTGCAGGGCTGTTGTCTGCTGCTGTAAACCAGCTCTCCATTACAGCACAAATGTCAATGTCCTCCACTCTGAGGAGTGCTTTGAGTGACTGCATCTTGATAGTTAGATGTCTACTTTTGAGCCGCATGACCCTCAGATTGCATATATGTCTAGCTGTTATGGTGGAAATTTGATTTGGAACACTGCCTAACAAGGCACTATGGGGGTGGCAAGACACTCACCCTGTACCTGGAAACCCAGGGCTGACAAATTTAGGACATCTCTGGCAAGGCATTGAGGTCTGTCAGTTATGGTATCCCAAGCAGAGAGATACTGGATCCAATGAGAATGACACATAACATGTAAGCCAATGTTGCAGTCAATTATCTGTTGATAGTACTGTAGCAGATAAGACGGTGGTAATGCCAGCAAATTGGAGAGATCAGAAGAAGTTGAGAATGGAGATAGAAGGGATGATGGTGGAACAGGTAAACAGTTTCAAGTATCTGGGAGGGGTGGTTGAGGAGAAGGGTAGTCTGAATGAAGAGATCAAAGCTAGAGTCAGTGGGGCTTCAGCCAACCGGCATAGAGCATCAGGTGTAGTCTATGACAGTAGAATGCCAAATAAGCTGAAAAGCAAGGGGTACAAGACAATTGTGCGACCAGTACTGCTGTATGGTACAGAAACCTGGGCAGTAAAGGCAGAATAGGTGAAGAAGCTAGAGGTGATGGAGAGTCTGAAAAAGGTGGTAGGATGCACACTGTGGGACAGACAAAGAAATGAGGATATAAGAGCAGAAGCCAAAATAGCTCCAATTGCAGAAAAGATCAAAGAGAACAGATTATAGTGGTTTGGGCACATGTGTAGAAAAACAGAAGATGATCTGGTGAGAAAGATTTGGAACTGACAGGAAGAAGGTAAGAGGAAGCAAGGACTTCCAGCAAAGAGGTGGATGGATTGTGTGAAAGATCTGCCACAGTCAGGCATGAGTGCTGAAGAAGGCAGGAGTGTAGCACTGAATCGAGAGAGTTGGAGACAGTTAACATGATACCCCAACCCCATGTAGAATAAAATGGGAAAAAGGGGGCTGATGATGATGATGATGAGTACTGCAGCATCATTCTGGGTGATGGCATTATACTGCTCAGAGCTACTGTCACACCTGCCTGGACCACATAATCCGAGTGTTCATTGATGTCTCTTGTCATGTAGCCCAGGGAGGTGTGTCTCAGGTCATTCACACACACATGGATGATGACAGAGCGATACTTGTAGCTGTTGTGGAGTGGCCTGACTGGGTGTGTCATGCTGGATACTGGCATGTGATAGACAGTTGGCTGTTACCTCCTCCATAGTTAACATAGTGAGTGGGACATCTGTATGTCACAGTACTGAGTCACCCATGTTCACTGTATTGTGCAAGGTGGTCAGCTTTAGGAGCTTAGGTTAAGGGGCACATTGTGTAGGTGACATATGTGTCCTTTGGCATGTGCTATGTCGTGGTGTCTGAGTGGGTGTCTATCTTGCTGGTCTGTGCTGTTTATGTAAATGTCCACTGAATGCCTCTGTGAAGGTGGGTTTGTGGTTTTTCAGTGTATTTCAAGCCTGTCATAGTGGATGTTGTGGCAAGCTATGTGGTCCACATGGTGTAGTGCAGGTGTTGATCTTATCCTCTTCACCAGCTAGTCCAGTCCTTGCTGGAGAGTGCATATTTCCACATTTGGTAATATAGGGGTAACTCTCATTGGTCTGAATGTTTGGAGTTTAGAGGACATGGTTGTCTGTGTACATGAGGCAGTTGCAACAGTGCCTCAGAATGGACAAGTGCACCAGGTTAATGGGTGAAAGCACAGAAAACAGCACTTCGATTGTGCCAGGAGGGTGGTCATAAGTAGTAAGTACTGGGGCTAATTTTGTGATGAACGAGTACTGCTGATGGCTCCCAAGTGTGATACACTTATTGATATAATAACCTGTTGAAGTGCAAACCTATAATGCTATTTGAAGTGCAAGACAGAAAGAACTAGCAAGATGCATGGGAGAAACTGAAGGCAGACTTCCTATCACCTGTAATACTTTACCTCAGCTCTGCAGATATCAGCACCTTTGGCCAGTTGTAAATCCAGTAAGCTCTGTAGCACATGCAGTAACTGTGTAACACTGTATTACAAATAACTGGATAGGCGGCAGTTCTAATCTCAATACTGGCAAGTGAATGTGCATGTGTGTGTGTGTGTGTGTGTGTGTGTGTGTGTGTGTGTGTGTGAGAATGATGCACTGTCATTCACCTTAGAAGTACCTGTGGAGGTGGTGACATTGTATAAGCTCTGTGATGCACCTGATAACTGTGTAACGCTATAGTAGACATAACTAGATAGGCAGGAGGTCTCATCCCCATGCTAGCAACTGTGTGTGTGTGTGTGTGTGTGTGTGTGTGTGTGTGTGTGTGTGTGTGTGTGTGTGTGGGTTTGTGTCGTGCACTGTGTCGGTTACACCATTTTTGACTTGTGTACCACCCTTTATACTTCTCCTCACTCCATTTTAGTAGTCCTGTTGATGTCATTCACCTTAGAAGTACCCTTGGACTAGGTGAAATTGTATAAGCTAAATGGTGCATCTGATAACTCTGTAACACTATACTAGACATAATTTGATAGGCAGGAGTGCTCATTCCAATACTGGCAACTGTGTGTGTGTGTGTGTGGGTGTGTGTGAGAATCATGTACAGTGGGGTTATACCATTTTTGACTTGTGTACCACCCTTTATACTTCCCTTCACTCCAATTTAGTAGTCCTGTTGATGTCATTCACCTTAGAAGTACCTTTGGAGTAGGAAAAATTGTATAAGCTCTGTGGCACATCTGATAACTGTGTAACACTATAGTAGAAATAACCAGATAGGCAGGAGTTCTAATCCCAATACTGGCAACTGTGCGTATGTGTGTGTGTGAATTAGGTACTGTGTGGCTTACACCATTTTAATTTGTGTACCACCCTTTACACTTCCCCACCCTATTTTAGTAGTGCTGTTGTTGTCATTCACCTTAGAAGTACCTTTGGCGAAGGTGAAATTGTGTAAGCTGCTTGGTGCATCTGCTGTTTGTGTGTGTGTGTGTGTGTGTGTGTGTGTGTGTTTGTGTGAGAATCATGTACTGTGGAGGGTATACCATTCTGTGTTGGGTACCACCATACACATCCTAATTTAGGAGTCCTGTTGATGTCATTCACCTTACATGTATCTTTGGACAAGGTGAAATTTTGTAAGTACCGTGGTATGTCTGTTAACTGTGTAAAACTATAGTAGACATAAATAGATAGGCAGGAGTTCTAATCTAAATACTGGTGTGTGTGTGTGTGTGTGTGTGTGTGTGTGTGTGTGTGTGTGTGTGTGTGGATCATATCTTGTGTGGCTGATACCATTTTGATGTGTGTACCATATGTGGCAGGTGGCAACTTCCTGATGCCATTACTTTATATAGTGTGGTAATGGCATCTGCCTCACATACAACATGTGAAACTATTGTACAGGCCATACCAGACCTCTGTACAGATCTGTCTGGAAAATCCAAATGTTTGGAACCTATTAGTGCTCTGTATGCCTTAACAATGCTTATGTATGTGATATTGTTGCCAAATAGGTCACAATGAGTGTACTGACACATATGGCAACATCAGGTATCATACCTGACTGAAACAGGATACTGATACTAAATCTGCTACCCTCATATTTGTCCAGGCTTGTAAGAGCAATATATGAGTCCAGATGCTTGGTTTTACAAGTGAATTGTTCATGTCATCAGTCACATTAAGGTTGGAAAAGGTGTGGACTGACATATTGTGGTCTCAGTCAGTATATATCAGAAACACATGGTATCTTAACAGGTGTGTGCATACATTTTGTATGCACTGTATAGCAGTAATGTTTCACACATGTCCCTACCTTAGTCAGTTTGTCCAACATATTTTGCTGGTGTCTGTCCAGATGTCTTGCACTGACAGGTTGTGAGGTATGCTACAGGGATGTTACATTCTCTTCAGATAGGCCCCTGTGGTGACCACTGTGATGCAATACAATTAACCCCACCACAAGTGAACTGCACATAAAGCAATATGACTGTTAGTCATAGTTGTGTGCATGGTAACTTGCATGCCCTCCACATGCCTGGGGTATTGCAAATGCACAACTGAACAATTCCATACTCACCAGCTTTAGTTTGCTTTCCCATATGCAGACCAGAGTGACCTATGTAGTTGTGGGAGAGAGGTATTGTCAGCAGACTCACATCTGCCCTTGGTAAAGGATGGATGTAGCATGTCTGCACATTTGCAGTACAACACCGAATATTACACAATTTGCTGTCCTTCACCACAGATTTGCATTTTTGTTCATTAGCAATCCCCATCCATAACTGCAGTCTTACCTGGCACATGCATGTAGATACTGTACAGATACAAGTATGTCTCATACAGTAGTCTACTAATCCCCATTGGGACCTTATCTGCACGGTCCTTGTCCACTGTGTGGGTGCCACCCACCTCCAGCAAGTGGGGCTTTGTACCCTGGTATTGTACTGTGATGGGTGGCCCAAGCTTGGCAAGGAGGTCCTCATTTAGTGTCAGTGGGGGTTGCATGGCTTGGCTCCCACCTGTGATTGTGGGGTCCCTGGCCATGGCAGCAGCCCTTTGCCAGGCATGGCGTATGAGGTTGGTGGCATGACGTGCACCTGCTCATATGTACATGCGTGCAGGCCCACCTAATTTACCCTGTGTACAGGGTCATCCCACAGGGTGGTCCTCTCCCGCAGATGTTTCTGGCTTCGGCCCAACAGTGCTGTGTGGTTCTGTATTATGGCTTCCATTATCAGGTTGTATTCCGCTGGTGAAAAGGTCTCTCACCGGTGATGTGACATTGCACCTGGCAGACACTAACAGGGAAACACATTACAGGGCCCCATACATTTGGCAACAGTATGTCCAGTGCCTGCACATGTACCTTGAATACCAGTAGCCAACACTCACAACAACCATACCAGTAGCCACCACTCACAACCACACCATATCCCTGTAATTTATCAGCACAGTATGAGCTTGCGTTGCACTCCTGGTCCTGATGAGTCATATTGCCCACAGTGAGGCAAGTTGTTTGCATACTTCATCATTCCTCATTCAGGTTTGTGTAACTAGATGACATTAGCCATCTTCTATGCGGGATGGTGTGTGGATGGTGCTACAGCTTGGTGTGACTTCAGTGTGTAATGTAGCTGGGAGCACATGCCTGAGTTCATGTAGGATGCAGATAGGGATGATATGATATCCTGTGGATACTTACGTTTATTGCCTTTCAGTAGGCAATATGTACCTTCTCACTGGTGATGAGGGGAGGGGTGTGGGTGCATTACATATCCACCTATAGTAATGATGAGCCAGGGGGGATGTTTGCCCTAACCCGACCTGCATTAGGTTGCCTGTAGCTATGTTGTGTGTGTATCTGATCTGATTGGCCACTATTACAGGTTGGGTTGGTATGTTGCCTCCAAGATTGCAGACATATGGGAAGATGGCCTTGTGATTGTCCCTGTTGGAAGTCTCCAATTTTACTCATAGTTGGCCTTACAGTAATCCATCTGTTACCTTATATGCTTGCTCAGACAATGGCTGACTTGATGCCATGTTGATTTCTGCCCCTACGTTGCCCTGTACAGCCACTATAGGGACCAAGTCTGTGGTTTGTGTAATGCTGCTGTCCAGCAAAGGAGATTACTATGTTGGTGGAGGCATGTATGACATGTAAGGTATTGCTGAGTCCATACAGCCATGTATGTGTTCAATCAGTTGTTTGTAGTGGGCATGGCCACAAAGTCATAACACAGTTGCACACCTCTCCAATTTAGTAATGATAATCATGCTTATTGTACTAACCATGGCTGTGTCAGGGCAATGTAACAAGAAGAAGCTGCAGAAATGTTACTGTTTTGGGTGCACAGTAACTAAGATTACACATGTGTACAACATGTACAGATTTTTCAACTCACATTTTCCATTCCATGTCTGTTTTCATGAGGTGGATATATACACCTACTCATACTGACATGTGCATAGCTAAAACCTCATGTACATGTCTGTTCTATGTCAGTATGGCCCACTAAATTCACACTTTTGCTGCACAACCATCCCTCTCAACCTGTTACAGCAGGACATCTGTAGGATGCCATACATACATGGGTGCAATGGGACAAAATCAGTGACAGTGACTCAATATTGCTGTAACATACTTGAGTCATTCAATAGCACAGTAGCCTTTGCACCGACAGGTATCTCCTGGAGGATGTCCAACAGTCATATGGCAGAAAGAGAGGGGAAAGGCTAGGAGGGTGGTATTGAGGGTAAGAATTGTTAATGTTAGCAGTATGAGTGGTATAGGGACAAGGCTAGCTGATATGATGGCCAGGGGATGGTTGATATATTGTGTGTGTGCAAGAGACCACATGGAAGGGGATTATGGCTGGTTGTATGGTAGGCAGGTCATAATTGTGCTATCCAGGTATGGACTGGAGGTGAAAAGGGGTAGTGCTTCTGCTGAAGGAACAGTATGCCTAGAGTGTTTTTGGAGGATGACATAAGTGTCTGATAGAGTGATGTTGCTGAAGGTGTAAGCTGATGGTGTAATGATGACTTTTGTTAGTGCATATGCTATGAAAGTTGGTTATGCGATGGATGAGGAAGAGAAATGTGACATCAGTTGGATGACATGCTGATGACTGTAACCAAGGGTGACAGACTGGTCACTGCAGCAATTGTCAATGGGCCTGTTGGTGAAGGGAACAGAGGAGATGGGGAATTGATGGGTATGTATGGTGTTAAAAGGAGTGGAGACGGTGAGATGGTAGTGGATTTTGCAAAAAGGATGGACATGGCTGTGGTGAATACACACTATAACAAGAGGGAGGACCATAGGGTGATATACAACAGTGGAGTAAGATGCAAACAGTTGGAATATATCCAATGTAGGAGGGCCAGTTTGAAGGAGATTCGAGACTTTAAAGTGATGACAGGGGAAAGTGTATTTAGGCAGCAGAAAATGTTGGTATGTGAGATGATGTTGGTGATGAGATGAAGAGGAGTGTGGGGGCAGCACCAAGGATCAAATGGTGTTAACTGGAAAAGTGTGCTTGTGAGGTGGAGTTCAGGGAAGAGTTGAGACAGGTACTTTGGTGGCAGTGACAATCTAACAATTATCTGGTTAAGTACACCAGAGCTGGTAAGGGAGACAGTTTGACAGGTGCTTGGGGTAATGTGGATGGAGGAAGCAGTACAAGGACACCTGTTGGTGGAATGAGGAAGAATTTGACAGTATACAGAGATAGAAGCTGGGGAAGGAGAAGTGGGATTGTCAGAGAGATGAGGATAGTATGCAGGAGTATGAGGAGATGATGTGCATGGCAAGGAGAGAGGTGGCAAAGGCTGAGGATGGTTATATAAAGAGTTCAATGACAGGTTAGATACTAAGCAGGGATGAAAGAAATTATACTGATTGGCTGGAGAGATGCACTGAGCTAGAAAGATGTGCAGCAGATAAGGATGATAAAGGATGATGAGGTATATGTACTCACAAGCAAGGTGTGTGTTGAGAACATGGACAGTGTACTTTGAAAGGCTGATGAATGAAAAGAATGAGACAGAGAAGGTCGGGTGACGTGGGTATGGTGAATCAGGAAGTGCAATGGCTTAAGGAGGATGCAAGGATAGCTATGAATAGGATGAATACTGGAAAACCTGTTGGTCCACATTACACATCTGTGGAAGCATGGGGCTGCTTAGGGGAAATGGCAGTGGTGTGTTAGCCAGACTGTTTACTGATATCTTGGGAAATGTGAGGTTGCTTGAGGAGTGGAGAGAAAGTGCTTAGGTACGGTGTTAAGAATGAGGTTGATGTGCAGAGCTGTGATAACTACAGAGGGATAACATTGACCAGTCACAGCATGAAGTTGTGGGTAAGAGTAGTGGAAGCTAGGTTATGCAGGGAGATAAGGAGTACTGGTCAGCAGTATGTTGTCATGCATGGAAAAGGCACTACCGATGTGATGTTTGCTCTGAGCATGTTACTGCTGAAATACAGAGAAGGTCAAGAGTTGGTCTGTGTCTCTCTGGACTTACAGAAAGCATATGACAGGGTGCCTAGGCAGGAGTTGTGGTATTGTATGATGAAGTCATGAGTGGAAGAGATATATGTAAGACTGGTACAGGATATGTACAAGGGTGGTGTGACAGCATTGAGGTCTGCATTAGGATTGATGGATGCGTTTAAGGTGGAGGTGGGATGACATCAGTGATCAGCTGTGAGCCCTTTCTGATTTGCAATGATGATGGACAGCTTGACAGACAAGATCATACCGGAGTCCCCATTGACCATGTTGTTTGCAGATGACATTAAGATCTGTAGTGAGAGTATGGAACAGCTTTTGGAGACCCTGGTGAGGTGGACATATGGTCTAGAAAGGAGAGGAATGAAGGTCAGCAGCACTAGGACAGAATATCTGTGTGTGAATGAGAGGGAGGATAGCAGAATGTTGAGGATGTATGGATTACAGTTGGCAAAGCTGGATGTGTTCAAATGATTGGGATCAACATTTCAGAGTAATGAGGACTATGCAGGACAGGTAAAGAAGAGAGTACAGGCAAAATGGAGAGGGTGGAGAAGAGTGTCAGGAGTGATATGTGACAGACGAGTACCAGTAAATGTGATATGTAAGGTCTACAAGAGGGTAGTGAGACCACCTATGTTATATGGATTGGAGACAGTGGCATTGACAAAAAGGCAGGGGTCAAAGCTACACATGGCAAAGTTACAGATGTTATGATTTGCACTGGGTGTGACATGGCTGCACAGGTTTAGCAATGTGTATAGGACAGGTTCAGGCCATGTTGGGCAGGTATGAGACAGTGTTGGAGATGCAGCATTACATCAGTTTGGACATGTGCTGAGGAGGGGTGCTGAGTATATTGTGAAAAGGATGGTAAGGATGTAGCTTCCAGCTAAGAGGAAGACAAGAATGCCTCAGATAAGGTTTCTGGGTGTGGTGAGAGAGGGCATGCATGGGGCTGGTGTGAGAGAGCAAGATTCAGAGGACAGGCAGAAATGGCAACAAATGATCTACTGTGGCAATCCCGAATGGGAAAAGCCAGAGGACAATAAAGGGAGATGTTGTAATGTCAGTCTTCACAGATTTGGCAAGGATTTGACTGACGTAATACAACTCTATGGGTAAATGACTACAAATATGAGGCACGCATATGGTAAGTGTGCAGAACACTGGACAGTTGAATGGTATGAGCTCAGTATATAACATGCAGTTCAACACACACATCTACAGCAATATCCTAGTTATATGCACAGGTAACATATGGATATGTACAACATCTCAGTAGCTGGCCTAGTCACTACAGACAGAGCCATATGCTATGGCCATCAGTGCTGTTCAGCAGTACATCAGTACAGCAAGTCTTGTTGAAATATATGCTTTCAAATCCCTATTTTCCATTATTACAGACCACCTACTGCATTTAATTATATGCTTACTTGCTTCACATATCTTTTTTTCTGGATATTTCACAGATATATCCTTTTTTATTTTTTTTTCTCACATTACTTCAGCTTTGCATCGATGGACCATGACAGAGGTGGTTTGAATTGATGGCAGCTTGTCTTTAATAGGTAATGCTCATGACCATGTGATGGCCTGAGCACCAATTGGTGTTCCCCAGTTGCTAATTGCATGCAGAGCAGCTGTGTAGTTCATAGATTCATCGATTCTTACTAAGCTAACTACCCTTGCGAGACATTTTAAGCTTAGCCAATTATCCCTTGTGAGACTCAAACCCTGCACCTTGTGTTTGTAAGGCAAACACCTTAACCATTAGGCCACCCTCCCTTATTCCAATAGCCAATGTTATGGCAACACACCCCTATAATTGAGTACTCAATGTGGGTGTTGGCCCTTTCCCTTGCCTGTGCGGAACAGATCCTGGATGTGTGTGAGATAATACCTCTTAGAACAAGACCTGTGGAGACAAGCCAACTAAATGGTGGCAAAGATTCAAGACTTAGGGGCAGAATGTGAATATTGATGTTATATGTTTTGAATACTGCTTGTTTAACAGGGTTTGTCTGAACATGCTACTTCTGCATGGGTTTCAGTCTGACAAAGTTATATATCTGCATAGCTCTCAACTGCAGGGCTATCCACATAATGGCCAGAGGTTTGCCTGTTATGTTTGGTCTTTTCCCGACAGGTGTTGTCCTTGGAAAATCAGTAGCATTCTCTGGTGATTGTAGTCAGTACATGTCAACATCCATTTGTGTTTCAGACTTTATATCCCTCAGAAAATATATGTTGCAACAAACCCTGTGACACCATAGACAGCACAAGGAACAAGAAACTAAGGGTAATGCTGCTAAACACCAGAAGTCTTAACCTCAAGATGCATGCACTCAAAGCTCTCCTCAGTATGGAGAACATCGATATTTGTGCAGTGACAGAAACCTGGTTCAAGGCTCCAGAGAGCACCCCAGCACTACCAGGCTATACCTTGTATCATGCTTTTCGGCCCCAAAACCCGGACCGAACCACAAAAGGAGGGGAAGTTTCCATATTTATCAAGGATATCCACACCTCCAGGTTAGTGGCATTGCACGAAGTATCGGAGACCATCCATGTGCAACTAACAGTGGGCAAGACTGCTTTTCAGTTTATAGCATCCTACAGACCACCCTCTCAAAGTCAGGAATCCCATTCGGCTTTCCTGAAAACATTGGAGAACATGAAGATCTCTCCGAACACCATTATATTGGGCAACTTCAACTACCAAATCATTGACTGGGAGCAATACTCAAGCCCCAGCACCTTAGCCCAAAGATTCCTGGAAATTATAAACTCAAATGCTATGGAACAACTAGTCACCACTCCCACAAGAGGGGACAACAGACTAGACCTGATCATTACCAACATGGGGACTCTATGCTCCACACCAGAAGTATATCCCTCATTGGTAAGATCAGACCATAAATTAATTTCCCTGGATGTCCACATCCCGACCCCACCACCAGCCCAGAAAACCACAGTGAAAAACTTCTCAAAAGTGAACTTTTCACTTCTCAAAACCAAAGTGGAATCCTTCAAGGCCCCAGGGCCAGTGGAAACTACAGCCCAAACTGCAGAATCCTATATAAATGCATTCTACGGACATCTCCAGGAATGCATGGATCATGCTATCCCAAACAAAACCAAGACCCAATCATCCAAAGGCAGGCATCCAAGTCTGGTGGACCCCTGCCATAAATAAACTGTACAACAGAAGGAGGAAGCTACTACATGATAGAGCAAAATCCCTAATAGGGAAGGCATCTCTGATCAGTACTAGCAAAAAATTACGATCCCTCATAAAATCCTCCAAGGCTAGCTTCGAGAGAAAAATTGCACAGGACACCAAAGACAATAATAAGGCTTTTTTCAGTTATGTTAGAAACCTGGGATGCAACTCCCAGACTTGTTCTGAGTTGATTCTAAATGACAGAAAATACAGTGAACCCACAGACATCGCCAATATCCTGGCAGACAGGTTCAGTGCAAACTTCTCCACAACCTCCCCCCCAAAAGAGCAAGTATCTATCCCGGCAGAGGGCTGCCTCCCAAACATCTCAGATACTCAGGTGAAGGCTGCCCTCTCCAAAGTAAAAAACACTGCTTCCGTGGGACCAGATGGCATCCCAGGTTGCGTCCTACATGAACTACAAGAGGAACTAATCCCTCAAATAAAACAGCTATACAATCTCAGCCTCACAACAGGATATGTGCCCACAGAATGGCGTACAGCAACAGTGGTCCCACTCCACAAAGGTGGAGCCTCTATGGACCCTGGAAACTATCGCCCCATAAGCCTGACTAGCTTAGTCTGCAAGGCTATGGAGAGGATCATCATGGAGCTCATAAACAAAGACATTGGGGACCTACAGACACTAGATCCTACCCAGTTCGGCTTTGTCAAGGGCAGATCCTGCCTTTTGAACCTGGTTGACTTCTTTGAAACAGTCACCAAAGCCATAGATGAAGGAAAGGTAGTCCACACAGCCTATCTGGACCTTGCAAAGGCATTTGACACAATACCCCACTCGGGCATCATAGATAAGCTATTCAGCTTAAATATAAACCCCTATGTCACAAGATGGGTCGCAAACTGGCTCAAAGTCAGAACCCACAGAGTAAGAGTTGCTGGAGCCATGTCAGACTCGAAACCGGTCACAAGTGGCGTCCCACAGGGTTCTGTCCTGGGACCACTCTTGTTCGGTATATACTTTTCCGAGGTAAAGACAAACGTGGGAGGACTATGGCTCACCAAGTTCGCAGATGACTGCAAACTGGACACCATAATCAACTCTCCAGCTGACACAAACATCCTTCAAAAAGGTCTCACAGAGACAGATAACTGGTGCCAGCGCCATGGTTTAAAGCTAAATGCCAAAAAATGTATAGTCATACCCTTTGGCAAAAACAATGTGCCCACAAATTACCACATAGGCGGAAACCCATTAAGTACAGAGAAAGTTATTAGGGACCTGGGGACCCAAGTTGATAGCAATTTCTCCTTTGAAAACCACATTGCCAAAGTAGTTAGAAAGACCTTCTACATAGCTCACCTCATCACAAAGGGTTTCACATCTAGATCAAGAGAGGTAATCGTGCCCCTTTATTCATCCCTCATCAGGCCCATCATAGAATACAATGCCCCTTTTGGGATGTACCTTACCCGACACCTGCAGCAATTAGAAAGACCCCAAAAGTATCTCACCAAGAGGATCAAGGGTCTCAAACAGATGCCATATGCTGCCCGGTTAAAAAAACTCCAGCTCTACTCAGTTGCATACCGCCTACTTCGAGGCGATCTATGCCTGACATACAAAGCTATGTCAAATCCAGAATTAATGGACATGCTCCACCTCAGTAAATCTAAATCCCTTAGAGCCACACTGAGGGACTTGAACCTCAGCACAGAAATAAATAGAACTTGCTGGAGGGACAGGTTCATAACCCAGAGGCTCCCTTCACTCTGGAATAGAATTCCAGTTCATGTGAGGCAGAGCACCTCACTGAATCTCTTCAAGAAGAATCTCGATAAGTGGATGGGGGATCTTAGGTTTGTCCCAGGGATTACTCCCATGTCACTATTAGACAGAGGCACAGTAAACTAAACCTTAAAAAGGGCACAGTATACTCAAATCAAGGGGTGGTGTAAGCCATACAGAATCAGGCTAGGCTTATAATTGCCCCCGGGCAGATAGCCTAGTATGAACCTATGAACCAGCAATTTTCTCAGTGTATAACAGTAATATGTCAAGTATGGCCATGCTTTTTGGCCTCTGTCCCAAATTATGTCAGGCTTGGTACAGATGCCATACTTTAGGAGGGTGATAGGTAGGGTCTACCATTATTTTGTTCTGTCATTCCTGCTGTGGGGAAAGGGTGGACAACATGTGGGACACTGTACATCCAAGAAGTTGTTTTATGGAGACTGCTGTTAGATGCCCTTGTAACATATCCATGGTAGTAGTCACAAAAGAACATTTGTTATGTACAGAATCAGTTTAAATTCTTAAATGTGATACTTTATCCCCTAGGGGATAGACTGTGTTGCGTAATTTGAGGCTGTGTATATACATGTAATTAAGTGCAGTGGGTTACAGGGTACTGCTTTGAAAAAAGCCTGTTTCTCACTTTGGTCAAACAGTTATAAAAGAACAATTGTTATGTACAGAATCAATTTATATTTTTAAATGTGATACTTGATCACATGATGAGGAGGAGGAGTGCAACTGGAGGCTGTGTATGTAAATGTACTTAAGTGTTAATTGCTTCTTCTAACTAAGGCAAGTATTTCTTGTAATGTGTTACTTCTTGAAGGCTTTGGCAAAGACATCAGAGTAAAATGAACTTGTGTGAATTACTGTTTGCTTGTATTTTTGTTTACTATCTTCACTGTCATTGAGGTCACTGTATATGTCTGGCCATTGTGTATGGCCTATCATGTTTTTGTAGCAGCATACTGTTCATTTTTTATTTGGACTGGGGGGGTCAGATGTGAGTGTCATGGGTCCTTTCGTATCCAACTGTGCATGCTACCCCAGTTATGGGTGGTCTATCAACAGCATATGTTTGTATGGGCATTTAGAGGCACGTATGCATATAATATATATATATATATATATATATATATATATATATATATATATATATATATATATTTATATATATATATATACACATCAGTATTTTGTGGTAATATATCTATATATTGTTAAATATATATATATATATATATATATATATATATATATATATATATATATATATATATATATATATGTGTGTGTATCTCCACACATATCTATCTCTCTATATATATGTAAATACATTTGTTTTCATGTATATATTTGTAGATAATCATTCCTCATTCCACAGTGTCTTTCCTATTGTAAACTGACTGCATTGCATGATATGTTGTAAAAAACATATCCAGTAGGGGATACATAAAAACATACAGCTGAAACACCAAGAACAAGATAGTGTAGTATTCAGAGTCCCAGCTCTGCATGCAAAGGTGCATGGTTGGAGCACTACAATAGGCAATCTAATCTTACACGGAAAAGCAATGTCAAAAGTACTAATTTCATAATACAATATGTGTGGAATCATATTCGTCCATCAGTGTACTGTAGCTGGTGTAACATGCAAGTGTGAGTCCATATAACATGTGATACTACCCATGTAAACAAAAATAATAAAAGCAAAAAACATGTGATACTACCCACGTATACCCAAGTGTCCTGTACAGTATAGTCACACCCCTTGAGAGCACATAAAAGCATGTTATGTACAGGAAATTAAATAAACCTATTACAGGATGTAATTTCTCTGCTATTTTATAAGACTGGAATGTGGGCAATGTTTACCAGGGCTGAGCTATGGTTAGTAGGTTTACACATTGCTTAAATCTGAATGATAACCAGTACTTAGCTCTGCTAAGCATATTTGCACACTGGTAAGTGACAATAAGCGAAGCCTATACAGGTTAAGTGCCTATCAGTTTAACCGTGTTTTAGAGCCCTGAAAACCAGCTTACAGCTGCTTAAAAGTGCCTTAATCACACTGTATCTAGCAATCCTTCTTTTGGCCTGCAACAAAATAAGCAGCTGTGCTCAGTCTTGAACCTGGGACACTATACACCATAGTCACACCAATTTAACACTAGACCATCTTAGCTGTGATATGTTAGTATGTTTTTTACAACATATCATGCAATGCAGTCAGTTTACAATAGGAAACACACTGTGGAATGAGGAATGATTATCTACAAATATATACATGAAAACAAATGTATTTATATATATAGAGAGATAGATATGTGTGGAGATACACACACACACACATATATATATATATATATATATATATATATATATATATATATATATATATATATATATATATACACATCAGTATTTTGTGGTAATATATTTATATATTGTCCAGGATGTCAAAATGGTGGTCAATGGGCCCAAGATAGGGACCTCTTTGAAATACTGCTCTTATTTCTCTGTCTCCAGTAGCAACTGTTCTGCCTTGCTACAAGATTAGCAGTCTTGCAAAGTCTTGAACCCGGGGCCCTCCACATTATAGTCAGGTCAGTGCACCACCACACCATGTAAGTCTATGAAATACTGATGCTTTTCCAAACATATCAGTCAGTAGAGTCATTCAACAGCAGAGAAAAGATTCTGTAGAATCAGTCAGGTTTTCTATATATTCATGTACTTATGTATGGTGATGCATATATGTGGACAAATCTAGGCACAAAATATATCTATAGAGATATACATGTAAAATATACACATATATAGAAAAGTATATAAATACACACACACACACACACACACTCACACATACATATATATATATATATATATATATATATATATATATGTGTGTGTGTGTGTGTGCCACTGACGTGTGTGTGTATATATATATATATGAATATGTCTACATATATATATATATATATGTATATATATTTATACATATGTATATGTATATATATATATCTATATATATATATATATATATATATATATATATATATATATATATATATATATGTATATACATATCTATATATAATATATATCTATATATATTATATATATATATATATATATATATATGTATTGATTCTCGTTTCTATCTATACATGTATTTCTAAATGTGTATATTTCATATGTATATCTCTAGATATGAAATGACAAAGTGCTGGATGGACGCAATAAGACAACAAAGCCTAATAGTATGGTTAACCATACTACTGGGCTTTGTTATCTTATTGCGTCCATCCAGCACTTTAGCATTTCTCAAGTTTTGTGATTTGTGCTGCTTTGTGGCTTTGATTTTCTCTATATCTCTGCATACATTACATATTTATTTGTCCATATATGTATGCATCTCCATACACATATTCATTGGTATATGTATATACAAAACTTGACTAATTCTACAGGATCATTGCTCTACTTTTGAATGACTCTGCTGAATGATATGTTTGAAAAACATCAGACATATCTACAGCTCAGATGGTTTAGTGGTAGATAGCTATTGCTGTGGCTATGGTTTGCAGGGTCCTGGGTTCAAGGCGTGTGAGGGCTGGTTATTTTGCTCCTGCTCAGAACAAGGGCTGTTGGATACAGAATGTTTAAGACACTTTTCTGCAGTTGTAAGTGGGTTTGCTCAGGTTTGTGTGGCAGTAAGCAATGCAAACTTATGGTTAAATATGCTTACACACACCCCTAAAAGTGTTTAATCTGAGTTAGCTTTGCTTAGCCCCATGCAAACACACTTACTCCTACTTATGACTGCTTAAACCCGCTTAACCCTGTGCTAATTTCTTTAAAAGAAAAGAAAAAAGGGGTGATAGGAAAGTGGTGAAAAAGGGGGCACAAAGAGGGAAAACAATACGATAGAAAGCTAGGGATGTGTAAGACAGGTGTAGGGAAGGTCCATAGCTGTCCATTTCTTCTACAGCAACAGCTGTGCATATATACAGAATTTGGAGGTAAATTTAGACACTCCACCCCCTGAGAGAGGGGTGAGGACAACAATAATGTGTTGTGAAGCTAATTAGACCAGATTACATGTGTCCAGTGGACACGTGAGACAAATGGACAGTAATGTATGTGGTGGCATTTTTGTGGGAACAGATTGCCCTTTTTTTTTTTTTAAGGTGAGAGTGGGATGTTGGGGAAGGATAGTAGGTATATTTGGGGAGATAGGTTGAGTAGGTAGACAGACAAGACAGACAAGACAGCATACAGGGGTGGTATATGACACATGTGGGGGGTAAAAACCTTGGACAGGGAGGGTTGATTGGTAATCAGATGCCCACAAGCCCCCAAATGGATACAGTGGGACTGAGGTCCCTACCCATGGGCAGTCACCAATGCACCTGCATGACCCCGAAGGTGGCTATGCTGGGGACTGAGCTGGAGGGGCAGACTGACCTTCTAGATGTGCCATGTGGCCCTCAAGCTGGTGTAGCAGATCTTCAAATTCTTTGCAGAGCTCCCTATGCACCACACCCCGGACTTGGCTTTGGGTGACAGTATCCTGTCCATGCCCATGCCCAGGGTGGGGATGAGCTCCATCCCTTGTGGCGGTTCCACCTGAAGGTGGTGCAGGACCAGCAGATGAGGAGATTCTGGGGTGGGTCACAGATATGCTTTGGCCAGATGAGTTCCTACACATATTCACATAGTCAAGGTTACATATATGCAGTCATAACTGTGTTTGTGTGTGTGTGTGTGTGTGTGTGTGTGTGTGTGTGTGTGTGTGTGTGTGTGCGTGTGTGTGCTAGTTCTATAATCCACCTTGATTTCTATCGGTCACCCTGGGTGTTGGCTGCTGTGACCACTGGTTGTGACAGCATGACCCTTAAGGGGCATTTCTTGGAGGGGACTACTTAGTGTATGTACTTCTCCTGCTGTCATTTGCAGCCTTGGGGTTGGACAGTAGGTATTGTACACAGTGTATAATTACAGGCTTTTTACAGCTCATTCATACCTTTTCTTACTTGGCGGACCTGTGGAGGGAATTTCCGTTAACAATACCTGACTGCGGTGACCACTAGCTATAATAGCATGACCCTTGAGGGATATTTCTTGGGGGGACTACTTGGTGTACATACTTCTCTTGCTGTCATTTGCAGCTTTGAGGTTGAACAGTTGGTGTTGTACACAGTGTATAATTACAGACTTCTTACAGCTCATTTATACCTTTTTTTACCTGGCAGACCTGTGGAGGGAATTTCTGTTCACTATACCTGACTGTTTCTTCACATATTCACATATTATTGGATGAGATTATACATACAGCTTAATAGCACTCCCGGGATTGAACCATGCCAGTTTGTGCAAAATTAGAACATAAGGCTGTGTTTCATCACAATGAGCCTCTGAAGAACTGCTTTTTTGTCCGACTGTTTTCAGAATAATAGTGCATTGTTTGGACAATCTCCCTGGTAATTCTGATATTCATGCATGGCAGATGCTTGTTATAATCTGTAGTCAGACCTTGACATATTACAGTATGGAAAAGAGTGGTTAACACAGCATTACTATTCAGGGATCAGATCCTGGTGCATAGAACATTTCTTATAGCTAATCCGTTAACATCAACATTACACATCTACATTCAAACTACCATATACCAAAGTACACACAACAGTCTGGTGTTTAGAGTTTTACTGACAGGTACTGTTACACTTTTACTGATATATATCCTGTATATCAGTATTACTCTGCTTCAGTACAAACAGTACACATTACCAACTACTGGCAGATAGTCTATATATTTGCCCTGACTACTGCTAGCTAGATTAGTACTCACTAGCCTTGCAATCCAGCCTTAGCAGCCTCCTGGTGTGGACTTTCAAGTTTGCAGCCCTCTCTTCTGCAGCTGTACTGGAGATAGAGAAACATTTATGCATACATTTCCATGTCATACTTAGGCTGGACTATGATACTTGAGAATTGATAGTGGTACTTACACACTGTTGGGACATTCCGTGCCTGAGCATCTTAGGCCCACTGTTCCAAGAGGTCCCTCTTCCTTCGCTTCAAGTCAGCATAGTAATGCCAGACCTGGTCACCAGTTTGAGGTATGCCAGTTGCACTGGTGAGGTCATGAGTGAGTCTGCCATAGGCTTTGCTTTGAATTGGAAGTGATGGTACTGGTCCTGCAGCAGTCGCCCTTCATGTTTTTTACAAGGAGTCCAACCATGACCCTGGACTCCTGAATGCCCCAAAGCTGCACCCGAAAGTGCACACCTTCTCCAGCACCAGCCATAGTGTCTGCAGTGATCATCTACAACTGGTTATGGTTAAATTCCTGCCTGTGGGGTTTAAGTAGGGCTGGATTCCTACCCTTTGATATGATTGGTCTAATTTGAATATGCTGAGCTAAGCTATGTGCAAACCCATTTAGCTAAGGTTGGCAGTGCTTAAAGGGGTATGTTGACCAGTGCTTACTAATGGGCAAATCCGTTTAGCTGGGCTACTCATTGCTTAGCATTTATATTTAAGCAATGCTTACACCAGGCAAGCATAGCTCTGCACTGGTTAACATGGCTCAAATTTAATTTTATATACTATTAGCTTTATGGGATTGAGTCATCATTACTGACATATTATAATTTTATGTTTACCTTCCCTGACATCTCAATATGTGTTTTCATTACATTTATTCTTGTGTTACTATACTGTATGGGGCATTTGTGTTTTTATGGGTGTTTCACATCTTTTCTGGACTGATGCCTCATTTTTGGATCTCCTACACTACCCTGGATGATAAATATTATTTACTACTTCATTTATTAACATATATCACTTTTACAACTTTCACATATAAAAGTGAACATACTTCATTGGGGCTCATACCATGAATGCCTCCATATAAGAAGAAGCTCTAACCACTATACTCTTTCAGATTGTTTGTTTTATTCATATATTCCTATTTAGCTCCTTTGTATATTTAAGCTATGCTAAGCACAGCTGCACGACCTAAACACCCGCTCAGTTACTCTTAAATTTTATTGCGGCATAAAAAAATGATTAAATTATGTGTTTTATTTTGTTTAATGTGGGGGGCTGTGCTTATGTTCCATCACATGTAAAATGTTGAAGGGATGACAGGTTTGCATTAGCATGAATTTTATAGAGGGTATGTAGTCATACTTCTCAACTTCTTAGAGCAAACAATCTGGATGAAGCCTTACATGATGTGGGGACAGATAGGGACAGGTTTTAAAAATTGCTCTTATGAACTTAGTTGACAGAATACTAGGTTTTGCATTAGCGTGAATTTTCTGATGGTTGTGGAGTCTTACACTCATATCTTTTGCCATTGTTTGCAGACTTCACTCATCAGCTATTTGCCACTGTAGTACACATTTTAGGTTGCACACATCTATGAGGCTTAAATCTAGACATTCTGTGACAATCTATATGGTTGGGGGTATGCCATGGACACTTACAGTGTCAGCGAACATCCTCTCTGCTTTTGAATTGCCAAACGGCACTTCTGGAGTGCAGGGAGCATGTGTATTGTAAGAGCACTGCTCTCGGACACACCACCTGCAGTCGCACACAGACCCATGTCCGTTTTAGAACATGGCCGCATGCCTTCATGCATATGCATGGCATGCGTGCTGCATGGGAATGATCCATTCTGTGCAAGAATAGTTTATTCTTGCATGGAAGTTTGTTGAATTCCAGGGTAGGACTATAAGGATTAATACATACAATGTTCAGAAAATAAGAGTCTGTCTAAAACAAATCAGTTTATACAGGGAAAAACTTACATAATGCAAGATAATATAAGAACAATAACAGTAAAAGTTACACAATATAAGGTGGATGTGGTTTGAAGTGGCCAGAAAGAGAGAAAGAAGTACTAAACAAAGAGAGGAATGAAATGGAAAAGATAAACAGATTCTTCAAGGTTCACTATGTTAATATATGCATCAGGAAAGAGGAGAGAAGATAAGCTGAACAGGGAGGGAACAGTGATCTGGAATGAATAAGTGAAGACAATTTATAAAACACTTGCATTCATTCATATGGGAGATGTTGGGCACAGCTTAAGGAAGATAAGTAGTCAAACGGTGTGGTGCATAAAGTTTGACATTTGAAGAATTTAGATATTTATTTCAATAATAATATAACAGTCATTAGCCTACATCTTTGGAATGAAGTGTAGCTGGCTGAACCAGTGCATTGTGCTGGTCCCATATACCAGCACCCCACCCCCTCAGCTCTACAAGTAATGAGCAAAAAACAAGAAACTGATTCCTTTTACTGGTAAATTAACCAGGTGGCCAGATACAGGGCACCCCCCCTGCCCCAGACATTCAGGTTCTGTCTACATGCCTTGACACAGCCTTCTTTTCTTACATTATATAAAACAAGAATAATAAAAAGTACAAAAATAAATAAATACATTTTTTTTGTTTTCTTTAAACTGTAGCAACAGTTTGCTACATTTTATACCCTGCCTGCTATAAGAACTACAGCACTCATGTTTTAGTTATAAAAAGAAAAAAAAAAGATTTTTTTTTCTACATTTAAACTGTAGCAAAAATGCTTGCAGCAAATGCAGCTAACCATTTCTACAGTTTATACCCTGCACGGGGCAATAGGGCACTCAGGATTTAGCAAAATGCTTCTTACAAATGTAGCAATTACTCAATATAAGGGTAGATGTGGTTTCAAAAGACCATAAAGAGAAAGGAAAAGAGCTAAACCAAGACATGAAAGAAATGGGAAGGTAAACAGATTGAGGAAAGATATGGGCAAGGTAAACAGATCCTGTCAAGGTTCATAATGGTATTATATACATGAGAAAGGATCATTGTAGATAGGTGGGACAGGAAGACAAACAGTCATCGAGAATGAAAAGTGAAGAAAATTTCTAGCTGTTGCTACAGTTAGACCACACACTCAAAGCTACCGAGCTCAGATTTGACTGCAGACCCAAACTGTTATATAAAAAATGTGATTAACGAACTTAAATAATAAAAAAGAAAGAAAATATGAGCATTGCTTTCGCTGACAGGCAGACGTGCAAATCTGCTCGGTCAAGCATCCTGTTTATCGAACAGATGTTTTGTCAGGTGGTTGTTTTGTCAAAACAGGTAAGTAGGATGTAAAATAGTTGCATGTGGGGGGGGGTTCAGAAGATTTGCAGATTAGGGTTAGATAGAAAGGTTATGTAAGGTGGTAAATTAAGCATTTGTGCAATTGTAGTGTTTAGGGTTAGGGTTAGAGTTAGGTTAGGGGATAGATTTAGTGAGTGTGTGTGTGTGCTTGTACATGTGCGTGCGAGTGTATGTGCATGCATGCATACGTGTACGTGCGTGTGTGTGTGTGTGTGTGTGTGTGTGCTGTGAGTGTCTAAGTTGTTTTGTGTAGTGGTAGTGTTATGGCAAGGGTTTGTTTTTTAATTTAAGATGCATGCTAGGGTTAGGTGCTGAGGCAGAGTTAGGAGCTGCATGCATTCCTAAGGGGGAGCAGGTCAATGACACATTCCTACAGTACACAGATTAAAAAACATTCTTTGGAAATAGCCTGACGGATAAGAATCAAAGCAATCAAGGATGGCTAAAGTTAATCCAAAATCAAGTCTGAACACTCGCAAGCAGGAATCCATGGTTTACTTTGTCAGTTGCTACTAAGGGACCACAGAGGACCAAAACAGAATAAAACTGTCAATCCTTCACCACTATATGATTCCCATCTCTAATTTGGGACATCTGAAGCTACAAGCTACTTCTGTCAACTTAAGGAGTGGTGACATTAAACATGATACTGAAAACAATTAATACAAATGGATTATGAGTTTAAATGTAATTGCGGAGCCTGGATTAAATGATGGATATACTCTTAAACATGTTGTAAAGAAGAAAACACTTAATCATTGAATTTGTCACATGATTTATGATGTCATAGTACTTGGTTTATAAAGTTTCATGTGTTTGCATTTTGTTTTATAGAACCTGAAAAAGTGCCTTTTTGGTGTGAAATCACTTGTTTTGTTGTGTTGTTTAATAAAGGTTTCCCCTCTTAACTGAAATAGTTTTTTTTTTTTTTTTTTTAATCAGACTTAAACCATAACCTAGTATAGCTCTTCTGCAAGAATCTCCACTTGTACTGTTTACAGAGAAAATGCCCAGAAAAATCTTGGACTCCTCATCTCATCACTTCTGTGCTTTAAAATGGACACTACCCTCACCTAATCCAGCCATAGCTGTCTCAGCCTCCAGCCATAGCTGTCTCAGCCTCAGATATTTCAGTAAAAGTGGCAGGAAATTGTTGCCCAGATTACTTTTCACATACTTCTTGCATAAAGACAGGCACCAATCAGCCCCTCATCTGTGTGATGGATAGCAAAATATTAAAAAAAACATAGATGCTGCAGCATTATAGTTTGGTTGGCACTTATAAGGTGTGAAACACAGCATTCCTCAATCTCCTTGTTTCCTGCTACAAATAAATGATTACCAGCAACTCTGTCATGGGATGGTTAAAGTTAGTATGACCAGTGGTCTCAACCTTCCATCTCAGGACTGTGTTATATTACCTCACATAAAATGTTCAACAAGTTAGAACATTTAGAGCTTATCAATATATTTAATTATGAGGCTCACAACAAGGTTAATATGTGTCATGTTGCAGTTATAAAATATTCTTTTGGTGTATTAACATTCTTCAGTGCAATTTATTCTGGATTTCATTTACTACTTGCTTTGTCTTGAATGTATAAAGAACCTTTCAGTGTGAAAATGGGAGGAACATGCGCCTTTAAAATTTAAATTGATAAACATTGCTCATAATGAGATACATTTGACAGGTATGAGTATGACAATTTCCCAATCTGCGTAATCTGGTCTTCTTGTGTGCATGCAAAGCTCACCTCAGGTTCTCATGCATGTGGACAAAATTATGTAGAACTCAACACAATGTTTATCAGGTCTACTTGATGTGCATAATTGAGCAATTCAAAAACAAGAATGAGACAAGCATTTAATAACATACTCATCATGCCTAGAGGGGGTAAAATATACACAATATAAGTGAGAAGGGGACCACCCATCAACATCACACTATGGAAAGACAGAACTTTTGTTTAAATACTGATTCTGCTGAGCTTCAATCAATTTCAGTTATATGAAAATATTATCTGCTTATATAAAAGGTATTTTTGCAATTTTCAACTGCGGTGGTGGTGCTGCGGTAGCGTTGTCACCTCACAGTAAGACGTTGTCCTGTTCGATTCTCAGCTAGAGCGTCTTCTGTGTGGAGATATGTGTGAATGGGAGTATCTTCGTTGAAGGTTGTGCATCCAAGCTGGCAACTCGGCACATAAAAATCTACTGCCAATTATTAGCGGACCGGAGTTCCACTGTGGCGACCCATAACCGGGAAAAGCCGAAAGACCTAACACTTTTTGCAATTTTCACATCCCTACTTTCTCACAAGGCTAGCTTTTTGTGCACTGTTCACTGAAAGGCTTAGAAATGCTTTCAGTGTTTCACTGTAAATGTATGTATTGGCCACATCACTCTGATGGAGTAAATTCTACGTGTTCTGGAAGTAGTAAACTGATGTCATGTTATTGTATATTTTAGCAATGTTAAAGCATGTTATACAACATTGTAATTTTGTGCACCTCCTTTAAGAACTTCTACCAAGATTGTTCCATGTGATAGTTGTGCTGGATTCTTATTAAGTAGCAATTGGATGCTGTTATTTTTTATCTGGTTCTTAGTGTGTATGGTTAGGGCAAAAATAATGCCTGACCTTTAGGTAAAGATTGTTTTATAGCTATATGCATTTTCAATGTCTGGCCCTACTGAAGTGTCACAGGTGGAGAATTATTCTACTTTATCAACTGGGATTCCATGTTGATATTTTCAGTGTGAGGAAGGATATGTGCTTAGGGCAATAGTTTTGTAGATACACATATTTTAGTTAGGCCCAAGTAAAGAGTAGCAGCTGGACTATTATTATAGCATTTCTCTTGTAATTTTCACGCTGATGTAAGACCACAGCTGTCAATTTTAGTGTTTTCCATACCAACAGACATATGATCAAGAAATCGGCATGTAATGCTACATCTACCTGCAAGCCCAAGTCTACAGAGCCAGAGAATGAGATGGCATTAGCTACCCTTTCCTTCAACTTCTGCCAAATACCACTTCAACGACCATGCCTGTTGTGAAGTTGTCAGTAATGTCTGTGCTGTCGGTGGCCAAGAGCAGAATTCCAATGTGGTCACTCACCAAGCAACCAATATGATCCATGCTGCTACCCACAGAACAGTTGCTGAGGCATGGGAACAGGAACAGTTGCTGAGCATGGAACAGAGGGTGACATGTGGTGAGCTGCTTACTGAACCACTCCTTGTGGAAATGGAGGAATTCTTGGCCTCATTTAACAGCATTACCACCTGCACAGGGTTCCACAGTGCAGTGCTGGATGATAGGGCAGAGACAGATATACTTAGAGAATTTCCACTGATGATGCCCTCCTACCATCCACTATATAGGTTCATACGTTCATACTAGGCTATCTGCCCTAGGGCATTTATAAGCCTAGCCAGAGTGTGTTTGGCTTTCGCCACCCATTTTAAATTAATTTTGCTATGCCCTTTTTCGAGGTTAGTATACTGTGCCTCTGTCTAACAGTGACACAGAAGTGATACCCAGGGTAAACCTACGATCTTGCATCCACTCATCAAGATTCCTTTTGAAGAGAGTCAATGAGGGACTCTGCCTAACCTGGACTGGGATTTTATTCCAGAGTGAAGGGAGCCTCTGGGTTATGAATCTGTCCTTCCAGCATGTCCTATTTATTTCAGTGCTGAGGTTCAAGTCTCTCGAGCATGTAGCTCAATGGGATTTGGATTTTCTGAGGTGCAGCATGTCCATTAATTCCGGGTTGGACATGGCTTTATACGTCAGGCGTAGATCGCCTTTGAGCAGGCGGTATGCCACTGAGTAGAGTTGGAGTTTCTTTAACTGGGGAGCATATGGCATCTGTTTGAGCCCTATGATCCTCTTGGTGAGGTACTTTTGGGGTCTTTCCAGTTGCTGCCAGGTGTCTGGTAAGGTACATCCCAAAAGGGGCATTGTACTCAGTTATGGGCCTGATGAGGGATGAGTAAAGAGGCAGGATGACCTCCCCTGATCTAGATGTGAATCCCTTCATGATTAGGTGGGCTATATAAAATGTTTTTCTAACCACTTTGGCCACGTGGTTGTCAAAGGAGAGATTGCTATCAACTTGGGTCCCCAGGTCCCTAATTACTTCTTCTGTACTTAATGGATTACCACCTATGTGGTAGTTTTTGGGCACCTTGTTTTTGCCAAAGGGGATGACTATACACTTTTTGGCGTTTAGCTTGAGGCCATGGCTCTGGCACCAGTTGTCTGTTTCTATAAGGCCCTTTTGGAGGATGCTTGTGTGGGCTGGAGAGTCAATTATGGCGCCCAGTTTACAGTCATCTGCGAACTTAGTCAGCCACAGTCCTTCCATGCTGGCCTGTACCTCCGAGAAATATATACCGAACAAGAGAGGTCCCAGAACTGAGCCTTGGGGGACGCCACTTGTAACTGGTTTGGAGTCTAACATGGCTCCAGCAATTCTAACCATGTGGGTTCTGTCCTTGAGCCAGTTTGAAACCCATCTAGTGACATAGGAGTTTATATTTAAGCTGGTGAGCTTATCTATAATGCCAGAGTGGGGTATTGTATCGAAGGCTTTTGCAAGGTCCAGATAGGCTGTGCGGACCACCTTCCCCTCATCAATGGCCTTGGTGACTTTTTCAAAGAAATCAACCAGGTTTAAGAGGCAGGATCTGCCCTTAACAAAGCTGAACTGGGTAGGATCCAGTGTCTGTAGGTCCCCAATATCTTTATTTATGAGGTCCATGATGATCCTTTCCATAGATTTGCAGACCAAGCTAGTCAGGCTTACGGGGCAATAGTTTCCAGGATCCATTGAGGACCACCTTTGTGGAGAGAGACTACTGTTGCTGTACGCCACTCTTTGGGTACATATCCTGTAGTAAGGCTGAGACTAAACAGTAGTTTTATGTTTGGGTTTAGCTCTTCTTGGAGTTCATGTAGGACGCAGCCCGGGACACCGTCTGGTCCCATTGATGCTGTGTTTTTTGCTTTGGAGAGGGCAGCTCTTACCTGAGCATCTGAGATGTTAGGGGGCAGCACTCTGCTGGGATAAATATTTGTCCTTTTGGTGGGGAGGGGGGGGGAGTTTGCACTGAACCTGTCAGCTAGGATGTTGGTAATGTCTGTGGGTTCGGTGTATTTTTTGTCATTTTGGACTAATTCTGAGCATATCTGGGAATTCCCACCCAGGTTCCTAACATAACTAAAGAAAGCCTTGTGATTATCCTTAGTGTCCTGTGCAATTTTTCTCTCAAAGCTGGCCTTAGACGATTTTATGAGTGCCCGTAGTTTTTTGCTAATACTGATCAGAGATGCCTTCCCTTTTTGGGATTTTGCTCTGTCATGTAGTAGCTTCCTCCTTCTATTGTATAGTTTATTTATGGCTGGGGTCCACCAGACAGGACGTCTGCCTTTGGAGGATTGGGACTTGGTTTTATTTGGGATTGCATGATCCATGCATTCCTGAAGGTGTTCATAGAATGCGTTTATAAAGGATTCTACGGTCTGGGCCATATTTTTCACAGGCCCAGGGGCTTTGAAGGATTCCACCTCGGTTTTGAGGAGTGTGAAATTTGCTTTAGAGAAATTTTTCACTGTGGTTTTCAGGGCAGGGGTTGGAGTCGGGATGTGAATATCCAGTGAGATTAGTTTAGTGAGGGATACACTTCTGGTCTGGAGCATAGAGTCCCCATGTTGGTGATGATCAGATCCAGTATGTTTTCCCCTCTTGTGGGAGTGGTAACAAGTTGTTCCATAGCATTTGAGTTTATAAATTCTAGGAACCTTTGGACTAGGGTGTTGGAGCTAGAGTAATGCTCCCAGTCTATGTTTGGGTAGTTGAAGTCGCCCAATATAATGGTGTTTGGAGAGACCTTCATATTTTCCAGTGTTCTCAGAAGGCCGAGTGGGGTTCCAGGGTTTGGGAGGGTGGTCTGTAGCAGGCTATAAACTGGAAGGCAGTTTTACCCACTGTTAGTTGCACATGGATAGTCTCTGATGCTTCGTGTTATGCCACCAACCTGGAGGTGTGGGTATCTTTGACAAATATTGATACTCCCCCTCCTTTTGTAGAACGGTCCAAGTTTTGGGGCTGAAAATCATGGTATGAGGTATAGCCTGGTAGTGCTGGGGTGCTCTCGGGAGCCTTGAACCAGGTTTCTCTTACTGCACAGATATCGATGTTCTCCATGCTAAGGAGAGTTTTGAGTGTGTGCATCTTGAGGTTTAGACTTCTGGCATTGAGTAGCATTACTCTTAGTTTCTTATCCCTTGTGATACCTATGGAGGTGGGTTTGTCTTTTGAAACTTGCCTAAAAAAGGCACTATGGGGGTAGCAAGAGCCTTTGCCAATATCCGAAAGCCCAGGGCTGACAGGTGCAAGCCGTCCCTAGCGAAGCATCGTGGCTTGTCGAACATGTCATCCCAGGCTGACAGGCATTGGATCCCCTTTAAATGACACCAGTACTTAAGCCAATTGTTGAAATTGATCATCTTGTCTTCATATTGTGGCATCATTCTTGGTGAGGGTAAGATGCTACTCAAGATCAGGGTCATACCGGCCTGGGCTACATGCTCAGAGAGCTCCTCTATGTCTCTTTTCATGTAGTCCAAGGAGGTACGTCTCAGGTCATTCACACCAGCATGGACAATGACTGAGTCATATTTGTACTTGCCTTGGAGTGACCTGAGTGCTTGTGTTATGTGGCGGATCCTAGCACCCGATAGGCAGCTCACCGTGATCTCCTCCTTGTTCAGCCTGGTGAGCGGGACGTCAGTGTGCCTGACGATAGAGTCACCTATTACAAGTGTATCAGGTGTGTTGTTTAGCCTTAAGGACTGTGACTGTTTGGCACACTGGCTTTGTGAGCTATGTGTTGCATGAGTTTTGTTTTGGGGTAGTGGTTGCTTGGCTGTCTGCTTTGGAGGTCTCTGCTGCTTAGGCAGATTTTTATTTAGAGCTTCCGAGTATGTTTTTGTGTGTTTATGTGTTTGGTTCGCTATCGTGGTAGGTCTTTGTGAGATTGGAATTGTAGTGAGTGTGGTTTCCTTCTCCTCCTGACTGGTTTCGCCAGTACTGAATTGAAAGAGCTTAGCCTCCAGTATGGCTATATGGTTGCATCTCTCACATGTGTTGGAATTTGTTGGGAGGAGGAGAGGGTTGTCTGTGTACATGAGGCAGTTGTAACATTGCCTCAAGATTCCGAGATTCACCAGCTGGACCGGAGAGGAGATTGACAACTGACCTTTGGACATGCTAGAATAGTATTGGGAATTCCTATAATTGAAAAAAAGGCCAATGGGGAACGAGGTACTCAAGGGGAGTTTGTGAGGGTGTAGTGCTTTTAATATTTTAGTGCTGACTTATATAATTGCTTTAGTGAGCAAGTGCCAGGTAACTTAAATGCAATGTGTTTCAGGTAACTTAAATGCAAAAACTACAAACAGTAACTTTCTTTCAAGTGAAACAAGGAAATAAGTACAGTAAGCAATGCAGATATCACTAGGGATCCACCGAAGCATTGAAAAAACGTGTTTTAGGTGGAATTAGCATTTCAGGGAAATAACAAGCAAACAAACAAGCAGCAAACAAATAAAGCTAGATTCAGCAGGCCTGGATCTAGTCTATGCTACAGCAAACAAGGTGTACCAATTTCAGTAAGAAACAGTTCAAATATGCAGGCACTATAAGCCTTTAACCAGAAATTCCCAGCTCAGAAGGGCAGAGTCCAGCCTCTCCTCCCACAAGAGTGCAGACCACGAACCTTCTTAATGTAAAATAACTGGCCTGAAGCCCAAGTGCTTAAACCAGAATGAATACACTTTTAGAATAACAGACACTGAGCCCTCAATCAGCAGTTCCCAACTTAGAAGGATGTAAGCTACCTGTCCTGCCACCACAGTGCAGACCACAAACCTTCCTAATGTAAAACAATGGGTCTGAAGCCCAAGTGCTTAAACTAAAAGGCTTAGAATGAGTTACACCAAGCAGTAATAATTACAATTGAGTACTTTTAAGATGACGCAAAAGCAAAATAAAGTAGGAAGAAACACAAATACAGTAAAAGCAGATTTTTTTTTTTTTGAGTGAGCAAATGAGATGGGCCCAGGAGTTACAGGACAGAAACAAGTGCAAATGCAGGCCTTCAAATCAGAAAGTTGAGAGAGATGGAAGACCACCCAACCGGCCAATAACTACAAATTCTGGGCTAGAACCACTCCTTATGTGGTAGACAGGTTACCTAGTGGTTACCACTCCCACTGATAAGCTAAAAGGCTTCCCTCCAACACAGAAAGGCTTGGGGTCTCAGAAGCTTACAAATAGTCCTGGATACAGCAAATCTGTATCTGGAACACTAATTACAGGAAAGGTAGGAAACAAGCTTACAATTTATTTATTTTTTTTTTCAGAAAAGTAGCAAAAATAGTAGTAAAAACAATTCACATGCAGTGCAAGCTGGCACACTTAAGTATGCAGCAATATTAGTCCACACACAATTTGAAAAAATGTAATTAAATTAAAAAGGACTAAAAGCAAGTGCAGAAAGGGTTTATTAGGTAGAATGCGGTAAAGAGATGGGACTGGGGGAGTGTCCTAGATCAAATCTACAGTGGGGCGGGCACTGCAAAAGCCACCAAATTTAAACTACAACCAAGAACAGGGAGGGGGAGTGAGGAAACCAGTTTCAACAGAGATGTGAGGAATCAGAGTGCAAATTATATATACTGATCTCTGTATATTTGCAGAACACTAAGACAACAGATATCTAAGCAACAATTTAGCTCTATAATACAGAATAATGCAGAAAAATGTACTCAGCTCTATATATCTGCCGGAAGTCTTGTAAGGCTGTTCCCCTTTACCTGTTAGCCATATTACAGCTTACGAGCCAAATAGAAAGGTATGTAACTATGCAACCTAAACCATAACTAGGTAACTGAAAAGGTCCATGTAGTCCCCACTGAAAAAGTAGCACCATACCAGAATGGTAGTCAGATAAAAATGTGCTACACTGAAAAAATCTTTAATAGAATAGGATTAAGCACTTTGATCTTAACACTTAGGACTTCATCAGAATAAAGCCTGTGTAGAAACACCTCATTAAATACATTCACATTACAGTTTATAAACTACGTTTCTCACTTGTATCACATAGGTAAATCTGGCATGCAAGTGCACAATCCACCTGCACAATGTATATGCATGGTTATAACTCAATATCATACAAGTCAAAAGTTGTAATGATATTTTGATGCTGAGTCGCTGCATATGTTTTCTTTTGGTTTATTTACAGGTGAAACCTTGACTGGCATCAGCGTTATGGAACTACCTCTCTTTTGCGATAGGAAGATTATTAGACTTTGATAATGATGGTAGGGATTAAATGGCACAGTCAGGGGATGCAGAGTGTGTGTTTGACTGACGGAGTGTGGGCCCTTCATCCCCTCTTCAGACTATGGATACAGTCTCTATTCCTTTTCATATTCAAGACGCACTACCATCAGATAGTGGACAAGTTGATGGTGACACTGTTGATCAGCAAGTTTGCTGGCTCCCAGTAAAAGTATACCTGAACCTACCCCTGGAAGTCATTGATGAGATGGTCCACATGGGGGGAGGGAGGTGAATACCGATACTCACTGGGGGTATGGTTATCATCCTCACCATGAGGTTACTCTGGCAGTATTTCCAACTCAGTGCATGTGCAGGTCCACTGTGACGAGTTCCACCAGAGACCCAGCAGAAGTTGTGACAGTGATCCAAGCCACTATTATATACTAATAATAATAATAATAATAATAATAATTATTATTATTATTATTATTATTATTATTATTATAACTAAAAGAAAGAAGTACTATTTCTGATATTATCAACATTGCCATACTCTTATTTCGGAAACTGTACCAATCATTCATGCTGGTTGATTGAATAATACTTCATGAAGCCCAGTCTATCAGATTACTTTATGCTCAAGGTCATTGCCTGCTTTTCTTCGGGTACAATGACAACAACTGTATAACTGAAAGTAGAGGAAGCAAGAGTTTCCCCATGATAGAAGGCATAATGATCTCTGCCATCCACATCAAAATATTTTTGTTTTTGTTTATTCATAGGTTCATAGGTAGATACTAGGCTATCTGCCCTAGGGCATTTATAAGCCTAGCCAGAGTGTATTGGCTTCTGCCACCCTATTAGATTAGCCTACTGTGCCTCTGTAAAGTAGGTCACAGAAGGTACCCTTTTAAGATTAGTTTACTGTGCCTCTGTCTAGCAGGGACAGAGAAGAGATCCCAGGGGTGAATTTGCGATTTCCCATCCACGCGTCCAGATTTCGCTTGAAGAGGGTCAGCGAGGGGCTATGTCTAACATGAATTGGGATTCTATTCCAGAGTGAGGGGAGCCTCTGGGAACTGAAGCTGTCCCTCCAGCATGTCCTATTTATTTTTGTACTGAGGTTTAGGTCCCTGGAGCATGTAGCCCTAAGGGACATGGATTTTTTGAGGTGGAGCATGTCCACTAATTCTGGGTTTGACATGGCTTTGTACATCAGGCATAGATCACCTCTGAGTAGGCGGTAAGCAACTGAGTAGAGCTGGAGTTTCTTTAGTCGAGCTGCATAGGACATCTGTTTGTAGCCCATGATCCTCTTGGTGAGGTACTTTTGGGGTCTCTTCAGTTGCTGCAGGTGTCGGGTAGGTACATCCCAAAAGGAGCACTGTATTCAATTATGGGCCTGATGAGTGACGAGTACAAGGGCACAATGACCTCTCTTGATCTAGATGAGAACCCTTTTGTGATAAGGTGGGATATATAGAAGGTCTTTCTAACTACTTTGGCAACGTGATTATCAAAGGAGAGATTACTATTTACGTTGGTCCCCAAATCTCTAATTACTTCTTCCGTACTTAATGGATTACCACCTATGTGGTAATTTGTGGGCACCTTGTTTTTCCCAAAGGGGATGACTATGCACTTTTTAGCATTTAGCTTGAGGCCGTGGCTCTGCCACCAAGCATCCGTCTCTGTGAGACCCTTTTGGAGGATGCTTGTATCAGCTGGAGATTCGATTATGGCCCCCAGTTTGCAGTCATCTGCGAACTTTGTCAGCCATAATCCCCCCGTGTTAGCCTGAACCTCAGAGAAGTATATACCGAACAAGAGAGGTCCCAGGACTGAGCCCTGTGGGACGCCACTTGTAACTGGTTTGGATTCGGACATGGCACCTGCGATTCTGACCATGTGGATTCTATCTCTGAGCCAGTTTGCAACCTATCTTGTGATATAGGGGTTGATATTTAAGCTGGTAAGCTTATTTATGATGCCTGAGTGGGGTATTGTGTCGAAGGCTTTTGTGAGGTCCAGGTAGGCTGTGTGGATTACCTTACCCTCATCTATGGCTTTGGTAACTGTTTCAAAGAAATCAACTAGGTTTAAGAGGCAAGATCTGCCCTTAACAAAGCCGAATTGGGTAGGGTCCAGTGTCTGGAGGCTCCCAATGTCTTTGTTTATGAGTTCCATGATAATACGCTCCATAGCTTTACAGACCAGACTAGTCAGGCTTATAGGGCGATAGTTTCCAGGGTCCGTTATGGCACCACCTTTGTGGAGTGGGACCACTGTACCTGTACGCCATTCTTTGGGTACATATCCTGTAGTAAGGCTAAGACTGAACAGTGACTTAATGTGAGGGATCAGTTCTTCTTGGAGCTCATGTAAGACACAGCCTGGGACACCGTCCGGTCCCATAGATGCTGTGTTTTTGTTTTGGAAAGGGCAGCCTTCACCTGTGCATCTGTGATGTCAGGGAGGTTACATTCAGTTGGGATAGGCATTTGCTTCTTTGTGGGGGAAGGGGGGGGGGAGTTTGCGCTGAATCTGTCTGCCAGGATGTTGGCTATGTCTGTAGGTTCGGTATATTTTGTACCGTTATGTAACAATTCAGAGCATATTTGGGAGTTTCCACCCATGTTCCTGACATAACTAAAGAAGGCCTTGTGATTATCTTTAGTGTCTAGGGCAATTTTTCTTTTGAAGCTGGCCTTTGATGATTTTATGAGGGATCGAAGTTTCTTGCTAATAATGATCAGAGAGGCCTTCACTTTTTGGGATTTTGCTCTGTCATGTAGTAGCTTCCGCCTTCTGTTGTATAGCTTATTTATGGCCAGGGTCCACCAGACCGGTCTCCTGTTTTTGGAGGAGTGAGTCTTGGTTTTATTTGGGATAGCATGATCCATGCATTCCTGCAGGTGCTCATAGAATGCATTTGTAAAGGATTCTGCGGATTGGGCTGTATTATCCTCTGGCCCAGGGGCTTTGAAGGATTCTACCTCAGTCTTGAAAAGTGCAAAGTTGGCTTTTGAGAAATTCTTTACAGTGATTTCCTTGGCTGGGGGTGGGGACAGGATATGGATGTCCAGGGAAATTTGTTTATGGTCTGATCTTACCAATGAGGGGTTTACCTCTGGTGTGGAACATAGAGTCCCCATGTTGGTGATGACCAGGTCCAATATGTTGTTCGCAAATGTGGGAGTGGTGACCAGTTGTTCCATTGCGTTAGAGTTTATAAATTCAAGGAACCATTGGGCAAGGGTGTTTGGGCTTGAATAGTTTTCCCAGTCAATGCTTAGGTAGTTGAAGTCACCCAATAACATAGTGTTTGGAGAGACCTTCATATTCTCCAGTATTCTCAGGAATGCCAAGTGGGGTTCCTGTAATAGGGAGGGTGTTCTGTAGCAGGCTACAAACTGAAAGGCAGTTTTTCCCACCGTTAGTTGCACAAGGATGGTTTCTGATGCTTTGTGCAGTGCCACTAACCTGGAGATGTAGGTATCTTTGATGAATATAGATATTCCCCCTCCTTTTGTGCTTCGGTCTGAGTTTTGGGGCCAAAATGCATGGTATGAGTTATAACCTGGTAGTGCTGGGGTGCTCTCAGGAGCCTTGAACCAGGTTTCTGTTACTGCACAGACATCGATTTTCTCCATACTGAGGAGAGCCTCGAGTGCATGCATCTTGAGGTTTAGACTTCTGGCATTGAGTAGCATTACCTTTAGTTTTTTTATCCTTGGGTTGTCTATGGAGGTGGGTTTGTCCTTTGAGCCTTTCCTAAAAAAGGCACTATAGGGGTGGCAACAGCCTTGGCCAGTATACGAAAGCCTAAGGGTGACAGGTGCAAGCCATCCCTAGCGAAGCAACGTGGCTTGTCGAGCATGTCATCCCAGGCAGACAGACACTGGATCCCCTTTGAATGACACCAGTACTTTAGCCAATTGTTGAAACTGATCATTTTGTCTTTATACTGTGGCATCATTCTTGGTGAGGGCAAGATGCTACTGAAGGTCAGGGTCATACCAGCCTGGGCTACATGGTCAGAGAGCTCCTCTATGTCTCTTTTCATGTAGTCCAGGGAGGTACATCTCAGGTCATTCACACCAGCATGGACAATGACGGAGTCATACTTGTACTTGCTTTGCAGTGACCTGTGTGCTTGCGTTATGTGGCGGATCCTGGCACCAGACAGGCAGCTTGCAGTGACCTTCTCCTTGTTCAGTCTGGTGAGCGGGAAGTCAGTGTGCCGGACAATAGAGTCCCCTATAACAAGTGTATTTGATGTGTTGTTTGGCCTTAAGGGCTGTGACTGTGAGGCACACTGATTTTGTGAGATATGTGATTCATGGGTATTGTTGAGGGGTGGCTGTTGCTTGGATATCTGCTTAGGAAGTCTTTGCTGTTTAGGCAGATTTTTATTTAGAGCCTCTGAGTATGTTTTTGTGTGTTTATGTGTTGGGTATGCAGATGCAATAGGTCTGTGTGAGATTGGATTTGTGGTGTGGGTGGTTACCTTTTCCTCCTGACTGACTGTGCCAGTCTTGGGTTGAGAGAGCTCTGCCTCCAGTTTGGCTGTGTAACTGCATCTCTCACATGTATTAGAATTTGTTGGAAGGAGGAGAGGGTTGTCTGTGTACATAAGGCAATTGTAACATTGCCTCAAAATTCCCAGATTCACCAACTGGACTGGAGAGTAACCTTGAAACTGACCCTTGGACATACCAGATTAGTATAGGGAACTGTTTTTTTACTGAAATATTGCTACCAAAGTGCTGTTTTAGTTAGTGTGCTTTATTTAAAGATCATTGAAGAAAAATCCCTTGATTAAATAAACTAGCACTTTTTATTACATAAAAACTGCATGAGAACCATTTGAGTTTGTTGACACTGGGTAAATCATACCTGCTACTTTACACTCTCACCAAAGAAATCTCTTCTGCTTTCTGAAGCAGCTATGTTAATAGAATCAGGCCACATGAAGACGCTTAACAGTATGTGTAGCCAGCAGTGACAACATTCTTCACTGGAAAACAGCAGAATTGCTATGATGAATTTCTCCCAGCAAATATTTAAAGATCGATGCATCATGCCTACAACATGATAAAAGCAAGGGAAAAATGAAAAAAAGGCACTAGTGCTTTGTAGCAAGTAAGAAAAGTGTTGAAAATGTGTTATTTGTTAAAGGCAGATCAAAGCTCTTCACATTGCAGAGGTGTAAAAAAGCCCTCATCATTTAATATAGTATGGAAGGTGAGCGCCAAGGTTCATTGATATTGAGAAAAATGGAAACGTAGGGACTACTGCACACACACTCAAAGTGGATAGGCTAGTCATAGTTACACTGTGACTAAGGGCATAAAAATGTGAGTTTTATAAATGTTTTTTCTGGGTCAACACTAATACATTTTAGACGAAATGTTAAGGCACAATTTAAGCAGAAAGCTACAACTTCCAAATAATAACAAAGAATATCCCCACTTTTTCACAATCATCTTAACAGGATTTTTTATGGTACTGAGCTGCTGAGTTGTAGAACCTGCAAATATTTGTTTAAATGTGTTTGTTTGTTTTATTGCATTTTTTTAAATAGTTACCTTTGTCATTCTCAGGAACTGAAACCTGCCCAGCAACATACTGTATCTGCATACACTTCTGTTTTTTGTTACAAAAAAAAGGAAAAAAAAATACTTTGCTGTGCTGTTCCTCATAGAGAATAAGGCAAGTATGCCTTATTACATGCCTGCAGATAATTTTTTTTGGGGAGGGACTATAAATGGTACTTCAGGGGGTCCTAAATAGGCTGCTACTCACTGCAAAAGGTAATCATTTTTCATCTCCACAAGCAACATCAGGTGGTCAGTGAAATAAGTCACTCGGTAAGACAATATTTTCACATGAAATTCAATGTTTGTCATTATGTAGTGCATGTTGTGTTACAGGAAACAAGATGACAGAATCTGAATCTAAAAATAGAAAAATATATATATTTATATTAACCTACTTTAAGATTTAAACTTAAAAATATCGGTCTATGTCAAAGCACCAAATGTTCTCTTCCCCAAACTACTTTTCAACCAGACCATAACAGTGAACATTCCATTCAGTGAACCCTTATTTCTCTGAGTTTCACATCGTTAAATTGCCATAGTTGGCCAACATTGCAGATGTTAAAATACCTGGTGAATAAGAAAAGTAAACAGAAAAGAACACTCAACCTGCAGACACCCCAAAAACTGCTGCACCCCCACACCCCCTGCTAATTACATATGCCAACCCCCTGCTAATTACATATACCAACTCCAAGATCTCTCTACAGTGGGGAACAGGGCAAATTTCCTCATCCCTGCTGTAACACAATCTCAGTCAGAACAGCAAAGCAGTTTTTGTATGTGTGCAGGTGCGTGATCAACTATTGCAATTCGACAATCTGAAACTCAGCAAAATTAGCATTTGCTGAATGGAGTGTTCACTCCTGCAGTCTCAAATAGTAGTTCAGGGAAGAGAATGATTTTTGCTTTTACACAGACCCTAAAAATATATATAGCAAGACTGCTAGCCCATATCACACATTTCTATAAATGAGTGTCCAAACATTCTTGCCATGTACTCTGTCTATCATCACGCAAAACGAATTATGATTAGTCATCTCTTTCTTGCTTTTTCTTATTTCATATCTGTTACAGAAAACATGTTTATTTCATGCATGCTATTGTCTGTGTGTTCGCAGAAAGCGATCTTTGTCCTTGCTCAACATGAATCTTATATCAGCTTGACTGGCTTCTTTCTCATTCCTTAGTGCAGCAGAAGAAAATATACTTGAACAAGTCATTTAGTTACATATTCAGGAATGCCTAGTACTGCAGAATTAACCTGCATCAGCCTGACTTTTAAAAGCAGTTTTTAAAATACATATAAAAATCTATGTAAAGAGACAGGTGCGTATAACATAGTCATATACAAAATAAGTGCACCTGTGCTTTTTGTATTTTTAACAAAATAAGTTATTCATCATAGGATCATAGCACATTACTAGTCTACTGGCCTTGAGACCCTTATAAGCCTAGCCAATAAATTAGCCCATGTTCCCACAGGTCAGCAACCAATGCCCCTGTACAGCAGGGACACAGGTGGAATCCCAGGGGTGTATCTTCTATTTCCCATCCACTCATCCAGGTTTCTATTAAAGACGGATAATGAAGTACTCTGCTTGACATGGAGAGAGAGAGTCTATTCCAGAGATGGGGGAGTCTCTGGGAGACAAATCTGTCCCACCAGCAAGTCCTATTAATGCTGATGTAATCTGAATATTCAAACTTCTGTAACTCTGGAGACTGAAATGAACTGTACTGAGTTCCGTCTTCACTATCTAACAACTGCTGCATGTGGCAGCCTGCAAAACGAAAGTGAAAGAGTGCTTGTTGGATGGACTTAGACACAATAACAAGGGGCAAATGCAAAAATTACACACAAAATTACAAAAAAATTATTTTCTTAAATCAGATTTTTAGTTAAATAATACTGTTATCTGTCATGATTACTGCTGTTGATTGACTTGTGCTTTTGAGAATTCAAAGCTGCTACTGTCAGCCCACCTATAGGAAGGCATTGTTTCAACATGAATTTGGCTCTAGCTGGCCTCCTGTTTGCTCTGTTGGTTATATGCATTCTGAGGTAAAAGAAAATATGACCCTTCTTTTATACACATGATATTGAATTATCGGGTCTTAATAATGCCATTGAAGGCTCTGCACAGAGTATAAGTCAGTTGTTGAAAAGAGTTAATGCAGATTTTAGCTAATATAAAATATATGTTTTTTTTATTTTGGGTATAGAATTAAACATACTAATCTAACGCAACTTCAGTAGGAACAACATATTAGTCCTCGATTTCTTGTACAAATGGCATGATATTCATTGCATTAGAAAGGCACATTTTCTATGTCTTCCATAATGTACTACACTAAATCGTTAATGGTTAAGATTTATTCCTGTTTCAGAGTTTAAAAATCCACCAGTCTGTAAACTGTACTGAAATGTGTCAAATCTTACAGCTTCTCTCCCCAGTGCACATTTCAAAATAAAAGTCACAATAAACCTCTGCTAGTCTGATTAATGCATTTTTTGTGTAATAAATGTGATGCATGTAGTCAGCAGCAAAATACAATGGAGGTAGTAGTATAAATAAAGTCATATATTACTGAAACTGATTCAAATGGCAATGCTGATTACCTGAAACTTCTGTAACTGAAGACTGTAATCTGAATACTCAAACTTCTGTACTGACTTCTGTCTTGAAAGTATACATATCTTAATACCAGACCTCTATAAAATTCCTGTCAGTTGTTCATGCCTCCTTAACCTTGATTTCCAAGCCTTCTTCTATCTACAATAAGTATTATTATTTCAAGTGCCTAAATTTATAAATCCCTACTATCTGTCTCTATCATTATAAGGTCTTTCTGATGCACAACAAAATATTTCTTTGGAAAATATGTGCGTTCAGCACGCCTTTAACAGTGTTTTGGCATGAAGGTTAGTCACTGAAACATATCTCATCTGTGTTCTTCACTGGAACTGTGTTGAACAAAGTTGCATGTAAAATGTAAAATAAAATGAAGATACAGACCTGCTTCAAATAGTTGCATTACCAAACCTATGTAAAGAGAATACTACATTTATGTAGGCTCTATTCTAATAAACTACATTTGTATAACAAAACTGTACTTATGTAAGACTTATTCTTACACAGGTACTCCTCTGAGATCTGACAACACACCTGTACTTTTGAGAATGTGCACATTTTTCCATAATAGAAATTATAGTGCATTTTTACCTTTTCAGTAAGTCCCATTTTAACGTTAAATCTATTTCTTCAAGAAACAGCGAAGACTGCACTTCAGCTAATAGACTGTAATAATAACCCATTCTTACACATAGTACACCCATGGCTGGATCCAGCACAAGGAGACCTAGGCAGCTGCCCAGGGCCTGTGTTGGCTGAGAGGCCACAGCTTCATTATAAAAATAAAATAAAAAAATAAAACTGGGAAGTAAAAAAAAAAAAACACTCCTGTGGGGATCCATAAACACAGCAAGCATTAGGACCTCACAGTAAACTTCCATTCAGTGAGCCCAGAAACCTCCTTATTAGGATGTAACATAACTAAATATGAAAATGTAGAAGCTGGCAACATCTAAACCTGTGTGTAGACAGCTGGATGTGTAGAACAGGATTGGAGATTGAGAAACAGTCTAGATATGTAGCGCAACAGAAATCAGTGCACAGATCTGTTCTGGTGAGTGCACAGAGAGTTAAGTGATTCTGCTCAAAGACAAACCTGAACCTTAATAATTAAGGGCAGGCAAGTGCCTTAAACTGTCGCACTAACTACAAGGTCTCATTTACTTTTATTTATTATTATTATTATTGTTATTATTATTATTATTTTGATTAATCTCTGAGCATTATAGTTTGACAATGTCAATCACAAAGCTCCAAAGCTGTCTCTTTCAGAGTCAGCAGTGCAACAGGTAGCCCAATTGCCTTTAGTGCAGAAGATTGTGGGTTCTCCTCCCATACCAGGTAGAGTGATTGCTGACATGACTGTGCAGCAAAAGAGAAGATGGTGGTGCTACATTCCTGACTGCATCTTTCTTTGGATAAGATACCTAGTAACTATGAGTCTGTTGTCAGGTTGCCAGCCATTCCCTACTGTAATATCACTACCACCCCATTTTTTTAAATGTAACAGACAATTTATTCTTCAAGGGCAGCAGGCACTGAATTTTTAGATGAAACACTGAAATGCAAAGTTGTTGGCCAGCAACAACATATTCATTATTTGCAGTTCTATTTAATGTGGAATAATTCAGATGCTGATACCAGGCCAGGACCCCCCCCCCCCTCTTTTTTTGTCCTGAATTCCAAGATGTCTTTCCACCCATATCTTGTTTGCTATTGTGATCAAGCTTCCATTAAGAAACATTTTCAATGATTTGAGAGGCAAGGTTAAAACAGCACCCTGCTTTGATTGGACATGTTAAAAAAAGCATCCTAGAAAATAAGTTGAGATCACACTTTTCTATTAAGAAGCAATTGCTATTCATCTGAATGGCAAGTTTAAAACAAAATTTTACTTTCAGTGAATATGTAAAAAAAATGCATCTTAAAATAAATTGTGATCACACTTCCATTAAGAAGCAATTTTTATTCATTTGAAAGGCAAGCTTAAAATAGCACTCTTCTTTCACTGCATATATCATTAGTTAGTATGATGGTTAAGGTGTTTTCCTTATAGACACAAGTTACAGGGTTTGATTCTCAACATTAAAAGGGAAATTTGCTAGGCCTAAAATGGCCCACAAGTGCAGTTAGTGATGAACACAATTGTGAACTACAAATATATGTTTGTAGAACTGGTGTACAAGGAATATACAACACTTCAAGTGCAGAGCTGTGCTCAGTGCCACTTTCTGATATGGCACCATTCAACTCAACATTGAGAAGCCAAAGAAAAGGTCTTCACTTTTGAAAACCTGTCATAAACTGCTTGCTACATTTATAGTATGTAGCTGGCTAGAAGTTATACCACACATGAAGCACTGAAGCAAGTGCTTCAATTCAGTCCTGTTTGCAAAAGCAGTATTTCTGTACGGGTGTTCAGAAATACTGGTATGGAAATAAATGCATTACTAACAAATCAGCAGATCATACCTACTAACTGCTTGCCCCCGAGATATCTGCCCCTCCACCCTATCCTAGCTATACTTCTTTGTAAGTGAACAATAGAAATTATGAGAAAATTCAGTTGATTATTAAATATTCTAAATCTGAGAAAATCTTGCATTTACTCCATGAACTATAAAAAAGTCAATTCATTTAAACATAACTTGATAAATGCATTAAAGAGGTTCTATGTGCCAACACTCCCAGTGGTTATCTGTGGCAAAAAATACTATATCTCCAAGGACTTATCTGCCAGTTGTATTCAGGCTCCAGGAGGCTTAACCAGTACCAAGTACTTGGTTAACAGTATTTCAGATTTAAATGGAAGGCCTGCACTCACAATCTATATTATGGATAGCTTTGTTTTTTAAACAAAAGAAAGGAAACTAGTTTAATTTAACTTAGAAGCCACCATTTTTATTGTTTGTTTGTATTCCTGTTTGTTTGTTTTTTTGTCTGATTGTTTTTTTCTCCATGGGCTGTCTTTGTTTCCTCTATGACTTGTCATAGGTACACTATTTGATGGTCACTAAAGCAAATGAATGAAACACTCTGCTGAAACAGCCCACCTTCAAGCCAGTTGGACAAATACCAATTCAACGTGGATTACATGTCCATATTTCCCCTGCCTCCTCAGCCATGCCACTGTTAGTGAAACAGGTAACACCTCTCTGCAAAAGACCATGGAAAAACAAAGACACGAAAAAGTTACTCCTCATTGGCACTGGTGTCTGTGGTGACTGCAGAGTTGGCCATTGTGATGGTAAGTTATTTCAAGCTACTGTGTGCATTTGTATGCTGTAAATATGTATTGTCACCTCCTTATGAATGCATAGTAGTACTGATTTAAGAGGTACTGTATCCCATAATGCACTGAGTCTAGTGCCAGCTGGAAATGCATTCATGATGAGTGTAGTGTTAACACTGTTATTGCTGTATTTCCATTTTATACTACATCACCTATGGAATACTGATGTTACTTAAACTGACACTGAACATCACTCAGTAACCAGAGGTACATACTGTGATGTGTTTTCAGAACTGAATTATTTTTAGAAAATAAAACTGAAAATGACATTTCAGTCACAGAGCAAGTCGGGTAGTGGCTACCAAGCTCAGAATAAACTAGCTTTACTAAAAATGAAGAGTTTTACCTCATCTTTTCTCACAATTCAAAGCCGGTAAGCCATAGAAAACTAAATTAGCATCGGATATGACAATTTAAACCACCAGATCCATTTGAATTTAGAAAGCGATTTGCCTGGCCAGCACGGAAGCAAAGGTTTGCACACTTTAAAGCAGCAGCTAAGCTGGATAAAGAGACACAAAAATTTAAGGTAAATACTTTGAACATATTCATTCCATCTGTCTGATCTGACATGGATCCTCAGAGCTGCTTGTTGGAGCTGACCCAGCAACAACAATGCTCCATCCTTGAGCCCCTTCAGAACTTTCTTTTCCATAATGCATCTGACCCCTGAATAACCTCATATCTCATTTGACACCTTTGTGAGTGGACACAGAAATGTGCAGCTAAGTGTTCCACCTCATTTTTGTGAATTTCTTGTCTAAAATGTGTAGTTTTTGGATATTTCTATACTATGAGTTTAACCTATATGGCTCTATTATCCTTTTCAATCTTTAGCTTTATTGATAAGCTACTTTTTTTCTGCTTTGAGCCCCTTCTTTCTGGGTATTTCCTGACATTGCTGTCTGTCTCTCACTCTAGGAACATATTTTAGGATAGTAGTTGTTATTATTGAACTTTAACTTTCCTTAGTTGTACAGTGTGTGTTGTTTTTGATAAAAGCTTTATTCTAGAGTGTTGGTGATTTCAGACTTAGTATATTCGTGGTTATTGCGTATTTCACACAGACAGATATAGATTCTTCTTATAGTGTGAGTTTATTCAGTGTTTGTTTAAACTTTTGAGTATATTCCTGCTTGTATACTATGAATAAATGAACAAGCTTTAAAAACTGTTCCTTGTATGGGCACAAGATCCCAATGGAGAATTTATGCATTCAATGTGTCGACTGGACTGTAAAATATGCAAAGAGTTTGGACTTTTGGCTCTTTCAAACATGAGGAAAAAAATTATATTGAAAGGTTTGCTCCCTCCAGATCAAGAGACTGAATCCCATGAAACTCAAGCCATCCAAATGCCGAGACTCAGATCCTAACAAGAGGGAGGTGGAGCTGATGTTTTCCACTTTAACTCCGAAGCCGCTAAGGCTTAAAATCTAAATGGCCAGGACATCGATGTACATTCTTTTACATCTCATGATGGTTTTGCAGCTGATAGTTTTATAAGACTCTCCAGGGAAAAAGTTTTAGGATAGAAGTCTGACCAGCAACTCCCATCGAGAGCTTTATCAATCCTGTCAAAAAAATCCTTGAGATCTTACTGGAGTACCCCTGAAGCTGATCTGGACCATTTGCTGCAGAGGTTTTTGAGGACTCAAATGGAAATGGGAGTCATTACCATCCCTTCTGCTCTGAAGGCAGTCAGATGCACACACTACACTCTGATTTCTATTCCTTCCCAGGTCCAGGCTTCAGGTCCAGTGTCCTTGGATATAATCTTCTTCCTAGATCTGTACCTTCCATGCATATTTCCCTGTTAGTCTCAGCACCAAGTTTTCCAGATCCAACTCATTTGGCCCCACTGTTGTTGACACCGATTCAGTGTGAGACTGAGGTGTTCAGCTTGTTATCTCAATGCTTTCTTGGATCCTTTGGGGTCAGCTTCACTGCCTTCAGCTCATTGGTTCCAGTCCCCTCATTAGAGCCATCTAATATCTTGAGCTCATTGCTTCCTCCTGCCTTCAGTTCCAGAACTCAGAAGAAAGGGTCAGATCCAGAGACTCAAGTGAGTTCTCTGGATAATTCAGAAACTGAATTGGCTTATGTGTTGGGAAGGATTATTAGTTCCTCTGCTAGAATCTGCACAGATGCAGCACACAGGATTGGATCTACTCAGATACTGCCTTACCATCATGCCTCTACCTCCTCTTCAAGTGGCCTTTGATTGCAGCTGAACAGTAAATCTCAATCATATTGCTCCACAGCAGTTTTGGTCCTCTGATGAATCAGATAAAGTCACCCCTGATGTACCAAAAAAAGAGGACATGTAAAAGAAAGCACTCAGACTCCCTTTTGGAGTCTCCTACCTCTGATTTCAAATTACAGGATCAAGAGAGTTTCTCACTATCCCATCTGAAGGATGCTCATTTGGTGATATTCTGGAACTTATGCAGCAAAAGAGATCCTGGCCTGCAGACCCTCCCTCTCAGGATGAGACATTCTTTATCTAGGCTTATGGTTCAGCACCATCTACATCTTGGGTGGTACTTGTGGCTGCCAATCTTATATTCTTAGCAGACCAGTGATCATAGCAGGACTTAGGCAATTGCGGGCCAATTACATAAAAACTGGACAGGATAGTTAAACCTCCAAAAGACAGACAATTTCGGGCTAAATCCCCAGCAATGGACTCCAACATTGTGGTGGTATCTACAAAAAGAGAACTTTCTGAGGACTCTCACTCCATCCACCCATGTAATAAAGAGTCTCGGGCAATGGACAGGCTAGGGAAGCAGGCATATACCTCAGTCCCATTTCCATTGATAGATTCCAGAGAGATCTGGCTCAAAAAACACTATTTGCTCTGAAGAATCCACTGACAGCTGAAACTAGTCTGCAACTGGAAGTAACCATTTATTTTATGTATAATACCACTAATCTCTTATAGATTCATAGGTGGGTACTAGGTTATCAACCCTAGGGCCTATACAAGCCTAGCCAAAAAGGTACCCTGGCTTTTGCAACCCAAGAAAATAATTTTCCTGTGCCCCTGTCAAGCAGAGCCACAGAGGTGATCCCTGGGGTGAATTTCCTATTCCCCATCCAATCATCAAAATTTTTCTTGAAGAGTGCTAATGAGGAGCTTTGTTTGATATAGATAGGTATTTTGGTCCAGACGATGGGAAGTCTCTGGGACAGGAATCTATCCCTCCAGCATGTTTTGTTTATTGTGTTGACAAGGTTTTGATCCCTAGAGTGTGTAGCTCAGAGGGATTGGGATTTCTTTAAGTGGAGCATGTCCAACAGCTCTGGGTTTGTCATAGCTTTATATGTTAGGCAGAGATCGCCTCTGAGTAGGCGATATGCAATGGAGTAAAACTGGAGTTTTTTTAGACGGTCTGCGTAGGGCATCTGTTTGAGGCCAGTAATCCTCTTTGTGAGGTATTTCTATGGCCTTTCCAGTTGTTGTAGATTTCTTGTGAGGTACATACCAAAAGGGGCACTGTACCCTATAATGGGCCTAATGAGTGACGAGTAGAGGGGAACAATGACCTCTTTCTTCCTGGATGAGAAACATTTTGTGATGAGGTGTGCCACATAGAAGGATTTTCTTTTTTATTGTATCAACTTTTATTAGTATTGTAGTTGTTGCTTTTATTTTCTTTTTTTTTCAAAACAGGTTTATTGTTTTAACATATAAGAGAAATATCATAACAATTTTATACAAGTAATTAAAAATAGATATTATTATAATATTCAACAAAACAACTAAAGTATTTACAAAGACATCCACTACAATCAGCTCAATTAATTAAACTAAAATACCATGCTATTGAAATTAGAATTTTTTTAACAAATTTTGTAAATTATCCCATACAATATAGTAAGATGTTTTTCTAGTTGTTCTTGACCTAATTGTGTTTATTTCCATATGGCACACTATATTCATAACATTTTTAAATTCATTGAAAGAAGAGGTGTATCTGAAATCAATTTCTGGTTATTATTTTCCTAGCCACTGCTAGAATAGACCATAACAAGGGAAGCTTAACCTTTTTAACACTTTGAGGTACAGGTGTGTTGAATAATATAAGAGATTTAGAAATAATGAAATTATCTGTCAAAAGAGCCTGCAAAAATTCATTAATTGACTTCCAGTATTCTTTCAATTTTATACAGTCATAAAACATATGAGCCCAGTCAGCATTAATTTCTACATTACATCGCTTACATAGATTATCTTTATTATTTATTTTATTCATCATCAAAGGTGTATAAAAGATCTATGTAAAAATTTCCATGTATAAAGTCTCCAGACAATGGAAGATGTAGTTCTATAAGCAGATTCCAATATATATTGTTTATCTTGTTGATTTGGTGGGTCCCCATTAATAGAAGTGAAATAATTCCAGTATGAATCTACACTGTAAAAAGTTTCTTGTCTGATAATTTTATGTATGTATGAAAGTTTACCTTTATCAGAAACTTTATGTTGTAAATTTAATATCAAGTAATCAATCAGTGTTGGAATATATTCTTTAACTGTTATATACATTAGATCTTTTTTATTAATGAGATGTTGTCTAAAGGTCTGAACCTCTAACCAGCAAGTTTCTCTTAGATCAAATTCTTGTTTTAAGAAATCTAGATTTTTAACTTTATTATCAGATATCAACTGATACCAGTACTTTAGATCATTATCTATAGCTAAATGAGTTCCTTCAGAAGTAGATGACAAAATACATTATAGGAATATAATAAAATTCCATTCCATGAATATAAGCTAATATAATGTTTAATGGGTAACAAACCATATGTTTAGGTGTAATAGGTGAAGTACAAAATTCCTTTAGTAACCATAACATGGAGTTATTTACTATCATATTTTTATGTGTTAAGGAGATTTTCATGAAGTGCATAGAAGGATTTTCTGACTACTGTGGCTATGTGATTATCAAAGGAGAGACTACTGTCCACCTGTGTCCCAAAGTCTCTTATCACACTTTTGATGTTAAGTAGACTACTACCTATGTGGTAGCTCATGGGTACAGAGTTTTTACCAAAGGGGATGACAATGCACTTTTTTGCATTGAGTTTTAGGCCATGGCTTTGACACCAGGCATCTGTCTCAGTGAGGCCCTTTTGTAGGATGTCCACATTGTTAGGAGTTTCAATTATGGCTCCTAGTTTGCAGTCATCTGCGAACTTTGTTAGCCAAAGACCTTCTGTGTTAGCCTGTACTTCAGAAAAGTAGATACCAAACAGGAGAAAACCCAGGACTGAACCCTGTGGTACTCCACTTGTCACTGGTCTGAAGTCGGATTTGGAGTCTGCTACTTTCACAGTGTGCACTCTGTCAGTGAGCCAGTTGGCAACCCATCTTGTGACATAGGGATTTATACCTAGTTTAGTGAGTTTATCTATAATTCCAAAGTGGGGGATGGTGTCAAAAGCCTTGGCGAGAATCTCAAGATAGGCTATGTGAACCACCTTACCCTCGTCTACAGCTTTGGTGACTGCTACAAAGAAGTCAATCAGGTTTCAGAGACATAATCTGCCTTTTACAAACCCAAACTGGGTGGGGTCCAGAGTTTAGAGATTACCAATGTGTTTGTTTATAAGTTCCACGATGATACATTCCATGGCCTGCAGACCAGGCTTCTCATGCATAATGTGGCAGATGGAGCAGTCAGAGAAGCTGAGTCAAGCATTACAATGAGTGGACAATTTTAAGGTGTCTTTCTGAATGCTGCCTATGATGAATTATTCCTATTTGCTTCCTTAGTGAAAGAAAGAATGGAGAAATGCAAGCAGGACAGTAAGACTTTATCTGCCACAGGGGTCAAATTTGAGGACCCTCAAAGAGCTTAAAGCAAGAACCAAAAAGGGCCTTGTTCACTTTGGTTAAAAAAGTATGGATGCCTAAAATTCAACTCAGGGGTAGCCACAGCAGAGGTGGCCACTTCAACAGACATTGGCTCAGAGACAGGGGGGTCTACAATCCTGACTGGTCCACTCTTGAGGTATGTGGGTGACATCTCTCCAGCCACAACTCTGTGTGACAGCCCATCATGCAGAACACATGGACAACAGGAATTATCTCTAGAGGCTACTACATTCCTTTTTCCTGTTACCACCCCAGTCCGTCAGGCTATCACCAGTTGTCCCATTCTATCAGATAAAACAGGCCATAGGAGAAGTTTTTCTGTTAGAAAAACAGTCTTCCAAGAGGTCCCACCAGACCATTGGTGGTTAGGGTTTTATTCAAAATTGTTATTGGTTCTCAAGAAAACTTAGTGCCTCTGAACAATTTTGGATCTAAGCCGTCTTATCAGATTTGTTCAGAAGATTTGCTTCAGAGTGGTCATGGCCAAGGTGCAATCAGTTCTACTCTGTCCTAAGGAGCACAATTGGATGGGCTCAGTAGATGAGCATGATGCCTACCTTAACATAAAGATTGTGAAGCACTCAAGGAGATTTTTACACTTCCAAGTACAAACCAATCATTATCAGTTCAGGGTCCTGTCATTTGTCCTCATCACAGCCCCCATGGTATTCTCCAACTACATGGATGTTGTAGAAGTTTATCTATGACCCCTAGTATTCAGAATCATCCCATTCTTGGATGACTGCCTCCAAGCTGCCCCTCCAATGAAGTCCTTAAATCAAACCAAGAATTACCTTTTCAACCTATACACCTCACTGGGGAATATTGGTCAACCTTCATAAGTCAAACCTGATACCATCACATTCATATGATGTAATATGAATACCATTTAATACATAGTCTCTCCTCTACAAGAACGAATCCAGTCACTGAGCACAACAATACAGTCTCTTCTTTTCATTCTCACCCCCTCTGCATCTCTGGTCTTGTGGGCATTGTATTTTATGGCTTTCACTATTCTGATGGTTCAGTTTGCTCACTTTTACATGAAAATTCTACAATTGTTGTTACAAGCTCTATGGTGCCAACATCTACATCCACTATCCACGACCATCAACATCATCACAGACTCTTGCAAATCTCATCTGAGATGGTGGCATGAATCACCTCTGGTAACCATGTAGAATCTGTTTGTATGCCCTACACCAGTAGTTATGGTGATCATGGATGCATCCTCTCTGGGATGGGGGTGGGGGCATTATGAAGGGAGGCTAGTCCAAAGTCATTGTTCAGACTTAGATGCCATTTTGCCAGGCAAATCCTTGTTCTCAAACACAATAGGCAAAGCCTGGAACTCTCTTCCTGACAACCTCACTGCTATCTCTTCTTTTCCCTGTTTCAAATCCCAACTCAGAACTCGCCTCAAAACTCACTGGCTCTGCCCATGTACTAACCCTGACTAATTTTCAGTGTCCCACTACTACTCTGTTCTCCTTCAAACAAATCTTACACTAAATCTCTTCTATTCTCACTCATAAATTGTATTCCCTTGGTCTGTATTTAATTTCTAGTTGTTGCTTCTGTAAGAACATCCTATGATAATACGATAATCATTTTATTTTTTCTCATTATAACTACTAAATTTTGTAAAGACTGATTTTAATGTCTGTATTTGGAGCTTTTCTCCCCGGGCCTCTGCTGAAAATGGACTAATATCCAGTTAGACCAGCCCAGTCAACAAATGTAAAATAAAATTAAAATAAATAAAATACATTTTCACAGAAATGTACTGGAGCTGAGGGTAGTCCTCCTTGTTTTGCAAGAACTTCAGGAACAATTTCCTTATGGTGTAATTTCCTTCCAAACAGACAATATGACAGCAGTTTTGCAAATCAATTACCAAGGGGATCCAAATTGTATCCATTATGTTAGGAAACAATAAGGGTATGGAAAGTGATGATGGCCTCAAACTGCTTTCATGCTGTAACATATATTCCCGGAGTTTCTAGTTGTCTAGCAGACAGGTCTCTCCTCATACCTCATGAATGGTTCCTCAGTCCAATGGTTGTCAACCAGATTTTTCATTATTGGGACTCCTCTTGCTGTGATTTCTTCTCCTTCCACCAGAACACCAAATGCAGCAAGTTCTTTCCCTAGATTCCACTGCCAGGACAGCCCAGGGACACTCTCAATAATGTTCTATGGGGCTACTTAATTCCTACGCATCTCTCCTACTAATTGCGAGGTTCATTCAGAAATCAATTAGGTGCAAGTTAGCAGTCATCTTCATAGCTCCTTTCTGGCCCAAACAAATTTAATGTCCTCTTTTATCTTCTTATCTTATCTTCTGAAGTCCCTTTGGCTTCTGGATCCCATTCTGGATTTAGTCACTCACCCCTCTGCAATCTCATCTAGACATCCTGAATCCTAAACTAACCACTTGGATTCTCCACCTCTGATAATGGCCAGAGATCATCATCTCACTGTAGAGGTAGTCAAAATACTCATCACTTCCCAGAAACACTCCACTCACAACATCTATCAAAGTAAATATAAACATTTTGCTGTCTGGGTGGATAGCCAAAACATTGAACTCCTTCTCTGCATCACAGTCACACATTCTCTGGTGTTTACAGTTTATTTTTCAAGCTGGTTCTGTTTTTTTTCCATTATCAAGGTGAAGTTAGTGGCTACTTCTAGCTTTGATGCTGGCTTCAAAGGTCATTAACTAGCTTCACATAAGTTGTACAAGGCAGTACCTAGCATATAAATTTAGTTTTGGAAGCTCCAAGTAAAGCCTTATTCAAGCCAGCTTTCACTGCTTAGCTAAAATTCCTCTCCTGAAAGTCACTAGTTTTGGAAGCCATCACATCAGCCAGGAGAATATCAGAGCTGCAGGACTTATCTTCTTCCTCTTCCTCCATTATTTTTTCACAAGGATAAAGGGTTTCTTAGGATGAATCTTTCCTTTATTCTAAAAGTAGCTAATGAATTGAATTTGTTCCAATCTCTTCATTTGCCTGTTTTCTTTCCAAATTATTCTAACAAGGGCAAATGCATTTTGCAAACCTTAGATGTGCACAGACAGTTGCATTTTTACCTTTACAGAATCAAACCTTTTCAAAAAGATGACCAATTCTTCATTTCCTTTCTTCCTAACAAATTGAGACAAAAGGTTTCCAAAGTTTCCCTTTCTAGATGGCTGCAGGCTGTCAGCTTGTATTACATTCAAGTATACTAACCAGAAAAAGACTTTATAAAAAAAAACCTAAGGCACACTCCACTAGAGCCATGGCTAATTTCATGGCCTTCTTTAGATCTTCAATTAATATTTGTGATGTTGCTACTTGGTCCTCCATGCATACCTTAATCAGGCATTACAAATTATATTGCCTCTTCAGTGCCCGTGCTCCTTTTGGCTCTACCATTCTAAATGTTCTCCTGTTATGAAGCCACCCAGGACGGTTTGTAGCTAGGAATTCTGGACAGAATGAATAGGATACTAATGTTATGTACTCATTTATTTATTTATTTATTTTATTTCCAGTTTGTTGACCGGGAAAGTCCACTGGGCCCAGTGTACCCATTTTCACTGGGGAGAAAAGCTCCAACAAGCAAAATGCAGTAAAGATTTAAGATACAAGTAAAAAGTAAGTAAAAAGTAAAATGCTGGATACAGATACACAGCATATACTTAATACAAATACTAGATTTTTTACAATAAACAGAGGTATATTTACAACCTTGACATAGGAAGAACATTTTTGATTATAAGGAGCTGGCATTAGAGAACTAGAAGCCAAGATGATAAGACAGTTACAAGCATGTAGGTTGTTGATGGGTGTATATATTCCATTGAGTCAAGGAATTAGTTTGAGTGGATGGACTGAAGCATTCGCAGTAAGTGGTTAGAAGTACAGCATGAAACAAAGAGGGGGAATAAGGGGAGGGGGAGAGCTTGCTATATTGGAAGAATGCAGGCGCATTTCCGAATACAGGAGAGGGAAAAATAAAGCTGTGTTTTGAAGCTCTCCATATTTTCTATTATTCTTAGGGAAGGAGGGAGGGAATTCCATATTTTGGCTAAGGAAAAAGAGAGAAGTATTTGTCCTGGTGGTCAGTTGGGTTTATAACAGATTTTAGGTTTTGATGTGCAGATTTTAGAGATCTATTTGTAACATAGGGGACTAGGATGTGTTTGAAGACAGGGCATTTGGTGGGGTTGAAGAATAATTTATGAGCAGTGGTGAGTTGGAGGAAGTCCAGATAGTTTGGAAGTTCTAGCCAGTCTAGAGAGTTAAGGGCAAGGCAATGATGGGAGGAGGTTTTGGAGTTAGTGGCAAATTTAGAGATTTTGTTAGAACAGTTTTCTAATTTATATGTAATAGATGCAGATAAGTTGGTTAGAAGGGGGTGCCATACATTAGAGAGGGAAGGAGATAAGCGGAGGCAAGAGTACATCTGGTAAGAGGTGAGAGAAAGCAGTTGTTCCTATAAAGAATACCCAGTTTTTGTGTGGTTTTTTTGATGTTTAGGAGTACATGGCTGTCAAATTTTAGGTGTTCATCTGTAGTTACACCTACTAACTTTGCATAGGGGGCGACTTCAATAGAAGAGTTATTTGGCTTAGAATTTGGAAAGAAGTTTTGTCAAAAGACAAGGATTTTGAAGGAAGGAATATTAATATTTTGGATTTGTTTGCATTTATGGAATGATGATTTTGGAGCATCCAGGCTTTGGTTGTTGAGAAGGCAGTCTGGGTCTTTGTTAAGAGTTCAGGGAAATTAGAGGCACAGCAGACTAAAGCTGAGTCATCTGCATATTGGATTATTTTAGCTTTGGGAATGGCGAAGTGAAAAGTGTTGATAAAGATATTGAACAGCATTGGTCCAAAAATGGATCCTTGGGGTACGCCTGTGGGTGTATGAAGAAAAGGGGAGATATCTTTCCTCTATTTTACAGCCTGAGCTCTATCAGACCAGTAGCTTGAGAACCAGGAGAGGGTAGTTTGAGAGCGATTTAGGTTTGAGAGATGGCTCAGAAGATGAGTGTGAGAAACAGTATCAAAGACTTTGGAGTGGATACTATTTCCCCAGAATCTCAGGCACGATTAACTGTATCTAGAAAGAGAGGAGAGCTGTTGTACTGCTGTGCCCAGGTTGGAAACCGTGCTGGGTAGGAGTGAGGAGGTGGTTTTGAGTTAGGGATGGCATTAGTTGTAGATGAACACATTTTTCTAGGATTTTGGAGATTGGGGGGAGGATGGCTATGGGGCGGAAATTTGAGATGTTTGTGTTTTTTCCACCTTTATGAAGAGGTAGAATATAGTCAGTGTGCCAGAGTTTGGGGATGTAGGATTCCTGTATGGACCTATTGATTAATATACTTATGGAGAATGCTATTCCATCAGCAGCGGATTTAAGAAAAATAGAGGGGATGTTGACAGGAGCATTAATGCAGGGTTTTACTCTGGAAAGAAGTTTTCTTATATAGTTGGTGGATATGGATTTTAGGTTGAAGATGGGAGTGAAATTGGAGTCAGTGGAAGGAGGGTTTGTGATGGAGGAAGTATGAGTGTAGGAGAGAGTATTTTTGACAAAAGATTTTGTTAATTCAGATATGGAGTTAATAAAGAAAGAATTGAATAGAGAGGCTAATTCTTGATCAGATTTATTGGGGTCGGGGCAAGGATTGTTTTGGGTGCTTGGGTTGAAAAGAGCATTTATAGATTTCCAGAATTGTTTGGGGTTTGTAGTATGGTTGGACTGGAGTTTGATAAAGTAGGATTTTTTTGTTTTTGAGGATTAGTTTTTTTTTTTTGGTGAGATTGCGAAGCTGTTTGTACTGAAGTAGGGTTTCAGGGAGTTTATTTTTTGATAAAGTTTCCAAGATTTGTCCCTTTGATGCATTAGTTTTTTAGTATCTTTTGTGAGCCATGGGGCAGAGTTGTTTTTTATTATTTTTGTTCTAAAGGGTACTAGACTAATTAAATATCTGGAAAGGTGGAATTAAAGTAGTCAATGGCATCATCAAGAGGAAGTGTGTTTAGAATGTTCCAGTTTATTAGTTTGAGGGAGTTAGATAATAGGCTCAGGTTGAAATTACTAAGGTTGCATGTGTGGCTGTAGTGATGTTGTAGAAGGAAGAAGAAGTAGAGTGATGGGCATATGCTTGGAGGTGGTCACTGATGGAGTCAGGAATTGTGCCTGAGTTTGTAATTTTATTTTGATGGGAGGCTAGAATCCCGTCAAGGGTAGATCCTGAAGGATTGGTTTTACTGGGTCTAGTAAAAGAATGAATTATTTGGGTAAAGTTAAAGAGAGTAATGGATCGAGTGTGTATAGTGTTATTGATGTTGTCCCAATTTATGTTTACGTCTCCTAATATGTATGTCTCATTATTTATGTTGGTAGAGGCGCATATGAGGATTTCTTCCAGGATTGGGATATTGTTTCCTGGAGGGATATATAGGGCAATGATGAGACTTTTGTGGTTATTCATTTTACGTAAGAAGGCCAGTATTTCAGCATTATCAAACTGAGGAATTTCATTTGGTAGGGGATTATGGACAGCAAGTTAGAGTAGATTAAGGTGACACCGCCAACTTTTTTGAGAGTATGATTGCACTTAAGGGCTTGAAAGCCTGGGTTAGTATTTCAGAGTCTGAGATATGGGGCTTAAGCCATGTCTCATTGACAGCAACAATGTCTGGTTGATTATGGCTTAGCCAGGCTTGAAAAAGGGATGCTTTGTTACAGAGACTTTGGGCACTGAGAGTAAAAAGTTGAAGAGTTTTATGGGTGGGGGAGTTTTTGCGAGAAGATGGACTAGGACCAGAGCTGGGGTGGATATCACCTCCTAGGTAGAGGATGTTGGGGAGAGATAGTGCAATGGAATTCGATTTTATTGCATCAGATAAGGGGAAGTATATTATGAGCTTTGTCATTTGGAGTTTAGTTGAGGTTGGCATAATTCGTAAGTTAAAGTGATGAAGGAAGTTAGGTTGTATCAGACGGGGGGAGATTGAGTAGAAGCTTCTTATGATGGAGTGGTGGTAAGTATTATGTGGTGGGGAGTGGAGGAAAGGAGAGAAATAAGGGGGGAGATGGTTAGTAGAATAGGAGGTAGCATTGTATAGGGGTAGGAGACATAACAAGAAGGTTAGAGGGGTAGGGAGAGTTTTGAAGAGTAGTAAGGTCATTGATGGAAATATACAGGTGTAAAATTGGGAAATTTGGTTTAGCTTGTTTTAGAGAGTTGGAAAATATAGTTGTAGGGGACACGAGATGCTAATAGCAGGGGTAGGGGAGTGGGTGAATTTAAGTGAGATGTGTGAGATTGAGTGTGAGTAATTAAAAGGAGGGATTACAATATGACTTGTCTGATTGGATAAAGGATGACAAGGGGTGGGGAAACTGGCTACAATAAAAGTAGGAGTAGTGGGGGCAAGTGGGAAATGTGGGCAGGGTAGGGGAGCAGAGTGAAGCCTGAGCAGAGCAAGGATGAGTGGAGTGGGACCCCACCCAGGTCAAGAGAATGAGAAGACAATCAGTCAGTCCAGAAGGAAAGTGAAAAACTAGGCTAAGGAGGTGGTGAAAGGTAAAACTAAGCACTAAGTACAGAACTATTTGGGGTAACAGCACTTCAGAGGTAGAATGCTGGCCTTATGGGTAGCAGATGAGGGTAAAATAAGGAGAGAGATAGCAGTACAGAGTAGTAGGCTGGACAGAGGCAAAGCAAACACTAGAAGCAGTATAAAAGAGAAAGAGAGAGAGGCAGAGGTTATAAAAAAGCAGAAATCGAAGGGTAGGATATTGCTGAAGATAGAAAAAAACTAGGAGCCCAGGAGATATTGTGGTAAGGTTTGCAGAAAGGAGAAAAAAAATATAAGAGAATAGGACAGTTTTGGTGGCTGGTGTCCTTACCATAATGAGAACCTAGTCGTCTGCTATGAGCAGCACATATTATTCAGAATACAACTTGCAACTATGTTTCTTTTAGAGTTACATTTAAGCGTGGATGCTTATTCAGTCACTTGGAGATGTACTTAAAGTGGTCCGAGTGATATCAGACCATTGCAGGACCGACTGTAGTTAAGGCGGCTTCTTTTTTAGGTCCAAATAAAGTTGTTTTATGTTTTGGTTTTCAGTACTGGGCAGGGGGTAAAAGACCGCTGAACGCTGAGGAAGGGGAGAGCAGTACAACGCAGTTGGCAACTGGAGATGCACAGCAGCAAGAAGGGAAGTTGAATTGATCTTTTCTTTCATGTCTGACAGATATGACCACCTGACAGCCATCACCCACCTCTCTGTTGTAAGACCCTAAGGATTGTTTGTTTCTCCTAGGACTTCAGTCCCCATCTATTTCTCCCACTTAGTTTTCAGGCTTCAATTGAGATCTGAAATAATTTGGAACAGCTGCATTATGGGAGGGAAAGTTCTGAAGGGGCTAAAGGCTGAAGCACTAATACAACAGTCATATTGCCTGATTAGATTCAACAAGTGGCTCTAAGGAGCTACTAGTCATAGAAGCATGAATGAAAGGATCAATCATTATGGTCAGTACAAAACATTTATTTATAGGACATAGAACTTGGGTTAATAATTTGATTATCACATAACCACAGAAATCAAGAAAGTCCTTTTTAGCACAGGTGAGTGCCAAAGGAATACTATCCAGATATAAAGAGGTCATTGACCCCTTAAAGGCAATATTGATTGTGTCATTAATGGAACACAATGTTGCCTTTGGGAAGTAGATCACTAGATTTATCAAATAACTAGAAAGATCCTAAAAGTTCTTAAAAAGATCACTGGCTTAAAACCAGAAGCTGTCAGAAAAGACTGGAAACACTGCTTTTTTATTCACTATCTCATAGACTCACAAGGGTAAATCTCTGCCTTGCCTCCTTGAGAAATTAGGGATGAAGTGGTCCTGGATCTTTTATATCTCCACAAATAACAGTCTAAGCAGGGATTTATATCTTCACCAGCAGAATAATAAAACAAGGAGCTCATTGCATAACACCTTCCCCTCCTTTGGAATATACTCCCACGGTAAATTAAGCAGTATGATATATTATCATTATTCAAAGTGACTGACAATTGTGGGATTAATGGGACAAAAGATGAGAAAATCAGAAAAAGGATTGTAACTGGGTTGGCCGATACAGAAATGTCTTCAAAGCTGCAGCCAGAAGTGAACTCTAGTTTGGAAAAAAATATAAATTGCTACAGATGCTGGGTTTAAGAAAAAAAAGCACAATGTTAACTTGACTATGGCAAATGATGTATATGAGGTAAATGCAGAGATCATGCCAAGTATAAACAAATATGATATTGATCAAAGTAATTGTGTACACAAGAAATAGAGTGAATGTAAGCTTGGCAAATGCATGGGATGTAACCTTTATCATGCTGAGTCAGAGCAGTGTGTATAGTACAAGGCATTTGAGAGTTATGCCTTGCCTGGGTGTGGACATGTGATAAATTCTCCAGATGTCAGTTACAGTTAAAGAGAGACGTGTATGTGCAGGATGGTCTGTACATAAATAAACTGTTCAGCAGAACTGTGGCACGTGAAATGAGGATGACTACCAGAATAAATGTCAGAGAATATGTGTTTGTAATGATGGCCTGTTTATCTGTGAGCCAGTAAAAATTAAAAGTGATGCTAAATGCTGCTCCATGTGCCTTGACTACAGCCAGAGGAGTGTCATTTCCTTAACTGTGTAAAGCATCTAAAGAATGGAAGAACATGGTACAACAGAAAGTGTAACTGAACCAACTGAATGGAGAGCTGCAGTGGTCCAAGTTACAAATAAAAATAACAATGTACAAGTCCATGTTGTCTTAAAAAAGCTTAATAATACAGTTATGTGAAAAAGGTTCATTCTACACTACAAGACCTAGTGCCTAAGCTAATCAATGCTTAAGTGTTTTCCATATTAGCTGTTTCCTATGGGTTTTGTCAAATGCTGCTAGAGGAAGATATTGAATAGTTGACAACTTTAGTACTTTGATGGGAAGGTTCTATTTCAAGAGGCTGCCATTTGGTATAACCAGAGCCATAACTAGGTTTGTGAAGGGAAAAACTGCTCCAAGCACAAGCTGCTAGGTGGAGTGACTGACAGGAGCTAATAGTGTGGGAGTGCAGTATCAGCATTTTTTATCAAGTTAAGAAAATTGTGGCTTCATAAATAAATGCCAATGACATATTTGTGGTCTTGGCTGAAGAAATGAAGCATTCAGTGTGTGATGCTTAACTAGTAAGTGGCTTACTGCATTTGAAGCATGAAACATGCTACTTTTTTCTTTTTTTTATCTTTGGGAAGATTTTTTTTTATTGTTTTGCTCCTCAACTTTGAGTTCAGGGGGGCCCAGTTTTAGAAACTGCACAGAGGGCCTCATGTTTTAGCTATGCTTTTGAATATAAACTTAATCACCTAAATTCTAGAAAAAAAGAGTGTGAATATGTGAGAAATTCCACAAATACCAGTTAGGATTAGAGACTTTCCAGCTCCAGACTGATCCCACGTATTAATTCCACTGATCAAGTCTTATGATTTAGAGAATGTACAACCTAGATATAAAAAATTACTTATGAGAATGAGGCAATTCAATGAAAAAACAATCCATATTCCAGGAAAAAAGTTAATTGTGGCAACTACGTTATCAAGAAAACCTATATGTGACTAACTGCTGTAAAATACCAAAGATGTTGCTGTCTACGTGTAGAGAATAATGAGAAACAGACCTGTGAATAACAAGAGAACAGACGAGTTAAAAATGACAAACAGACCTGTGAATAACAAGAGAACAGACGAGTTTAAAATGACAAACAGACATGTGAATAACAAGAGAACAGACGAGTTAAAAATGACAAACAGACCTGTGAATAACAAGAGAACAGACGAGTTAAAAATGACAAACAGACCTGTGAATAACAAGAGAACAGACGAGTTAAAAATGACAAACAGACCTGTGAATAACAAGAGAACAGACGAGTTAAAAATGACAAACAGACCTGTGAATAACAAAGAGAACAGACGAGTTAAAAATGACAAACAGACCTGTGAATAACAAGAGAACAGACGAGTTAAAAATGAGAAACAGACCTGTGAATAACAAGAGAATAGACGAGTTAAAAATGACAAACAGACCTGTGAATAACAAGAGAACAGATGAGTTAAAAATGACAAACAGACCTGTGAATAACAAGGGAACAGACGAGTTAAAAATGACAAACAGACCTGTGAATAACAAGAGAACAGACGAGTTAAAAATGAGAAACAGACCTGTGAATAACAAGAGAACAGACGAGTTAAAAATGAGAAACAGACCTGTGAATAACAAGAGAATAGACGAGTTAAAAATGAGAAACAGACCTGTGAATAACAAGAGAACAGACGAGTTAAAAATGACAAACAGACCTGTGAATAACAAGAGAACAGACGAGTTAAAAATGACAAACAGACCTGTGAATAACAAGAGAACAGACGAGTTAAAAATGAGAAACAGACCTGTGAATAACAAGAGAACAGACGAGTTAAAAATGAGAAACAGACCTGTGAATAACAAGAGAACAGATGAGTTAAAAATGACAAACAGACCTGTGAATAACAAGAGAACAGACGAGTTAAAAATGACAAACAGACCTGTGAATAACAAGAGAACAGACGAGTTAAAAATGACAAACAGACCTGTGAATAACAAGAGAACAGACGAGTTAAAAATGACAAACAGACCTGTGAATAACAAGAGAACAGATGAGTTAAAACAAGCTACTAAAAATGACAATGACTTACAGAACATTGTCAAATATGTACAAGAGAACAGACGAGTTAAAACAAGCTACTAAAAATGACAATGACTTACAGAACATTGTCAAATATGTTTGAGATGGATTGGCCAGTTACTGTTCACAGATATGACATCTCATGAATGAGTATTACACAGTCAGAGCACAGCGGTCAGAACATGATGGCCTACTGCCTTACCTACAAAGAGCATTAACAGTGTCATCAGAATGTGTTGAAGTGCTAAGGCAAATACACAAAGGAAACCAAGGTCTCACAAAATGTTGTGAAAGAGCTAAAATGTCAGTATGGTGGCCACATGGCTATCTGCACGTTACAAAGCTAGTGTCAAAGTAAGAATTCTGCATTGCCTGTAAACAATTTCAAGAAAGACAGCCATTAATTCCAACACACTTGCCACAAGGTTCGTTGAAAGAAACAGCTGCTAATTTGTTGAGTTTGAGGACAAGAGTTACTTAATAATAGTAAATTATTACTGCTGTAATATAGAAATATTACATATTTGAACTATGACTAGCCAACAGACAATAGTAAGGTTCAAGCCTATGTTCATAAAATATGTAAGATACACTAAACTTGTTATACGCAATGGTGCACAGTTCTTGGGGGTTGAGTTTGAACAGTTTGCAGCTGACTGTGTTTTTACTCATAGAACATCACACTCATTAACATCAATCAGATGAAGCCAAGAAAGAACAATTCAAACAGCTAAAAAAATCTTGAGGCAACCTGATCCTCACAGCGCTCTTGTTTCATACTGAGTTAGTTCACACAGTGTGACAGAAGGGAGCCCATCCCATCTAGTGCTTGGAAGACAAAGGAATCAGGACTAATATGCTAATGATGGAACAAAACCTGGGCCAAAAACTCTTACATTTCACTCAGTAAAACAAAATGACCAAACAGATAAAATTTCATAGAAGAGGTTCTGCGACAGATGCTGTTCTGTACAACCATTACCTATCCTTAAACCAGGACAACCAACCAGTATGTGTAACATTAGAGGGGAAGAGAAAGTGAGGCTCAACAGGTATTGCAGTGAGAAAAAAAAGATGAGCCAATGACATACATAGTGTAGGCAGATGATGATATCATAGCCAGATGCAATCAGAGGCAAAATTAAATAGTTCCTGATAAGCCTGAATCTGAATGCCATGCTCCTGAAAGTAAATCTGATGTGTTTGAGTTGAGAATAACCAGGTTTACATGTAATAAAAGTGTTCCAAATTCCTGAAAAGTCTTACCGCAACCCAGTATCTGAGACATAAGTTTTGCTAGGGTGGGGTGAAGGGGGGCAATCATCCTGGGCCCACAGTGCTATAGGCCATCCATGATGGGGAGAGCAGTACCAGCATTTACTTCTATACTGGCATTTCTCACTGCTTGTAGAGAAATGAATGCTTACAGTGCTTTTGCAGTCAGGAGTCGGGAGTAAATCATTTCATCACTTTGCATTGTATTAAATTATTGTAAATGGTTAGTTAATTAGAGAGGAACACTCGTTTTCTCTCTCTCTCTCTCTCTCTCTCTTTTTTTTGTTTTGTATTTTGCCCATCAACTGATGGTGCAAATCTGAAAGAATGGACAGGGATCCCATTTGCTTCTTAGAAAAGGAGTGTTAGATCAGGAACAGAGTTTTTTTTTTTGTCTCTCAATACAAACTTGAGGGAGCAGATTACAGGAAAGAACAGACGTTGCTTAAAGGACTAAAGGGCTAAAGGACCAGGATCGGAGGAAATGAAGCTTTTCTTTTTCTTTTTCCTGTTTTGCTCCTCATATGAGACTTGAGAGGTAACAGATCTGGGAGTGGCACCAGGTGCTAGGTGAGATCTGAGACAATAGTGGAGAGGCTGTCTAGCTGAGAGACACTCTTCCTGATCAAACTGAGACTACTTAAGACAGTGTCTCTAAACAAAATGGCGCTTGTTATAATTGTTTGTCTAACCATTTTCCTTCCGCAGGTTCCAGTACCAGTTTTTCTGAGTGACACGTAATAGAAGAGAGGCAAGATGATAACTTGGTGTAGACACTGTAATATGGACTGATAAATGACTACTTCAGATTTTTCCTTGTAGAGAAATATTTGTATTAAAAATAATGTCTACCTCAATTGTTGTAACTTCATAAATAATAGACAAGTTAAGCATGCAAAAGAGATTTAGCAAATTTACTCTGGAGGGATTACTCCAAATTGTTAAATATATGTGCACAGACTGTCTACATTCCATAGTTTTAGAGCGCCCCCCTCCCCTTGGGGAGGGGGGGCATATGATAATAAGTAATGTAGAGATGATGTAAGCCTGTATATACTGTGTATGGGTACAATAGCATTTCAACATTAAAATGAATGTATAGCACTCACATTTTAAGAAGTATCATATCCCATAATGCATTGAGCCTAATGGCAGCTCATAATGAGTGAACTGTTAACATTAGTTGTGTTCTGCTGCCATTTTTGTACTAAATTACAATTAATGGTTTTATGCAAATGCTGGTGTATCCTCAACTTACTCACACTGTCATTCACCATGACTGGGTAACTGGAAGTGAGCATTGTGACAGATATCAAACTTATTGTATATGTTTACATGCTAACTATCACTGGTACTATAACAGGGAACCTAAGGCAATAGTGTAGGGCTCCTGTCACTGCAGTAATGATTGCCAATATGATATTATATCCACCCCAGGTGCTAATAGCTATAGGTATTGTGCTCCATATTTCAAGCATAATGGCTGTGACGTATGACTTATGATTCCAATCATGTGATTTTGTGTGTACATTGTTCGGCTTACACATGTGATGTTGCAGATGATTCCTGCAGTCAGAGAATAGTGTCTTTGTGAGTCATGCAATCAGTGTGCATCTCTACTGTTTTCACTGTGCATAGTATAAGATAATGACTGTTAACAGTATATTTAATATTGTGGCATTAGCATTCATATTCATTAGAACAGTATCACAGACTGGGGGCTACACTCAGTATTAGGGGCTATATTGTAGATATGTTTTTACTGGCATGCATGTTTTATGATTTTATATGCCCTTTTTAGTGGTTGCTCTACAGTGTGTGTGCATATGCTGCATGTGTAGGACTGGGTTTGCATTTCATTTTATAATCTGCCCTTCTCCTATATGGTAATGACATGTTGTAGTTCTCTGTTTTCAGAACCAGCCCTACCACACACATGGATGAGGAAATGCATGCACGTTTGCCATACATTCACAATACTATGTCATTATAACACTGTATTCTTGCATGATGATTGCTGTATACTGTTTTCCATGTGTTACCCTAGTTAGTAGTGCATTATGTGTTTGCCTTTTCTCACTTCATAAGCATTAATGCTTTAAGGAATTGATATGTACACCTTATGCTTTGTTGAGCTAGTTTTTTTTTTTATAGTTCAGCTTTATTTTACTAGGTATTCTAAATGGTGCCATTTGTATGCTGTGCTCTTCATCCAACATCTGCACTACCCATATCTGCATACTGATGTTTCACTCACTGCACAGCTGTTTCTTTTTTTTTTCCTTTACACTTCTTTACGCAGGCACATGGAACTCAGTGAATTGGTCATCTAGAGCAATTTGTTAGACAGCATGTGTGAACAGAGTTCCTTCATCCACTTGTAGGTTAACCTCTGCCTTCCATAATAGGTGTTATTGGTATTTTACTAACGATTCACGTTGATACATCAACAGCAATTCTGTCAAGCTCAATTCAACTGGAAACATTCAGCTGAAAGCACTTTCAGTAAAACTTGAAAAAAACTTTTTTAGAAGACGGCAAGCACCCATGTAACCTCCCCTCCCCCCACACCCCAAACTTAAATAAACCTACTCCAAGGTCATATAACATTGGAGAAAACAGGATTTTCTATGATTGCTGAAGTGTTAAATCTAAGTGCTTTCAGCTGATTTGTGCTCGACCGAACTGCCGTCAACAAATTGACACATTCCCTTTACTAATGGATAGTACACGTTAAGCTAACTTCAAATTTTAAAACTTACAGCATAATATTAGCAGGGCCTACAACATGGCATTTAAGCTAGTAACCCTCATTATAGATATCTTTTTGTACACTAATAGCTTGATTCCACATTTGCGTTGTTTTTACTTCCCCACAAAAAAAAATGCCTTAGGTTATACTCCCCACCAGTCTAATTCATAAAAATGATTGTTACAGAGAACCACTTTAAAAAATGCGAAGTTTATTAGGCATCTCAGTTAAATGAGAAAGGAAATACAGAAACCATTTTACTGAAATGAAATCACCTCTTTTTACAAGCACAAAATATAATACTAGTCACTTCACCATATAACAAACAACAAATCAGTGAATTACAATCCATAAGTGTGACAGTTAAGACTCAGGATTCAGTTTGACAGAGCTGAAAGCCATAATGCTGCAGACTAGGCCCATATGAACTGCTTGATAAAATGTAAAACCATTATGTTGAAAAGATTATTTATACATTAAAGATAAACTCAAACTTCTGGTTTATTTTATTACTGCAAGAAAAAAGTTTATATACTGCGTTTTACAAAACAAAGGGTTCTCAAAATATTACTTCTGAAAAAAAGTGCCATTGTCTGCTGCCTTTAATCTCTCTTATGAAAATAAAAAGCATAAAAAGAATATTCTGTTGTGGTGGGTATGGTGATATTGCTCACTCGTAGCTTTTGGATTCATGTAATCACTGTAGTTTTGCCCTTCTAATTATACCTGTCACTTATTTCTAAATCCCACCATAACTCACACATCTGCCTTACATTTTGTTACATTATATCAGGCCATGATTAAATCACAAATAATTAGGATGAATCTAGCTCAGTGACTGCTGCAAAATGCCAGCCTCGAGTAAATGTTTATTTTACTTTTATTTAATTACTTAAAGGCGGTAGGCTGGAGCTAAGGGCCTTTTGTCAGTTATGACTTTGAACTTGAAAACACCTTACTACTTTTGATGGAACTTTCAGCAGTTAAGTAAGAACAGAAACAAGGATTTACTCATGGCTAACCACAGCTCCTTGTGAATGTGCTGAAAGATATCTCTGCGTTTACACATCTACAAGAGTAATAAATCAACAGACTTACCAGTATAAACAACAATGGCTGTAATCTATGAACTAATCCTCCCAAAAAAGCACACTCTTCTTAACATGGCTCCCAACCTTTTACCTCCAGAAACAGGGACAATGCAAACAATAATTAAGAAAAAGGCACAAAATTATGATCCCTTTTAAAATGAAAGTACTATAAGCTTAGAATGTCTCAGAACTGTCCAGGTTTGGGAGAGATGGGCAGAGAGAGACAAAGAGACAGAATTAACTTTTGATGCAAAATTATGAGTGTCCTTATTAAATAATAGCAGCTAAGACATATGCTTCCTAGACAAGACTCATTATTTTCACAGACACACACACACACACACACACACACACACACACACACACACACACACACACACCTCCCAGGCAAAACTCACTGTCTTTCTGCTTTCTTCATGAAATTCAAGGTTTTAATACCATTTGTACCCTGTATTTGACAACTTCCATTTTATTCTGTGGTACATTGCCTCAGACCACCAAAGATAAACACACGGTGAACTCTGACCAGTAATAACTAAAACTAGCATAACACACTCCAGGCAGACACTACTGTTATAACTCACAGAGTTCACAAGGCAGAGTCATCATGTGGCTCATAATCAGATTGCTAATATTAACATTCATATGGCTCTTCAGAACTACAGGAGAGCAAAATAAGCCAGGCCTGATATGAATTTATGTATATCCATTCCATATGCCACTGAGTAGCTTTTCAAAGTGTTATTATCAAATCCTTCTACAACAAATTTCTAAACAACCTACTGTAATGCACACACTAATTTTCTCTTTTAAAATATGTACAGCACCTTAAAAGATCATCCATAATGTGGTTCGCAAACTGCAAAAACATTGCTTAACAACCGTCACTGTTTTACAGTCTTGCAAGCCAGAGAATATTACCTCCAACTACATTTATAAATATAATATTAAACTATATAAAATCAGAAATATGTGTTTTTCATACATTTGTCAAAATGACTTTTAAGTCTGCATACATTCATTTTGTACTGTCAGCATTGCAAATTTTAGAGTGTTGTTATAGTAGTTAAAATGTGCCTAAATGCAAAAAAAAATCAGCTTAATAAGTGCATTGATTGCATTGGCTAATCACATAACAAAGTACAAAAATGTAACTTCACCCTCAACCTTATACCCACACATAGACAAAGAGTTATTATATAACAAGTGACACTGTGCAGTTTTAATGCTTAACAAATAAAAAATAGATAAATAAAATACTTCGCTGTTTTCTCTTCCTAGGAGAAGAGAAATGTAAGTACGATTTACCTGTCTTCATGCATCTTCAGCTACTTATGCATGTCTGACTCTATGATTGGAAAGGTGAACAATCCGGATTGTGTTTTCCTTGTTTTCTTATAAATTCTAACTAAATTATTAATAAAGTTATACTATATATAAATCTTATACAATAATGTCTACCATATGCAATTTAATCACAGAGTAACAAAATAATGCGGTATAACAATGATCACATAACTACACATTTATAAGCACAATATATCAAACTCAGCGAACACATGTAACACACTAATCATTATAAATGTCCATTATTTGTATGTATACATTCTGGAAAGTGTCTCACATTGTCTTGTACTCATATAAACACAATGCATCTTGGACTTTTATTTCTAAAAATTCAGCTGTGATTGCATTCATGCAAAGAGTCTTTTAGAGAATGACTTACCATTTTGTCCATTCAGTTTTGCTCTTTTCACTGAAAAAAATAAAGCTGAAGGTTAGAGAAAATGTAGCTTTCTTACAAGCAATATATTATTAATTATGGTGAGCATGATGAAAAATGTATCTATGACGTGTCTGTTAGACATCTCAGGATCATACCTCTCAACTGTCCAAATTTTCACAGAATGTCTAGATTTTTGCCTCATATTTTTGTTACGTTCCTCATAAAATTTTTATCTGGCAAACCACTGAGGATTGAAGTGACAAAATAATGACATGCATTTGAGTTTCAAACTTCATATCCTTCAGAAAATACATGCTAACACAAATCTTGTTATTCTAGTAACATTCTAAATTTATAAGAGCGATATTTAAGAGAAGTCCATATATTGAGTCTTTGTCCCCCATTAGTTTAGGCTTTGTCCCGATTTCTTGCTCTGACACATTGACAGGTATGCTCAGAATTAGCTATTATTCTAAAGATATTTTTGCTAATTATTTATTATCAATAATTATTTCTATAGCACAGCTGCAAGGAGTAGATGATGGTATTTGCACGCAAGCAGTAGAAACAGAATTTACAGTATTTACCATTTTATACATTTAAAATAGACCATTAGCTAGTACTGGAGCACACATGAGTCTTCACCATGTTACCATGTATAAAATATCCATGACATTTCTAAATGTCTCATACAATGATTCACATATCTACTAATTCTTTCAGTTGCTTCTTTCTCTACTGTAAAACAGCAGTGATTGATATAGTCATGCATTAAAGGTATAAGAACATGACAAAACTAGAAACTGTATCATTTGATTTTGAATGCATCAACACTAGAAATGTTAACTTTGAAACAGTTTGCATGTTATTCCAGGTAGGTTTTCTGGTATTCCAAAAATGGACGCCCAAAAGGCTGAATCTGAGTAAAAACAGTTTTAATAATGAATGTTTACAAAACAAACTGGTGAGCACTTTCACAGCCTACCCACTTCTTCAGACCATAAACAATAATAAAAACCTTGAAACATTGAAATTAAGAGCACTTCAGCATAATAATGACATGCACAACAGGAAAGAAAGTAATGCGTTAGCCAAACGTGATGGAAACAGACGATACCCATCGATTTAAAGTTTTGGCTCTGCATAAAGTTGGTACTAATATAAGTGGAGGTGATATAGCGAATGAAATAGAATACATGGAGTTAAGATGGATTATTGGCATGAGGACTACTGTATACCCAGGTCTGAATAATGCTGTGTCTTTAGAATATGCTCTGAAGAGGAGAGGACTGCATCATTAATTGCACCATGTGGTTTGACATCTCTTAATTGTATAGCTGGTTATCTGTATATAATGTTTTGAGCGTTTTATTATTTTTTATGGTCTGAAGAAGCAGGTAAGCCATGAAAGCACTCATCAGTTTGTTTTGTGTACATTTATTATTAAAACAGTTTTTACTCAACTTCAGCCTTTTGGACGGCCATTTTTGGAATATTATTGTGCTTGGACTTAGTTTGGGTTCCGACTGAACGTTTCTTATAACCTTATTCAGGTTTTCTGGTATATTTATAAGTTTTTTTTCAGCAGGGGAGATACAACTTTGTACAGATTTCTGTACATGATATTATTAAGGATTTGTTTAAAATTACTGTTAAGTGAAAAAGTTTTAAAAACATACTGTTATTTGTCTTTTTCCTGTTCTTGCAAAGTGAACATGTTATTTGTTGGGATATGCCTATCAAAGATGGGCCTCATCTGTGAACAATATGCAGCATTGCTTATGAACCTGAATGATATCTGTTTTCTGAATTTCAGAATAAAGAGATTTGGTTATAGCTCAGTGAAGCCTGGGATAAGGATGCACGGCCAAGTAAGAGTTAATTTACTGGGGCAGGCTGTGTGTCCTGGAATATTTGAGTTACCGTTGTTGAACTGAACATTTTGTACTTCTTGAACATTCTGTACTAGCTGTGGGTTTGAGGTAATTTGTGATAAACATATTTTTCCTATATGTTTTTCATAGCCAACTGTCAATGGTCAGAAATGTAACAAAAAGTTGTTTTGCTTGCAGTATAAAAGTTGATGTCACTAAACAAGTTGATCAGATCAGAGGAGATCAGATCAGTCCAGACCGGACATCTTGGCCAACATGCTGTCTAATCTGGCTAACTGCTAATAAAGGAAAATTCATCACCTGAGGCAGATGCGACTCGTTTGAATTTTTTCTTCTGACATTTTGGTCCTTCGGACCGGAAACCTCTACGAAGATACGGATCAGACTGACAGAGAGACCGAAAAACCTGTGCAGGTGAGGGTTTCTCATCTTAAGATTCCCTCAACTGAAAGCCCTCTGACTGATTTGTCATTGAAAAGAGGCCGGCCACACTCTGATCCCTATCTGAGGGACAGTTTCTGAATGAAAAGGGGAAATGGAGTCTCATCTGGTTCAGGTAGGATGAAAAATAAATTTCTTTTAATTTAATTTAATCTTGTCGACAAGTTAAGGATGGGTAGGATTACTTGTTAAGATTATTTTGTTAGGGTCACCCGTTGATAGTCCCATTTTATAATAAGCCCTGTAAAATAATTCTGATACAGTCCTAAATACCTGAAAAAAAAAAGAGAAAAAAAAAAAGGGGGGGGGGGAGGTAAAATAAGAAATCTAGGGGAAACATGGGTTCCAGTTGCTGCAAGTGTGAGAGTGATGCCTGTTTAAATGTTGATGCTAAGTATATGAAAGGTTTAAACAAAAATAATGTTAAATTTTTAAAAAAGTGGAAGTTGAAATATGATTTTGATGTTACACTGAGTAAGAATGCCTGTGCAAAATTGGTTAGAGATTTGAAAAGAGATGCGGGAACTAGAACTAAAAAACAAAGACAATTGGGATTTCCCCAAGCACAAAAATGGTTAGAAGAGGCAAATAAACGAGCTATAAAAGAAAAACAGTGCCAGGAAAAAGAAAAAATAAATCAAAAGGGATCACTGGTGCCAAGTGGAAAAGTAGCTTTATTTTTAGATAAGGAGGATGAGCATACAGTTTGTGCGGTACAAAGGCAGGCAACTGCCCCACCGTATGGGGAAATTGCTGCTGCTGTACCAGCGGAACCTCCTCAATATCAGTCTGAAGATGTGGGATCTGTACAGCAGGGTGGGTTATTGGCTGCTCAAGGAAACGTTGTGACCACTCCAATTTACCCGCAAATCCCAGTAGTACCCAACTTTGCTTTGCAACAGGTAGACCAACCTATGCAGTTAAGGTCGGGACCAGCAGGGCAAGGACGTTGGGTCATTAAACTTTCTGACCACTCAGAAGCCCTTCCCTTAATACAAGTTGCAAACCCACAAGCAGGGGATGTTGGACAAGAGCCAACTATTTTAGTTTATCGACCCTGGGCTAGAGAGGATATAAAACGAGCTATGGATGGTATTCCTCATCCCACAGTTAATTTTCAAAAGTTTTCTGAGGACATAGTTGGTATGCATTTAAGTGATCATCTAAATGGTTTAGAAGTAGAACAAGTAGTGCGACAAATCCTGGGTCCAGATTGGTACTTAGTTTGTGGTACTTGGACATGTAAGGCAGATGACGGCACTACATTAAAGCATAATTCTGGGGTGTTAGACACGCGAGTCACTGATCTGTTGAAGAGAATTTCTGATAAGTGGCGTCCAAGAGCAGATTGGACAGTAATAAATCAGTGCATCCAAAATTATGATGAATCTGTAGATCACTATATTGTAAGATTGACAGAAGTGTTCAATAACCATTGTGGAATGATGATTCCGCAGGATCAGACTACTGATAGTCCGTACGAACAGCAATAGAAAAACGCTTTTCTTAAAGGTTGTAAGGCTCTGATAAATAATTTTATAACTAAGCATATGGTTGATAACAAAACATGTAGACTGCAACCTTTCTTTGAATATGCATGGCATGCTGAGCAACATTTCAATTTAAAAAAGAAAAAGAAAGTACAAGTGTTAGCAGTAGGGGATGATGGTGGTATATTTTTGGTACAGGACCAAAGGGGGCAAGGGCGCCGTGGTGGCGTACAAAGACGTGGGGGCCCGAAATGGGACACGTCATATAAACAGGGTGGACATTCAGAGGAATATGAGGGGAGGTTAAAACGTGGAGAATGTTTTAAATGCGGTAGACGTGGGCACTTTGCTGCCGACTGCGAAGAGTGGCAACATCCCCCACAGCTTACGAACAAGGGCTCCGCATGACTATATGATAGTAAAGGAAGGCGCCAAATTCGTTACTGTGATTATTGTATAGAAGAAGAAAGCGAGAATGATTGTGATGATGATGAGGCAGACACTCTTTGCGATGAATGTCAGGACACCCAGGAAATTAAGGAAGGGCGGGATTGTGACTGTGAAGTCATAAACATGGCACATTTGGGTATTGCTATGCATCTGGATCAAAAACCCATGATAGAGTTTTTGGTTGAGGGACAGAAAGTGGAGTTTTTATGCGATTCAGGTGCATCGCGTACACTTTTGGGTCCAGCAGTTCTTCCCCCGAACTGCGAAACAGATGAGTTTGTCCTTGTGAAAGCGGCAAATGGGAAAATCTATAAGGAACCACGGTCTCATCCTCTATTGTTCATAGATCCGCAAACAAACCAAACTGTTAGGTGTAGGGTAATTATATCGAAAGTTTGTCCAGTTAATTTGCTGGGAAGAGATCTGATGCATTTGTTTGGAACAGTGGCAATTCCCACACCTAAAGGCATTGAGGCGAAAAGGTTAGCAGATGGCTTGGTGGTACAAGGAGTACAAGACTTGTTTTACTGGTATAGCCAGGACTTAATTTCAAACGGGCCGGGGAGGGTTGATACAGATTTGATCAACCTAGCTTTAAGTAAAGCTAGGAGCGGGTCACCGCAGGTTGCGGCGCACTTACTTTGTACTATGTACTATAGACAGGCCCCTGGTCCGGATAAAGAATTTGAAACAGAATTCTTTAGGCACAAATGTGCAAGGATAATTTTGAATGATATGTTTTGGGATAAGCAAGGTAATACAGTAGTGACCTGTACTTTGACCAAGGAAATGAGTTCTTTATATCGCTCAGGTTATAGCCCACATATTTCAATTACTAAAGCGGTGGGGACACATTGGGTAGATTTGGCGAAAAAGGTAACAAATTGGGACACAATGTCCAAAAGCCAGTTGAAGGATCAACAGATCCAGGTACAAAGATTAAATTGGGTGACTTGGGCACAACCAAGTGTGCACCTCAGGGATGACAAAACAGAAATGGCATGACAAATCCTCCTAACTCAAGAGGAAGATAGTGCGTTAAGTGCCTTACCTGTAGATTTATGGTCAAAAGGTAAAGGGGATGTAGGATTGATGAAAACAGCAGGTGAAGTTTGTATAACTCCAAAGTCAGGGTTTAGACCTCGTAAGCACCAATACCCGCTAAGTAAACAAGCAGAGGAAGGAATTAAGCCAGTCATTGAGCAGCTAAAACAGGTAGGAATTCTTGTTGAATGCCCAGATTCGCCCTGCAATACTCCGTTGTTTCCTGTAAAGAAACCGGATGGGTCATGGAGGTTGGTTCAGGATTTACAAGCAGTTAATTCGGCTGTGATCCCAAGAGCACCGGTGGTCCCTGACCCCTATACATTACTTAATGATTTATTACCTCAGCACAGATATTTTTCTGTTATAGATATAAGCAATGCCTTTTTCTCCATACCACTACATAAGGAGAGTAGATTTTGGTTTGCATTCACTTATCAAGGTAAAAGATACACCTTCACCAGATTGCCACAGGGCTATTGTGAGAGTCCGACAATATTCGCACAAGAAATGGCTGCAAATTTAGCTCAGTTTGTTCCCCCAGAGGGAAGTCAGGTTCTGTTGTATGTAGATAATATTTTGTTGGCCTCACCCATGCAGGAAAGTTGTAGAAGGGATACCCTTGCCCTTCTTAGTTTTTTTAGCTGAGCAAGGACATAAGGTAAATAAAGAAAAGTTACAATTGTGGAAAGCACAAGTAAAGTACTTGGGTTATTTAATTTCGCAGGCAGGTAGACAATTGGAGAACACAAGAAAACAAACAATTCTTGAGGCACCTATGCCTACGACTAAGCGGGAGATGATGTCCTTTTTAGGTGTGACTAATTTTTGTAGAAGTTGGATCCCTAACTTTGCTGAGGAAGTAGGGCCATTGACCGCACTAATCTATGACACTCCCATGGCAGCTAAAAATGATATACAGTGGACAAATACGGCAATACAGGCATTTATTAGAATTAAGCAATTGATAGCAGGATCCTCTGTTTTGGGTTTTCCGAACTATTCTAAGCCATTTGTACAAATGGTTGATTGTAAGGGAGGATATATGACTTCAGTTCTGGTACAAGTACATGGGGATAAACAGAGGCCGATAGCTTTCTACTCCTCCAGATTAGATCCTGTTGCAAGGGCATTGCTGCATTGTGTTCAAGCTGTAGTGGCGGCCGCCATGGCAGTACAAGCCTCAGCGCATTAGTTTTGTTTCACCCATTACAATTACGGGTTCCACATTCAGTAGCTACTATACTTTTGCAAGATAAGATAACCTTTTTATCTCCTAGTCGACATTTGTTGTGTATGACAGTGCTGCTGACACAGCCTCATATGACCATAAAAAGATGTACTACTCTTAATCCGGCGACACTTTTGCCGACTCCAGAAGAAGGTACTCCACACGTTTGTTTAGAGAGCATTCATGACAAAGTACTTCCCCGACCAGATTTAACGGATATTCCATTGATAGATTCTGATCTCGTTTTGTTTGTAGATGGATCAGCAAAGAAAGACACTGTAGGAAAATCACTAGTAGGGTATGCTGTCACCAAAAGGATTGTCAAACATTTATTCTGCACAGGCAGCTGAGTTGGTGGCTTTGACTCGAGCTTGTACCTTAGGGGAGGGTAAAAAAGTGACAATTTATACAGATAGTCAATATGCTTTCTCCACTGTACATTTTTTCGCTCAACTATGGAAGAATAGGGGAATGGTTACTGCGACAGGCAAACCAATAAATCACAGAGATTTAATTTTACAGTTGTTAGATGCAGTGCAACTACCACTTCAGATAGTGATATGTAAATGTTTCGCACATACCAACAGAAAAGATCCTGTCTCCAGGGGAAATGCCCTTGCTGATATGGCTGCAAAAAAGGCAGCTCAAGAAAATGATTTGCTTTTACATGGTAATGATTTGGAGCCCGGACACCTCTTAGACTTAGAGACACTAAAAGTAATGCAAACACTGACGACACAGAAGGAAAAATGTTGTTGGGTAAAATATGGTATCACTCAACAGAGTGGGTTGTATAGGGCATCAGATGGCAAAATGGTATTACCGTCAAACCTTTTTAGGTATGCGGCATTGGTTAGCCATGGACCTGCCCATGTAGGAGTACAGACAATGATTCAAATAGTGTATAAGGTGTTTTGGTGTAAAGGGTTTTCAACTTATGCAAAGCAATTCTGTTTATCTTGTTTATTATGTGCAAAGTATCATGCTCAGGGGGGAGTTAAAAAGTCTCAGCAGGCATTCCCTACCCCTCCATATCCATTCCAGACAATCTGTATGGACTTTATTGAAGTGACACCCTCAGAGGGAAAACGGTTCTGTTTAGTCATTATTGATGCTTTTTCTAAATGGGTAGAAGCTTTTCCAGTGAAGCATCCGAATGCACAAACAGTAGCAAAGCTTTTGACTACAGAAATAATTCCCCGATTTGGCCTACCAAGACGCATTTACAGTGATAATGGGTCTCATTTTGTTAACCAGATTGTTCAGAAATTGGGTCAAGTGTTTCAAATTGATCTCAAAAATCATTGTGCTTACCATCCCCAATCAGCTGGACTGGTGGAAAGACACAACGGTGTCTTGAAGAGTAAGCTCCGCAAACTAATGGCAGAAACACATAGGTCATGGACTGCATGCCATCCGTTGGCACTACTGTACATGCGAATCTCACCTTCCTACAAAGGACTTACACCATTTGAACTTTTGTTTGGGAGACCATATTACGTCCCGCAGTGGCAAGGATTGTTGCCAGCGGAATGTGAGGGGGGTGAGGATCTAGTGGATTATATGAAGAAGCTGCTAAATGTCAAATCTCTTGTAACCAATGACTCCTTTGCAGATTCCAGAAATGAAACCTTGTTAAATGTGGCACCCGGGGACTGGGTGTGGATCCGAATTGTGAAGAGAAAGAATTGGTCATCCCCCAGGTGGGAAGGCCCATACCAAGTACTTATCTTGACACCTACGGCTGTAAAGATCGCTGAGAGGACTTCATGGATTCATATCACCCACTGTAAAAAACTCAAGGCTCTTCCTTCTGCCATTGACATTGGTCAAACTCCACCGGACCTCTGAGCGCAAAGTCTGGCTACAAAGGGGGATTAGCCCAATAGGGGTTAGTTCATCTCAAACCCAGTGAAGAAACCAATGGTGCGAGGTAGTCCTTAGGGAGGATGGCCATGTTCAACTGGTACTTGAACTGTCACATGATGATGATTTTGGTGGCGAAAGTAAATATGTCCATACGAGAAGGAACAGTTGCAAGAGAAAAAGGAATGGTGGTGCTGCAAGCGCAAACAGGTGTTACTACTGTGTTTAAGGTGAAACTTTGTGAAGGAATTTTGGACTGTTCTAAATGGAACAATAATAATTTCTTGACTCGTGCAAAATACTTGTGCAATAGAGACTGTATGTCCTGGTCAAGTGTTTGGTGGTCAACAGATGTGAATGGATGGGAAACAAGTGGTGCAGTGATACCAGAGAAAGATAAAAGCAGGCAACAAAGAATAAAAATTGTGCATTTCCAAGGTACCGGAGTAGTTACTATAACCATTGTGTCACCACAAGAAAGTGATTCAGGAGTTTATGGAATCGGAGTGTCTCTTCCAACTAGAACTGATCCTTTAGGGACCCTCCAACTTAAAGTACAAAGCCTTAAGAATACTACAAATAAAGCAGATTTTGCCTTCACAAAAGAAGAACAATCGTTACTCGAGACGGGATTCGTACACCATAATGAATGGTTATCTTGGGTTAGATATAGTACCCAAGAAGCACATCGTGAGAACTGTATTTCTTGTGCTGAAGGTAAACAGCAATTAGCAACAGTCCCATTTATGCAAGATGAAGGTAATGTAACGTGTCTGTTGAAATTATTCTTCAACAAAACTGAAGATAAATGCAAAGATGAAACTCAGCATTTTCCGGTCATAAGCAAAGTTGAGAAACCGCCTGCAGCGATTTCCTATCCAGGTTCGTATATGTGCATTTCCAGAGATGGCACAGGGAAAAATTATGGCAATATGGGACAGAACTATTGCAATGTTACTGTGAATGGCAATGGGAATCCATTTCTGGAGAACCAAACTCATAGTTTAGCAGACGTATGGTGGTTATGTGGAGACAACAAACTCAGATCAAGGCTTACAATTCCCTGAAAGGGAACTTGTGCACTTGTAAAGTTAATTCTGCCATTCTACATTTTCCCAGTTCCAGCAAGCAATTTCGTAAGAGAACTTGAAATAAAGCCGAAGTGGTTGAGTAGGAGAAAAAGAGAAGCACCGAAGCAATCTTTTGATAACAGTGTCTACATCGATAGCATTGGCGTACCAAGAGGCATACCTGATGAATACAAAGCAAAAAAACAAATAGCAGCTGGTTTTACATCCATCTTTGTCTGGATTCAACCTAATAAGAATGTGGACTGGATCAACTACATTTACTATAACCAGCAGCGTTTTGTGAACTATACCAAAGATGCATTGAAAGGAATTGCTGAACAACTGGAGGCCATTCGCAGGTGGCATGGCAGAATCGAATTGCGTTGGATATGCTCCTGGCCAAAGAAGGAGGAGTTTGCAAGATGTTTGGGACTTTCTGTTGTACATGTATTCCAAACAACACTGCGCCTGATGGAAGCATCACTCGAGCTTTGAAAGGTTTGGAGATGTTATCCGAAGAATTGGCAGAGAACTCTGGGGTAAATAATCCCTTTACAGATTTTCTACAAGCGTGGTTTGGAAAATGGAGTCATCTCATCAGCAGTTTCCTGATGTCCGTCGGAGTCGCTGTGGCTATCGTGGTGGTATGTGGTTGTTGTTGTATACCCTGTATCAGAGGTCTTCTGCAAAGACTGGTTGATACTGCTGTTACGAAGACGATGTACCAGCAATTGCAACAGACTGGTGAAAGTGAATACATTGAAATGTGACTCTTTGCAAATGTTTTTGAAGTTTAAAAATTTGTCTTGCCAATGAAGTAATGTATGCAAAGAAAAACTTAGTTTTTACCATATATTGCTGAAATAAAAGACAAATAAAAGTGTTTTCAGGGGGGAAATGTTAAGAGAAAAAGTTTTATAAACATAGTGGGCCAGATTCAGGAAGGCTTACACGGAGTTTAAGAGTAGTGTAAGCCTCCGTGTAAGCCTCCTGATTCAGCAACAGCCCAAATCTCCGTGTAAGAGACAGCTAACACGTCTCTTACACGGAGTGGGCGTGGAAATGCTCAATACCTCATTTGCAGCTCCAAGATATGCAAATGAGGTATGTGAGCGATCCACGAAGCCCAAACCAGTCCGTGTAGCGGACGTGTTGCAGAAATGTACTCAGCTGACAACTGAGTACATTTCTGCAAAATTAAAAATGGAGCTATGTCAGCTCCAAATAAAGGGTGCATTTGTTACATTAAGCATGCCAATGGCCAAATATGTGGCCATTGGCATGAAAGTGTTGCAAAAAAGTTATATAACTTTTTTTTTTCACGGATTTATGTGTTTAACTGTAGCGCACACCAGCGCAAGCGGGTGCACTACCTAAAACTGAAAACCGAAGCTTATAAGCCCACAATTGTGGGATTTATATATTACATGAAATGTCAATGGAGGGACTTGCAGAGCAAAAACAATATGGCCTCCGTTTAGTGGTTGTCAAGGGGGGGAAGCTCCATGTAAGATATGTAACTAAGCATTACTAGGCAATCCTATGTAAATGAGGCTTACAATACTGAATCACACTGCCACATAAGTAATGAGCACTTTCTGAGTCGTGTAAGAGTTAGAGAAGGGGGAGGAACAGAGTAAGAGGTAGGTGACATCATGGGGGGGAAGGATAGAAAGAAATGTACCAGATTGGAGGGCAATGTAAGGTAAGAGATGACAGACAGACATCAGGGAGGGAGGTGTGTCCCAACAGAACACTGGGAATGTCAAGAAATTGAGGGCATACGCTATCCCTACACTCTAAGTTTCTTGATATACGTGCATCTTGTAGCGTGTCTTGCAGCGTGTGAGGCAGGTTCTACATGTGGGGCGTGTTGCAAACTGTTTACAACGGTTTGCTTGGCGTCTGCGTGTGTAAGGCGGTGTCTTGTAGCGTTTTAGCATGAATCAGCCTAGCTAACACCGTGTAAGGATGTGTCTTGGCGTGTAACACCGTGTAGGGATGTGTACACGCGTTTAAGTTACTGTGGCGTGTTTAAGCGGTGTGCACACTGCTCCCACTCAGGAAACAGAGAGGAAATAGGAAACAACCAAAATACAGGAAACTGCCAGAAGATACTACTAAAGTTAATTGGTGGAAACAATTAGAAGCAGGCAATTACACAGGCAGACTAGAAGCCCAACCCAGCACTTAAAACACAACAAAGAGCAGTGCAGGCTGTTTCTCACAAGAGATACTGCCAGAAACTAAGCTATCAGAGTTGAAACCTGAAAAAGCTGAACTCAGAGCAGAAATGCTAGGGGCTGCCATAGCTGTTATAATCAGACATAGGCGAATTGCGTAGGGTGGTGATAATGCAGATGCTGACAGACAACCCAGAGTGAGGAGAAGGAGAAGAGTATACAGGCCTAGGGTCACCTACCATGGGTTACATGAGCTGGAGATAGTAGAGCTATAGAGTGGACAGAGAGCTCCTGCAGCAGACTGTTGAGCTGTGCAGGCCACGCCCCACACACAGAACCAACAGAGGGCACCCCACCCCAGTGGAAACCAAGGTATGTGTTGGCCTAAGAATACTAGCAACAGGTACCTTTCAGAGACCAACTGGCGATATGATGGGGATATCACAGGCATCAGCCTCCAGGGTACTGCACCAGTTCCTGGATGCCATGTCACCACATGTCAGTGATCATATATATGTCCCTAGTGACCGTGAGGTTGTGTCCAGCAATATCGTCTCTTCCAGCAAATAGCGGGATACCCTGAGGTGCTGGGTGCAATAGACTGCACGCATACGCATCAAGGCACCAGCCGGTGAGCGGGTAGAGTCTACATTAACCGCAAGGGATACCCCTCCATCAACTGCCAGGTCGTGTGTGATGCCCAGGGCATAATAATGAATGTGTGTGCTGGCTGCCCTGGTAGCTACCACGATTCCCACATCTGGCATCTGCCGCAGCTGTACCAATCATTTGCCAATGGGGACTTCCCACACGGACACCTAGTGGGGCATGCTGGTTATGCACTTGAGCCGTGGCTGATGACACCCATCAGAAATGCACACACACCCGAACAGGAACGCCATAATGAGGCACACGCACAAACACGTAATATCATAGAGCGTGTGTTTGGGCTGCTCAAGTCACGGTTCCGGTGTCTGGACACGTCTGGTGGAGCTTTGCAGTACACACCAACTACATGTACCCAAATGATCATGATATGTGCTATGCTACATAATATGATCCTGCGAAACAGCTGCAGCAGGACCAGCACAGGGCTGGGCCAAACATCCCCACCATTGCCAAGGCCACCACAGGCAGGGGTGACTTGGAGGAGGAACAACCTGACCTTGTCCCAGTAGGCAGAAGGAGGCGTGCCCAGTATGCCCTGGCCTTGGCAAAGAGGCAACGCATAGCACATATGCTTGGTCAGTAGGAACACTGGGACCGATACCCACTCTGACTCACTCATACAGTAACAGGGATGCCTAACATGACACAACCTGCTTCCAAATGTACAGGGAGTGTAGTATGTGCATCCGACAGAGGCAGCCCTGCAGCACCACCCGAGGCATGAATGCCATGTGTTAAGTAATGTAATACCATGTATCATATGCACACCTGAGGACCATGACTAACATCCACCCTCACCAATCATAAACCACAAAAACACAAACCCACCTCATAGCTATCACAAGGGATAGGAACCTAGATGTAATGCTACCCAATGGCAAAGGTATAAACAGCAAGATGTGTGCAGTGTAAATGCACACAGTATAGGAATGCACATATCAGTGCTGTAATAGAAAACAGGGTCAAAGTGCACATCAGCACCCTGACACTACCAGGGTCACACCTCATACAGTGATGTACATGTGCAAAAACATGGAACAAGATACAAAATGAGGGTGACTACCAATAAATGGCATGGATAACCACACACCCCTGTTGTTACCACAACAAGAAGCAACATGCATTAGCCATGGTCAAACACCAATGGCTAAAACTGACTACTACTATATAGCTTGCTGCAGACCACTGTCCTAATAGCAGCAACTGCCCCAGGCCTATGTTCACAGGTTCACAGGTTCATACTAGGCTATCTGCCCTAGGGCATTTATAAGCCTAGACCAGAGTTCCGTGGAGTCTGCCGCACCTTCACTCTGACGGATAATTTGCCCATTATATTGCTGTGCCTCTGACAAGCAGTGATACTGAGGTTATCCCTGGGGCATACCTGCAATCTCCCATCCATTGATTAAGATCTCACTTGAACAAAGCCAGTGAGGTACTCAGCCTCACATGTACCAGGATGTTGTTCCACAGCATAGGGACTCTCTGGTTGAAGAATCTGTCCCTCCAGCACATCCTATTAATATCTGTGTTGAGGTTTAAATCTCCTGCCACTGTAGTTCTGATGGATGTAGAGGTCTTGAGGTGAAGCGTGTACATTAACTCAGGTTTGGACATGGCCTTGGATGTCAGGCACAGGTCACCTCTGAGCAGGCGGTAAGTCACGGAATCAAGCTGGAATTCCTCCAGTCGGGCAGCATAAGAAATATGTTTGAGACCCTTTCTCCTCCTGTCGAGGAATTTGTGGGCCCATCCAATTGCCATAGGTGTCGGGTCATATACATGCTGAATGGGGCATTGCACTCAATCAATGGTCCGATGAGTGAAGAGTACAGGGGAACAATGACCTCCCTGGATCTAGATGTGAATCCCTGCATGATGAGGTGGGCAATGTAGAAGTTCTACCTAACTACCCTGGCAGCGTGAGTGTCAAACAAAGGTTACTCTCAACCTGGGTGCCCAGGTCCCTGATAACCTCCTGTGTGCTTAGAGGATTGCCACCTACATGGGAACTAGTGGTAACCTTGTTCTTCCCAAAGGGTATGGCTATGCATTGTTTAGTGTGTAATGTAAGGCCATGGCTCTGGCACCAGTTATCCGTGTCTATGACACCCTTCTGAAGGATGTCTGTGTCAGATGGGTGTCCAACTATGGTTCCCAGTCTGCAGTCATCTTCAAACTTTGTCAGCCATAATCCTGCTGTGTTTGCTTGTACTTCTGAAAAGTAGATGCTGAGCAATAGTGGGCCCAGGACTGAGCCCTGTGGGACACCACTTGTGACAGTTGTGGAGTGTGACATGGCACCAGCAAGTCTGAACCTGTCTGTTCTGTCACGTAGCCGGTTTGCAACCCATCTTGTGATGTATGGGTTCACATTTAAGCTGGTGATGTTTTCAATGATACCCAAGTGGGGTATTGTGTTGAAAGCCTTTGCCAGGTCAAGGTAGGCTGTGTGGAGTGCCTTGCCCTTGTCAATGGCCTTGGTGTCTGTTATGAAACAGTCAACCAAGTTTAAAAGGCATGATCTGCCCTCAACAAAGCCTAACTGGGTTGGATCTAATGTCTGCAAGTCACCTATGTCCTCATCTATGACTTCCATTATGATCTTCTCCATAGCTTAGCAGACCCTGCTTGTCAAGCTGATGGGATGGTAGTTTCCGTGGTCGGTGGAGGCACCCCCATGTGAAGTGGGTCCACCATTGACATATGCCACTCCTTGGGAACATATCCTGAGTTGAGGCTAAGATCATACAGCTGCCCTGACTGCGGGTTTAATTCTTGAGTGAGTTCATGGAGCACAAAACCAGGGACACCATCTGGTCCCATGGATGCTGCGTCCTTTCCCTTGGATAGAGCAGTTCCCACCTGAGCATTTGAGATGTTTGGGGGGCTACAATCCTCTTTCATACATATCTCTCCAGTTGTGGTGGAGGGGTGGGTGGAGAAATCTGCACTGAACCTGTCAGCCAGTATGTTGGCAATGTCTGTAGGTTCAGTGATATTTACACCATTCTGAGCCTATTCTGAGCATATCTGGGAGTTTCCTCCCAGGTGTGTAACGTATGTATAAAAGGCCTCATTGTTGTCCCGTGAGCCCTTAGTGGGTTTACTCCCAATATTCGCCTTGGATGATTTCATGGGGGAACTCAGTGTTTCACCTATATTGAGCAGGGGTGTCTACCCTTCCACGGATATCGCTCTATCTTGTAGTACCTCCTTCCTTGTGTTGTAGTGCTTGTTTATGGCTGAGGTCCACCACACTGGACGCTTGCCTCTGGTACAACGAGTCTGTGTTTTGTTTGGGATTGCCTCATCCATGCAGTCTTGAAGGTGCTGGTAGAAGGCAGTTGTAAGTGATACAGTGGCTTGGGTAATGGTGTCTGCTGGCTTGGGGGCTTTGAAAGAGACCACAACAGTCATTAGAAGTGTGTAGTCGGCTTCTGAGAGGTTCTGCACTGTGGTCTTTTCTATCTGGGGTGGGGGTGGGATGTGGACTTCCACTGAGAGTAGGTCATGATCTGATCTCACCAATGATGGGTATACCTCTGGTGTTGAACATTGTGAGCCCATGTTTGTGATGATGAGATCTACTATGTTGTCTCCTCTTGTGGGGATGGTGACTAGTTCTTCCATGGCATGTGAGTGTATGAACTCTAGGAACCTGTGGGCTAGAGTGTTGTGGCTGTAGTACTGATCCCAGTCTATATTTGGATAGTTGGGATCACCCAGTGTGATGGTGTTTGCAGGTACATGTATCCCGCCACTGTTTTCATGAAAGCTCTGTGAGGTACCTGAGTTTCAGAGGATGGCCTGTAACATGCTACAAACTTCAGAGCAGTCTTGCCTATGGTTAATTGCACCGGATGGTGTCCAATGCATCGTGTGTTGCCACCAACCATGAGGTGAGGGTGTCCTTGATGAATATTGCTATTGCCACCCCTCATAGTGGTAATATGTGTACTGCATAGATACGAAATATTGTGCCTCTGACTTAGTAGTGACACATTATGACCACCTTACATAATTGAATAATGTGACTATGCCTCTGTCCAGTCTGTGCCCCTGTCCACATGCAGCTGTCCAGATGTCTCTTGAAGAGAGTCAGTGAGGTACTCTGTCTAACATGAACTGGGATACTCTGCTAGAGTTTGAGATGCCTCTGAGTTATGACTCTGTCCCTTCAGCATGTCCTATACATGTATGTGCTGAGGTTCAAATCTTTAGCTCCCATGTTTCTGGTGGATGTGGATTGCTTGCAGTGGAGCATGTCTACCAAATCCTGATCGGACATGGTCTTGTATGTCAGGCATAGGTCACCTGTGCGTATGTGGTATGACACTGAAAAAGCTTGTTTTAGTTATTCTGGAAGTATATGACATGTGTTGTAGATCCCTGATCTTCATGGTAAGGTACTTGTGGGGTCTCTCCAGCTGCTGCAAGTGCTGGTTGAGGTACATACCAAATGGGGCGTTGTATTCAAGCATGGGCCTGATAAGGGAGAAGTATAGTGGTACAATGACCTCCTATGGTCTGGATGGAATACCCTCCATGATAAGGTGGCCAAGATAGAAAGTCTGTCAAACAACTTTGGCAACATGGGTGTCAAATGAGATGTCACTATCTACATGTGTCCCCAGCTGTCTGATTTGTTTCCTGTACTCATTGGGTTGCTGTCTATGTACAGATCTGTGGGTACTGTGTTCCTCCCAAAGGGGATGGCTACACATCAGTCGCAGTCAGTTTTAGGCCATGAGTCCAGCACCAGCTATCTGTCAGTGTGACGGCAGTCTGTAGGATGTGTGTGCTGGCTGATGTATTCACTATGGTGCCCAGGTTGCAGTCATCTGTAAACTTTGTCGGCCACAACCCTCCTATGTTTGCTTTCACATCTGAAAAGTAAATACCAAATAAGAGAGGTCCCAGGACACAACCTTGTGGGACACCACTTGTGACTGGCTTCGAACCTGACAAGGCACCTGCAATGTTGACATTATGGGTTCTGTTTCTGAGCCATTTTGCAACCTATGCTGTGACATATGGTGTTATATTTCAGCTGTTGAGCTTGTCTATGATGCCTGAGTGGGGTATTGTGTCAAAGGCCTTAGCCAAGCGCAGGTAGGTTGTGTGGACTGTGTAGCCCTCATCAACGGCTCTACTGACAGTTTCAAAGTAGTCAACTTGGTGCAAAACGCAGGATCTGCACTGTACAAAGCTGAATTGGGTGTGATCAAGGGTCTGTAGGACACCAATGTCTCTGTGTGGAAGCTCCATAATGACCCTTCACAAAGCTTTGCAGACAAGGCTGTTTAAGCTTGTGTGGTGGTAGCTGCCAGGGTCTGTGGAGGCATCTCCTTTGTGGAGTGGGACCACTGTTGCCGTGCGCCAGTGTTCAGGTACAGATCCTGTAGCAAGGCTAAGGTTAAATAGGATCTGCATATACAGGTTTATCTCCATCTGTAGTTCACATAGCATGCAACTGGGGATACCATCAGGTCCCATTGATGCTGTGTACTCGTCTTTGCTGACTGCGGCTCTCACATGGACATCCAGGATGACAGTGAGGTTACATACAGCTGTGATAACTATCATGTCTTGGGGGTGAGGGAGGGTACATTGCACTGAACTGGTCTGCCAGGGTGTCAGTAATATCTGTCAGGTCCCTGGGATATAAGTTGTTGTGTACCAAATCTGAGCATATATGAGGGTTCCCACCCAGGCGTCAGACATAACTGAAGAAAGCAGTGTGGTTACCTTCATCGTCTGTGGTGATTTATGTCCCCAAGTTGAACTTGGGTGTCTTTATGTGAGAATGTAGCTTTCTACTACTGCTGATCACAGCTGCCTTACATTCTGGAGATGTAGCTCTGTCTTGCATTAGTATCCTTCATCTGTTATACAGTTTGTTTATGGCTGGGGTCCACCAGACAGGCCACTTTCCCTTGGTGGTGAAGGTGTCATTCTCATTTGTGATTGCATGGTCCATGCTTACTCGGAGATGTCCGTAGAAAGTGTCTGTGCAGGAGTCACCATTGTGTGTTGTGGTTTCCACTGGCCCAGTGGGCTTAATGGATACCATCTCAGTCCGAAGAAGTGTGAAGTCAGCTTCTGAGCTGTTTGTCACTATACTCCTGGTATCATACTAGCACTGACACAGGTGTAAACAATTCCCCAGAATCCATCAAACAAAATGGACATGCAGGCTTACAGATGCCCTAGGGGGGTAGCCTAGTATGAACCCATTATGATACAGATTGTACAGGACACTACAGATAACCCCAAGGCTGTTGCAAATGATGGTAGTAAGCATGTTGTTGATTCCTGGATATGCTCCGGATCACACCGATATTACAAACAACATACCAGACACACACAGGTATGGCCAACATACATCCTGACATGTGCAGTGCAAACCCCCCCCCCATAATGCCAAATACCTTCCCCAGCAGACTGCCGCCTCCCTGACATTATGTCACCCTTACCACAGGGTACGTACCCAAAGAGCAGTGTACAACAACAGTGGGTGTTCTCAACAAAGGTGTCTCCTGAATGGATAGGAAAAACAACCACCACAGAATCATGAGAGGTTTGGTCTGCACAGCTATGGAAAGGACCAGCATGTACCACAGACATAATGATATTGTGGATCTATTGACACCCGACCCTACCCAGTGTGGGTTTACAAAGTGCAGACCCCACCCCTAAACATGTGTGACTCAGTTGAAACAGTACTTGAAGTCAGTGATGAGGGCAATGTGGTCCACACAGTGTAGCGGACCTTGCAAAGCCTTCTGTACAATACCCTATGTGTTCCGTATAGATTTGCTCACCAGCTGATATATACACCCCAATGTCATGGGAGGGTTGCAAACCAGACCAACGACAGAACTGACATGGTCAGACATGCAGCAGCCATGTCAGACTACAAACCACATATAACAGGCATCCCACAAAGCTTGGTCCTGGGACCTTCACCATCTGGTATATATGCCCCATAGGTACAGGCCAACAAGTAAGGACTGTGCTGGAACATGTTTGTAGAGGACAACAAGCCGCCTGACATATCTGATACACCAGCTGACACAAGCATCCCATAAAAGGGCCACATAGAAACAGACAGCTGGTGCCATAGCCATGTCAGCATGTTAAATGGTGAAAACAGTATAGTCAGCCTCTGTGGATAATCCAGTAAGTGACCACCAATTCCCACATAGGTGTCGACCCATGACATACCTAACATGTAATGCCAGAATGGGGGACACAAGGTGATAGATATCCTGCATTGGACAAAAATGTGGCTGTAGGGTTAACAGCAACAATCCATATACCAACCTAATCATGAGGGTTATGACATCTAGCTAAGGGGAGGTCATTGTGGTTTTGCAGTTATCTTTCAGCAGCATTACAAATGACCACAACAGCGCCTGTGTGGTGTACCTCAGCAGATACATTCAGCAACTGTAAAGTCCACAACAGTACCTCACCAGGAGTATCAAAGAGCTGGAACACATGTAATGTGTCGCCTGATTAAACAGAATGCAGTTCCACACACTGCCATGCTGGCCACCCAGACACAAGCTGTGCCTGATGTAGAAAGCCATGTCCAAGCTGTCAGCAATGCACATGCCGTACCTTGTACAATGTGAATGGCAGGAGATATGCACATGAGGGACCTGAACCCCAGCACTGACATACATAGGACAAGCTGTACTGCATTATCCATAACACAGAAGCCACCACCACGCATGAGTAAACTACCAGTACAGGTTATCCATAGAGTCACTCATTTATTCTACTCAACAGGGATCCTAACGAGTGGATGGGAGATGGTAGGTATACCCTGGGTATCAATGTTGTGTCACAGGTAGACAGAGGCACAGTATACAAAACAAGACATATGTCATGCCAAACTGCACTTATGATGTGTTGATGGACAAACACACTATCCAATAACCATTAGAAATGGCCTTGGGCACATCGGTAGTGTTTGCCAATGTACACCCATGTTGTGGAATACACTACTGCAGTTGGTTGAGGCCGTTGTAAGTAGTTCACATCTGAACATAATGCAACATGGTCAGATAGGTTCATAGGTTCATACTAGGCTATCTGCCCCAAGGCAGTTCTAAGCCTAGTCCAGAGTCTGGTTGCGTCGCCACCCCTTATATGGAAACAGTACTGTGCCCATTAGTTTGGCGTGCCTGTCTCCAGCAGTGACACAGTGGCGATCCCGGGGTAAACCTATGATTTCCCATCCACAGGTCAGGATACCTCTTGAACAGAGCCAGCAAGGTGCTGTGACTCACATGGACCGTGATTGTATTCCACAGCATAGGGAGTCTCTGAGTGATAAATCCACCCCTCCAACATGTCCAATGTACATCCCTGCTACGGTGTAAGTCACTTGCACTAGTGGTTCAGGTGGATCTGAAGATTTTGAGGTGGAGCATGTCCATTAATCCCTGGTTGGACATGCTTGCATGTCATGCACATGTCACCTCTAAGCAGACAGTATGTGACTGAATAGAGCTGTAGTGTTTTCAATCTGGCAGCATATGACAGATGTTGGAGACCCTTTATCCTTTTGTTGGGGACATTCAGGGTCTCCCCACTTGCTGCAGATGTCAGGTGAGATACATCCAGATAAGGCAGTGTACCAGATCACCGGTCCGATAAGTGAAGAGTACAGGGGAACAATGACCCACTAGATCTGGATGTGGATCCCTTCCTGATCATGTGGACAATGTAGAAGGTCCTACTAGCCACTTTAGCAATGTGAGTGTCATCAGAACAGTGACTGTCAACCTGGGTCCCCAGGTCCATGATAACCTTCCCTGTGCTTAGAGGATTGCCACCTATATGGTAGCTTGGGGTTACCTTGCTTTCCCTGAAGGGTATGACTACACATGTTTTGCAAGTTGACTTCAGGCCATGGCTCTGGCACCAGCTATCAGTGTCCGTGAGCCCCTTCTGAAGGATATCCGTGTCTGATGCACTGTCCACTATGGCACCCAGTGTGCAGTCATCTGCAAACTTTGTCAGCCAAAGTCCTCCCATGTTGGACTGTACTTCTGAGAAGTAGATAACAAACAATAGGGGCCAAGGACTGAGCCCTGTGTGAGACCACATGTGACTGGCATGGTGTCTGACATAGTGCCAGCAACTCTAACCCTGTGGGTCCTGTCCGTAAGACAGTTTGAAACCTGATCTTGTGACATATGGGTGTACATTTCTGTTGGTAGGGTTTCCTACAATACCTGAGTGGGGTATTGTGTTGAAAGGGTTTTCAAGGGCAAGGTAGGCTCTATGGACTGCCTTTCCCTCATCAATGGCCTTAGTTACTGTTTTGATAATGTCAACCAAGTACAAAAGGCATGACTTGCCCTTGATCAACACAAACTGGGACAGGTACAATGTCTGCATGTCCTCCATATCTTTCTTCATGAGCTCCATTATGATCCTCTCCATAGCTTTGCAGACTACACTTGTTAAGCTTATGGGGCAGTAATTACCAGAGTCCATAGAGGCACTGCCTTTGTGCAGACATGCACAACTGGACCCTAAAGAGGCTGTTGTGCACAGTATGGAAATGTAAATCAGTGATAGGACTAAAGCCCAGGATAATGTCCACCACAGTGAAAGTACTGAACCACTACACTATACAGTACAACAGTGCTAGGTCAGTATGAATGGATGTTAACAATTGTATGCAAAGTATCCCATGCAAAAGCTGCAGGCACAGTATAATCCCTGTTGTGTTCACAGGAAGCATCTGGACAGTAACTACACAACATGTCACAGAACACACAACCTTAAACAGGAGTTATTTTTGGAGTTCACACTCATCCACAACTGTGATGGGCTGCATAGTTCAACATATGGAAAGCTCACACTGGGCATGCTCACACACTTTGATAAATGAGACATCATTCACACAACATGCCATGGGAAGGCTGAAGTGGGCATGCTCACACACTTAGTTCAAATGTTCCTCTTAACAACTGTGAAAACACACCACAGGATGCACATTCCCCATTCCAAACAATGAAGATGTCAGCACCCTATAAGTAGATCAGTAGAAATGCTACCTCCCAGTAATCTGAATAGCACGCTCTGCTAATGCGTCTGTCTCTAGTGTCATAACATAGTTAGGTAGGGGTTTGAATCCAGCAAGTGGCATGTGTGTGTGTGAATGGGGGTAAGTGTCTGTATAAGTGTGTATGAGAAGCACATCCCTTTTGGCAACTGTGGAAACACACCACAGGGAGCTCATTCCACTTTCTAAACACTGATGATGTCAGCACCCTATAAGTAGATCAACTGAAATGAAATCTCCTAGAAATGTGAATAGCGCTCCGCTAATGCGTCCGTCTCTAGTATCATAACATAGTTAGGTAGGGGTTTGAATCCTGCTACGGGAATGTATGTGTGTTAGTATGAGTGGGGTTTGTGTGTGTGCATAACGCTGTGGAGGGAAGGTGCCTTTTGCCAACTGGGAGAACACACTACAGGGTGCACATCCCTCTTCGTAAACACAGATGATGTCAGCACCCTCTAAGTACAGCATTGGAAAAGATTGCTCCTACTAATGCAAATAGCACACTCTGCTAATGTGTCTGCCTTTAGAGTCATAACACATCTAGGTAGGGGTTTGGACCTTGCAAATGGAACGTATGCGTTTTACTGTGGGTGTTGCTGGTGTGTGTGCACAATGGCGGGGTGGGATGTCTCTTTTGCCAAATGGGGCTATGCACTGCAGGGTGCACATTTCCCTTAACAAACAGTGATGTTGACAGCACCCTGTACAAACAGAACAACAACACAGAAGGTGTTGTTACCAATGATGCATGTAAGGTTACACTTCAAGTAATGTCCACAAAACAAAGTAGGATAAACAAATGCTCCTTTTACTCTATCCAAACAACATGGCAACAGACAACTGACACTACTCAGTATAGTGCTACATGCTACTGTAACATGCAGATGTACCAGAATATACCTAGATAGTGTTTTGAAGCCTGAATGTGGCAAGTGTGTGGATGTGTTATGTTACTGTGTGTGCATTTCCGTATGGAAAACATGTTTGAGATATTGGCAATATTGTTGCAGACAGTTTAGGTGCAGATATGCCCCCCCCCCATTCTCCTACACAAGTGGAATTAGTTATCACAGATGACTGTAACCTCCCTATCCTCTCACATGTCCAGGTGAGGGCCACCCTCAACATTGCAGGACACATAGCATCACTGTTACAGAATGGTATCCCTGGATGTGTGCTACATTCACCCCAGGAGGACATGGCACCACATTACAGACTGATATTACTCCCTGGCCATACTACAGGATGTGTACCTGAAGAGTGCCATACATACACAGTGGTCCCACACCAATGAGGAGTAACCTCTACTGACCCTGGTATGTACTGCATCATATGCACAACTGGCCTTCTGTTCTAAGCTACGGAAGTGTCACGTATGGGCAACATGTACAGCAATATTACATATGTGTATATTTCAGGACTATGCACACAAAACCTATCTCATGGACAGAGCTATAGATAGTGAACTATGATACATTTGGAGGTGTCACAGTAAACACAGTATTAACCTGCTACTTTGCATTACCTGTGTTTGTGGCAGCTGTTGCTGTGTCAGTGGTGCTTGCTTGCTGCTTGCTGTTTGCTACTCATGGTTTTGCTGCTGGCTGTCTGTATATTTTCTCTTTTCTCTCTCTCTCTCTCTCTCTCTCTCTCTCTCTTTCTCATTAGGTTTGTGCAATGACTGTATTGCATGAGTGGAGTGTGGGTACTGAATGCTTTTGTAGGTATCTGCATAGGTCCATGTGATGGCCCCTGCACCAATTGTAAGGCAGCATTTGCTAATTGCATGCAGCCAGGTGTGTGTTGATTGCATGTCTCACTGTGATTTCAGGACACTGCTATAAAAAGGTATGTGAGATAGGCGTAGCCCTTTCAGATTGTAGGCGTGGGCGATGCTGGTATGCTGTTGACAGTGTTCTGTGAGTGTGAAGGTTAGTATGGGAATCCAGTGATTTGGCCATTAAAACTTTGCCTCACATGCTTTGGATGGTACATCTCCTATATTGCCTTTATACTAATTCCTACTATTGACTGTTATATTTATTTTAGCAGAGTGCTTTTGTATGGCTGTCATGGCTTAGTGGTAGGTCATACAGACTAATGTTACCAAGGTCCTGGGTTCGAGACTGGCAGTGGGAATTTATTTTTGTCTCCAGACTTTCAAAATGAGTACAAGACATGTCAATCAAAGTGCCATAAAGGCACTTTTAAGCACTAAACCAGGTCTGCACTCGTTAGCATGAATGAAGAAGGAGGCGTGCCCAGTATGGCCTGGCCTTGGCAAAGAGGCAACGCATAGCACATATGCTTGGTCAGTAGGAACACTGGGACTGATATCCGCTCTGGCTCACCCATACAGTAACAGGGGTGCTTAACATGACACAACCAGCTACCAAGCGTACAGGGAGTGTAGTATGTGTATCCGACAGAGGTGGCCCTGCAGCACCACCTGAGGCATGAATGCCATGTGTTAAGTAATGTAATATCATGTACAATATGCACACCTGAGGACCCCAACTAACATCCATATCCACTCATATGACCCTGTGGAAACAGCTGCACATCATACAGTGATGTACATGTGCAAACACATGGAACAAGATACAAAATGAGGGTGACTAGCAATACATAGCATGGATAACCACACACCCATGTTTGTACCACAACAAGAAGCAACATGGAATAGCCATGGTCCAAAACCAATGGCTAAAACCGACTACTACTATATAGCTTGCTGCAGACCACTGTCCTAATAGCAGGAACTGCCCAAGGCCTATGTTCACAGGTTCATACTAGACTATCTGCCCTAGGGCATTTATAAGCCTAGCCCAGAGTTTTGTGGCTTCTGCCACCCGTGCAAGTTGATGGATAATATGCCCATTATTTTGCTGTGCCTCTGTCAAGCAGTGATACTGAGGTTATCCCTGGGGTATACCTGCAATCTCCCATCCATTGGTCACAATCTCACTTGAACAAAGCCAGTGAGGTGCTCAGCCTCACATGTACCAGGATGTTGTTCCACAGCATATGGACTCTCTGGGTGAGGAATCTGTCCCTTCAGCACATCCTATTAATATCTGTGTTGAGGTTTAGGTCTCCTGCCCTTGTAGTTCTGATGGATGTACAGGTCTTGAGGTGAAGCATGTTCATTAATCCTGGGTTGGACATAGTCTTGTATGTCAGGCACAGGTCACCTCTGAGCAGACAGTAGCGACTGAATACAGCTGGAATTCCTTCAGTCGGGCAGCATAAGAAATATGTTTGAGACCCTTTCACCTCCTGTCGAGGAATATGTGGGCCCATCCAATCTGAATGGGGCATTGTATGCAATCATTGGTCTGATGAGTGATGAGTACAGGGAACAGTGACCTCCCTTGATCTAGATGTGAATCACTGCATGATGAGGTGGCCAATGTAGAAGGCCTTCCAAACTACCCTGGCAATGTGAGTGTCAAACAAAATGTCACTGTCAATCTGGGTGCCCAGGTCCCTGATAACGTACATTGTGCTTAGAGGATTGCCACCTAGATGGGAAGTAGTGGTAACCTTGTTCTTCCTGAAGGGTATGGCTATGCATTGTTTAGTGTGTAATGCAAGGCCATGGCTGTGGCACCAGTTAGCCGTCTCTATGAAACCCTTCTGAAGGATGTCTGTGTCAGATGGGTTTCCAACTATGCTTCCCAGTTTGCAGTCATCTTCAAACTTTGTCAGCCATAATCCTCCTGTGCTTGCTCGTACTTCTGAAAAGTAGATACTGAACAAATGTGGTCCCAGGACTGAGCCCTGTGGGACACCACTTGTCACAGCTCTGGAGTGTGAACTGGCACCAGCAACTTTGACCCTGTGTGTTCCGTCACTTAGCCAGTTTGCAACCCATGCTGTGATGTATGGGTTCACAATTAAGCTGGTGATGTTTTCAATGATACCTGAGTGGGGTATTGGTGAAAGCCTTTGCCAGGTCAAGGTAGGCTGTGTGGACTGCCTTGCCCACGTCAATGGCCTGGGTGAGTGTTTTGAGAAAGTCAACCAAGTTTAAAAGGCATGATCTGCCCTTGACAAAGCCAAACTGGATTGGACCCAATGTCTGCAAGTCCCTATGTCTTCATTTAGAATTCCCATTATGATCCTCTCCATAGCCTAGCAGAACAGGCTTGTCAAGGGGATGGGATGGTAGTTTCTGGGGTTGGTGGAGGCACCACCTTTGTGAGGTGGGTCCACCATTGATGTATGCCACTCCTTGGGAACATATCCTGAGGTGAGGCTAAGATTAAACAGCTGCCCTAACTGCGGGTGTAATTACTCATTGAGTTCATGGAGCACACAACCGGGGACACCATCAGGTCCCATGGATAAAGTGTTTTCTGCCTTGGATTGAGCAGTTCCCACCCCAGCAGTGGAGATGTTTGGGCGGCTACAATCCTCTGGTGTGCATACCCCCCCAGTTGGGGGGAGGGGAGGAGAAATCTGCACTGAACCTGTCAGCCAGTATGTTGCCAATGTCTGTAGGTGCAGTGATATCAACATCATTCTGAACTAAGTCTGAGCATATCTGGGAGTTTCCTCCCAGGTTTCAAACATAGGTAAAAAGGCCTCATGATTGTCCCTGGAGTCCTGAGTGGGTTTACTCTCTAAACATGCCTCGGTTGATTGTATGGGGAACCCAGTGTTTTACTCACAATGAGCAGGGTGTCTTCCCCCATACGGATTACACTCTATCGTGTAGTAGCTCCTTCCTTGTGTTGTACAGCTTGTTTATGGCTAGGGTCCACCAGACTGGATGCTTGCCTGTGGTACAAAGAGTCATTATTATTTTGGATTGCCTGAACCATGCAGTCCTGGAGGTGCTGGTAGAAGGCATTTCTAAGTGATACAGTGGCTTGGGTAATGGTGTCCGCTGGCCTGGGGGCCTTGAAAGAGACCACACCAGTGCTCAGAAATGTGAAGTCGGCATTTGACAAGGTCTTCACCGTTTCTTTTCCCATCTGGGGTGTGGGTGGGATGTGGACTCCCACTGAGAGTAGTCCATGATCTGATCTCACCAATGATGGGTATACATCTGGTGTTGAACAGTGTGACCCCATGTTTGTGATGATGTGTTCTAGTATGTTGCCTCCACTTGAGGGGATTGGGACCAGTTGTTCCATGGCATTTCAGTGTATGAACTCTTGGAACCTTTGTGTTAGAGTGTTGTGGCATGATTAGTGATCCCAGTCTATATGTGGATAGTTGGAATCACCCAGTAGGATGGTGTTTGGAGATACATTTATCCCCTTCAGTGTTTGCAGGATAGCTGTGTGAGGTACCTGAGTTTGAGCGGGTGGCATGTAACATGCTACAAACTGCAGAGCAGTCTTGCCTACGGTCACTGGCACCTGGATGGTCTCCGATGCATAGTGTGTTGCCACCAACCATGAGGTGAGGGTGTCCTTGATGAATATGGACACCCACCATCCTTCTTGTTGTTGTCGGGATGCTGGTGCCGGAATGCATGAGATGAGGTAACACCCGATAGTGCTGGGGTGCTGTCAGAAACTGTGAACCAGGTTTCAGGCACAGCACAGACATCAATGTGCTACATACTGAGAAGGGCATAGAGTGTGTGCAGCTTGAGGTAGAGACCTTGGGCATTGAGCAGCATCAGCCGTAGTGTCTTTCCTTTACTGTGTTCTAGGGTGGTAGGTGTAGAATCCTATTTCCAGTTGTGATTGTATGGTCCATGCTGTCTGACATCTAGCTAAGGGGAGGTCATTCTGGTTTTGCAGTTATCTTTCATCACCAGTAGAAATTACCACAACAGCCCCTGTGGGGTGTACCTCATGCACACACATCCAGCACCTGTAAAGTCCACAACAGTACCTCACCAGGAGTATGACAGAGCTGGAACACATGTAATGTGTAGTCTGATTAAACAGAGTGCAGCTCCACACACTGCCATGCTGTCCACCCAGATGCAAGCTGTGCCTGACGTAGAAAGCCATGTCCAAGCTGGAATCAATGCACATGCTGCACCTTGTACAATCTGAATGGCAGGTAGCTATGCACATGAGGGAACTGAACCCCAGCACTGACATATATAGGACAGGCTGTACTGCATTATCCAAAACACAGAAGCCACCCCCCACATGAGTAAACTACCACTACAGGTTGTCCATAAAGACACTGGTTGAGTCCCCTCAACAGGAATCCTAATGAGTGGATGGGAGATGGGAGGTTTACCCTGGGTATCAATGTTATGTCACAGGTAGACAGAGGCACAGTATACTAAACAAGACATATGACATGTCAAACTACGCTTACAATGTGTTGATGGACAAACACATTCTCCGACTAGCATTAGGTCAAGATACCTCTTGAACACAGCCAGCAAGGTGCTCTGCCTCAAATGGACCAGGATTGTATTCCACAGCATAGGGAGTCTTCGAGTGATAACTCCATCCCTACAACATGTCCAACATACATCCCTGCTAAGGTGTCAGTCACCTGCACTAGTGGTTCAGGTGGATCTTCTGAGTCTGAGGTGGAGCATGTCCATTAATCTCTGTTTGGACATGGCCTCGCATGTCAGGCACATGTCACCTCTAAGCAGACGGTATGTGAGTGAATAGAGTGTGAGTGTCTTCAATCTGGCAGCATATGACAGCTGTTGTGGTTCCTTGATCCTTTAGGTGGGGACAGTCAGGGTGTCTCCAATTGCTGCAGATGTTGGGTGAGATACAGCCAGAATAGGGCATTTGACTTGATCACCGGTCTGATAACTGAAGAGTACAGGGGAACAATGACCCACTAGATCTGGATGTGAATCCCATCCTTATCAGGTGGGCAATGTAGAAGGTCTTCCTAGCCACTTTAGCAATGTGAGTCTGAGAAGAATGGCGACTGTCAACCTGGGTCCCCAGGTCCGTGATAACCTCCTCTGTGCTTAGAGGATTGCCACCAATATGGTAGCTTGGGGTCACCTTGCTTTTCCTGAAGGGTATGTCTACACATGTTGTGCACTCTGACTTCAGGCCATGGCCCTGGCACCAGCTATCAGTTACTGTGAGTCCCTTCTGAAGGATATCTGTGTGTGATGCACTGTCCACTATGGTGCCCAGTGTGCACTCATCTGCTAACATTGTCATCCAAAGTCCTCCCATGTTGGCCTGTTCTCATGGGAAGTACATGACAAACAATGGTGGCCAAGGACTGAGCCCTGTGTGACACCACCTGTGACCAGCCTGGAGTCTAACATAGTGCCAGCAACTCTAACCCTGTGGGTCCCGTCCTTAAGCCAGTTTGCAACCCATCTTGTGACATATGGGTTTACATTTCAGTTGTGAGGGCTTTCCACAATACCTGAGTGGGGTATTGTGTTGAAAGTGTTAGCAAGGCCAAGGTAGGTTGTATGGACTGCCTTTCCCCAACAATGGCCTAAGTGACCAATTTGAAGATGTCAACCCAGTACAAAAGGCATGATCTGCCCCTGACCAAGCCAAAATGGGATGGGTACAATGTCTGCATGTCCCCTATATCTTTGTTTATGAGCTCAATTATGATCCTCTCCATAGATTTGCAGACTACACTTGTTAAGCTTATGGGGCAGCAATTAACAGGGTCTGTAGAGGCACTGCCTTTGTGCAGATGTGCACAACTGGACCTTAACCAGCCTGTTGTGCACACTATGGAAATGTAAATCAGTGATAGGACTGAAGCCCAGGATACTGACCGCCACAGTGAAAGTACTGAAACACTACACTAGACAGTGCTACAGTGTTAGGTCAGTATGAACGGATGTTGACAATTGTGTGCAAAGTATCCCATGCAAAACCTGCAGGCACAGTATACTCCCAGTTTTGTTCACACAAAAGCATTCGGACAGTAACTACACAACATGGCACAGAACACACAACCATAAACCGGAGGTATTTGTTGAAGGTCACACTCATCCACAAATGTGATGGGCTGCAGAGTTCAACATATGTAAAGCCCACACTGGGCATGCTCACACACAGATAAATGAGACATCTTTCACACAACATGCCACAGGAAGGCTGAACTGGGCATGCTCACACACTTGGTCCAAATGTTACCCCTAGCAAATGTGAAAACACACCAGAGGATGGTCGTCCCCCTTTCTAGACACTGATCATGTAAGCACCCTATAAGTATATTGGAGACAAGGATTCTCTCAGTAATCCGAATAGAGCGCCGTGCTAATGCGTCCGTCTCTAGTGTCATAACATAGTTAGGTAGGGGTTTGAATCCAGCAGGTGGCAAGTATGTGTGAAGGGGTAAGTGTGTAAGTGTGTATGAAAGAAACATCCCTTTTGGCAACTGGGAAAACACACCACAGGATGATCATTCCACTTTCTAGACTCTGATGATGTCAGCACCCTATAAGTATATTGGAGGAAAGGATTCTCTCAGTAATCCGAATAGCGCCGTGCTAATCGTCCATCTCTAGTGTCATAACATAGTTAGGTAGGGGTTTGAATCCAGCAGGTGGCAAGTGTGTGTGAAGGGGGTAAGTGTGTATGAAAGAAACATCCCTTTTGGCAACTGGGAAAACACACCACAGGATGATCATTCCACTTTCTAAACTCTGATGATGTCAGCACCCTATAAGTATATCAGGGGAAAGGACTTTCCCCAGTAATGCGAATAGCGCGCTGTGCTAATGCGTCCGTCTCTAGTGTCTTAACATAGTTAGGTAGGGGTTTGAATCCAGCAGATGACAAGTGTGTGTGAAGGGGGTAAGTGTGTGGGTATGAAAGAAACATCCCTTTTGGCAACTGGGAAAACACACCACAGGATGATCATTCCACTTTCTAAACTCTGATGATGTCAGCACCCTACAAGTATATCAGGGGAAAGGACATTCCCCAGTAATGCGAATAGCGTGCTGTGCTAATGCGTCCGTCTCTAGTGTCATAACATAGTTAGGTAGGGGTTTGAATCCAGCAGGTGGCAAGTGTGTGTGAAGGGGTAAGTGTGTATGAAAGAAACATCCCTTTTGGCAACTGGGAAAACACACCACAGGATGATCATTCCACTTTCTAAACTCTGATGATGTCAGCACCCTACAAGTATATCAGGGGAAAGGACATTCCCCAGTAATGCGAATAGCGTGCTGTGCTAATGCGTCTGTCTCTAGTGTCATAACATAGTTAGGTAGGGGTTTGAATCCAGCAGGTGGCAAGTGTGTGTGAAGGGGGGTAAGTGTGTATGAAAAAAACATCCCTTTTGGCAACTGGGAAAACACACCACAGGATGATCATTCCACTTTCTAAACTCTGATGATGTCAGCACCCTATAAGTATATCAGGGGAAAGGACTTTCCCCAGTAATGCGAATAGCGTGCTGTGCTAATGCGTCCGTCTCTAGTGTCTTAACATAGTTAGGTAGGGGTTTGAATCCAGCAGATGACAAGTGTGTGTGAAGGGGGTAAGTGTGTGGGTATGAAAGAAACATCCCTTTTGGCAACTGGGAAAACACACCACAGGATGATCATTCCACTTTCTAAACTCTGATGATGTCAGCACCCTACAAGTATATCAGGGAAAGGACATTCCCCAGTAATGCGAATAGCGTGCTGTGCTAATGCGTCCGTCTCTAGTGTCATAACATAGTTAGGTAGGGGTTTGAATCCAGCAGGTGGCAAGTGTGTGTGAAGGGGGGTAAGTGTGTATGAAAAAAACATCCCTTTTGGCAACTGGGAAAACACACCACAGGATGATCATTCCACTTTCTAAACTCTGATGATGTCAGCACCCTACAAGTATATCAGGGAAAGGACATTCCCCAGTAATGCGAATAGCGTGCTGTGCTAATGCGTCCGTCTCTAGTGTCATAACATAGTTAGGTAGGGGTTTGAATCCAGCAGGTGGCAAGTGTGTGTGAAGGGGGTAAGTGTGTATGAAAAAAACATCCCTTTTGGCAACTGGGAAAACACACCACAGGATGATCATTCCACTTTCTAAACTCTGATGATGTCAGCACCCTACAAGTATATCAGGGGGAAGGACATTCCCCAGTAATGCGAATAGCGCACTGTGCTAATGCATCCGTCTCTAGTGTCATAACATAGTTAGGTAGGGGTTTGAATCCAGCAGGTGGCAAGTAAGTATGTATGAAAGAAACATCCCTTTTGGTAACTGGGAAAACACACTACAGGATGCACATACCCATTTCTAAACGATATCACAATTATGTATGGCTTTTGATTACAGACATGCCATGTGTGTTGTGCACACACAGAATGCCCATGTGTGTGGGTTGTCCCTCACAATAATGCATGACATTGATTACACCGGTTATGGCAATGAACACATGATGTATGTGTGTGCCAAATACACATATGTACCTGAGACTTTCAATATTTACCATGTGTGATGCCTGCCACATGTGAATACATGGTATATGCACAGGGTAACATTATGACCGTGGTCTTCTGTGCAGATGCTGCATATGGGATGTGTATATACAGTGTGAGATGTAGATGCTATCAGCCTAGTAGTGAGGGATGCACACCTGGTCTGGGGCATAAAGTCTACATGTTGTTAATGTACAGGAGCTGCATGTTCTCACCTTTTGTGGGAGTGGTAAGACAGTATTCCATAGCAATGCAGTGACTGCATGCTAAGAACCATTCAGCTATGGTGTTGTAGATACACTTATTCATTAGCATTCAGTAATTTGTCGGAATCCCTGGTGAGGGTCTGATGCCAACCAAGGTCAGGGTCTACCAGCCTGTGTCACTTGCTCAGTGATCCCTTCCATGTTCCCTATCACGTATCCCAGTGAGCGACATGCCACATCAGCTGTGGTGGCATGGACAATGACTGAGTCATATGTGTCCATGCATCAGACTGACTTGTATGTTGCTGTTACAGTTTGGCCATGTGTTTCCATCTCATACATGTGGTGTACATCAATGGGTAGGGATAGGGTTGACTGTGTACATGTGGCAGCTGTGACATTACTACATGACACACATATTCCACAACTGTGCCATAGAGGTGACTGACAACTGACCTTTGCACATGCTACCGGAGTATTGAGATTACATTGGTGATTGACAGCACATAGGGCCAATGGTGAAAAAGAGACATAGGTCCATAGGTTCGTACAGGGATATCTGCCCAGGGCATGTATCCACCTAGCCAGAATGTGCGTGCCTTTCAACATGCATTGTGAATGTGTCTTGCTATGCCCTTTTCCAAGGTTAGTATACTGTGCCTCTTTCTCACAGTGACACATAAGTGATACCCAGCGTAACCCTACAATGTCACATCCAGTCATTACTATCGCTCTTGAAGATAGTCACTGAGTCAGTCCACCTAACCTCTATTGGGATAATAATCAGGAATGAAGGGTGCCTCTGAGTTGTGAATGTGCCCCTCCACCATGTCCTATGTATATCACTCCTGAAGTTCAAGTATTTCCAGTGTGTATCCTGGTGGGATCTGGATATTCTGGGATGCAGCATGGCCATTACATGAGGGTATGACCTGGCCTTCTATGTCAGGCACAGATTGCCTATGAAGAGGCAGTATGTCACTGAGTACAGCTGCTGCTACTTTAACCAGTCAGTATGTGGCATCTGTTTGAGCACTTTGATCCCCTTGTCGAGGTAGATATGTGTTAGCCCCAGTTGCTGCAGGTGTCTGGTAAGGTGCATGCCGACAGGTTCATCATAGTCAATTATGGGCATGATGAGGGATGAGTAAAGGGGCACAATGTCCTCCCTGGCCTACATGTGGATCCCATGATGATGTGGCCCATATCACATGCTTACCTAACCACTTTGTCCATGTTGTTGTCAAATGGTAGAATGCTATCAACCTGTGTACCCCAAGGTCCATAATTCCTTGGTCTGCACTTACTGGATTAAGACATATGTGGTACATTGTGGTCATTTAGTGTTTGACAAAGGGGATGACTAGACTCTTTCTGTCATTCACGTTGAGGCCATGGCTGTGGCACAAGTCATGTGTTTGCAAGAGTCCCTTTTGGAGGATGCGTGTGTTAGCTGTTGAGTTGATTATGGTGTTGAGTCTGCAGTCACCTGTGACTTGCTGAGCCACAGTACTTCCATGTTGGCCTGTACCTATGACAAATATATAATGAACATGACAGCCCCTAGGGCTTTGCCTTGTGGGACACCACTTGTACCAGGTTGGAGGCTGACATGGCTCCAGCAATTCTACCATGTGTGTTCTGCCCTTGAGCCACTGTGCAATACCCATAGTGACATAGGGGTTAATATGTACACTGGTGAGCTTCCTAGAATGCACAAGTGGGGTATTGTAGCCAAGGCTTATGCAAGGTCCAGGTAGGCTGTGTGGACCTCCTACCCCTTGACAGTGGCCTTGGTGACTGTTTCAAACAAAGCAAACAGGTTTGATAGGCAGGATTTGCCATTGACAAAGCCAAACTGTGTATGGTGACATGTCTGTAGGTCCACAATATCTAGATATGTGAGGTTCTTGATGATTCTTGCCATAGCTTTGCAGACAAAGCTAGTCAGACATATGGGGCGAGTAGTGTCCAGGATCCGTGACGGCACCACCTGCATGTTGAGGGACCACTGTTGCTGTATGCCACTCTCTGGCCACATATCATGTATTAAGGCTGGGATTGAACAGTGGTGTTATGTCTGGGTGTAGCTCTTCTTGTGGTTCATGTAGGACACAGCCTGGGACACTGTCTGGTCCCATTGATGCAGTGTTTACTGCTTTGGGAAGGGCATCTCTTACCTGAGCATCTGTGATGTCAGGGGGGGAAGCACTGTGATGCGAGACATATGTTCCCTTTTGGTGTGGTGGGGTGAGAAGGCAGCATTGAACCTGTCCACTAGGATGATGGCAATGTCTGTGTGTTTTATATTTTGTGTGACATATTGTATTACCTCTGAGCATATCTGGGTAGTACCACCCAGGTTACTAACATAACTACAGGCAGCCTTGTGATTATCCTCAGTGGCTTGTGGAATCCTCTCTCAAAGATGGCCTTAGACAATCATATGGGTGCCTGTAGTTGTCTTCCAATACTCCTCAGTGGTGCCTTCACATTTTGGGAGGTTGTTGTATCATGTAGTGGCGCCATCCTTCTATTGTATAGTGTGTTTATGGCTGGTGTCCGCCCAGGACATCTGCCTTTGGAGAATTGGGTCATGCGTTCATATGTGGCTTCATGATCCATGCATTCCTGAATGTGTCCACAGAATGCCTCTATACAGGTATCTGCAGTCTGGTCCATATTTTCAACAGGCCTAGGGCCTTTGAAGGTTTCCACATCATTTATGAGGGGTGTGCAGTTGCTTGACATGAGCTGTTGACAGGCGTGCCGCCTCCAGACAGAGCAAGGGAGGGTCACAGTCAGCTACCTGTTGGGACGTACCTCCCTGGACCACATGGAAAGAGACACAGAGGAGCTCTTACAGCACCCTCTCAAACTCAGGTCTCCCACACAGCCTTCATGCTGACACAGGAGAGTTTAGATTACTCTGCAGACACCATCATACTGGGTGATGCCAGCTACCCGAACAGACTGTGTACATTACACAGGCCACAATACCCAAGCTCTAAGATTCCCATTGATCAGACATTCTTTGGCTATGGAACAGGTAACCAACCTTCCCACAAGAGGGGCAGATATACTACAGCTGATCTTTACAAACATGAGTAAAAACTAATCACCACTGGGAGTATATCCCTCATTGTTGCAATCAAACCATATACTAATCACACTGGTGTTCTGGATCCCCACATATGCAAACCTCCAACACATCGATGTGTGTGTGTGGAAAATGTCCCTATTAGCAACCGTGACAGTATCGTACAGGATGCAGATCCCCTTTTGAAATAGTGATGATGTCAGGACTGTATAACTATATCACCTGTAGTAAAGTCCTCCAGTAATTTGCATAGCGTGCTCTGCTAATGTGTCTTTCTTCAGTGTCATAACGTAGTTAGGTGGGGGTTTGAATCCTGCAAAGGGAATGTATGAGTGTGGTTTATGTGTGTGCACTATGCTGGGAGGGTTAACTGCCTTTTGCCAACTGGGAGAACACACTACAGGGTGCACATCCCTCCTCCTACACACAGATGATGTCAGCACCCTCTAAGTACAGCATTAGTAAAGGTTTCTCCAACTACTGCAAATAGCACACTCTGCTAATGTGTCTGTTTCTACTGTCATTGCACAGTTAGGTGTGGGTTTGAACCTTGCAAATGGAAAGTATGTGTTTTACTGTTGGTGGGGTTAGTGTGTGTGCACAATGATGGGGTGGGATGTGGCTTTTGCCACATGGGGCTATGCACTGCAGGGTGGTCATTACCCTTAACAAGCAGTGATGTTGATAGCACCCTATACAAACAAAACTACAAAACAGAAGGTGTTGGTACTGATAACACATGTAAGGTAACACTTGTTCAAGTAATGTCCACAAAACGGAGTAGGATAATAAAACATTTCTTTTATTCTATACAGACAACATGACTACAGACAACTAAGTGCCAGTACTCAGTATAGTGTTACATGCTACTTGAACATGCACATGTACCGAATATACCTAGATAGTGTTCTGAAGCCTGAATGTGGCAAGTGTGTGGATGTGGGATGTGTCTGTGTGTGCATTTCCGTATGGGAAGCATGTTTGCTGTGGCAATCAGGGTACTACAGTACCTGATGCACATTACATCTTCCAACTGATGAGGTTGCCTGCACCCTGTGAGTACAGGTAGAGAAGGGGATGCCAGTAGTAAACAACATAGTGCACTTCTGAAATGTGTACCTGTCATGTATCAACAGCTACTCATGTAGGGTGATAAATAATGGGAATGGCAGGTGAGCGTGTGCATGTGTGTGGGTAGCAGGGTGTGTATAAATGCATGTGTGACAGAACAGATACATGTAGCTGAATCTACATAACAGCACAAGATGCACATTGCCATAGTCAATGTTAGCATGTGATGGTGTGCAGCAGGTACACTTTGTTAAGTAGTATGGGTGCAGATAACAATTGAGGACATTCATACAGTTACTGCAGCAGGACTGATGGGATATACACACATTTATACTGCAACACACAACAGTTACCAACATGTTACTACTTATACACATCTATGTAGTCACCCTGTGCATCAGCAACGTGTTTACCTTTACCTGCACCGATGTTGTAGTATGCAGGAGGTGGCACAGTGTCATCATATGCACAGGGTGTGGGTTAGATATGCCCAAGCCGGCCACTGGTAACACCAATTGACATGTGTGTGTATGTGTGTTTGTGAGGGGCAGCAGTACAGGGTAGATTCACATGACGGGAAGGCATCTGTTGTCTGCAGTGTTAAGATGCTTCACATTCACCAAATTCACAGATATTGCCAACAATTTTGCAGACAGTTTAGGTGCAGGTACCCCCCCCCCATTGTCCTACACACGTGTTATTAGTTATCCCAGATGACTGTAACCTCCCTATCCTCTCACATGTCCAGGTGAGAGCCACCCTCATCATTGCAGAACACATATCATCACTGTTACGGAATGGTATCCCTGGATGTGTGCTACATTCACCCCTGGAGGACATAGCACCACATGACAGACTGATATTAATCCATGGCCATACTACAGGATATGTACCTGAACAGTGCCATACATACACAGTGGTCCCACACCAATGAGGAGGAACCTCTACTGACCCTGGGAACTACTGCATCATATGCACAACTGGCCTTGTGTTCTAAGCTATGGAAGTGTTAGTTATGGCCCACATGTACAACAATATTACATATGTTTATATTTCATGACTATCTACACACAACCTATCTCATGGACATACCTATTGATAGTGAACTGTGATACATTTGGAGGTGTCACAGTATACACAGGATTAACCTGCTACTTTGCATTACCTGTGTTTGTGGCAGCTTTTGGTGAGTCAGTCGTGCTGCTTGTATTTTGCTGCTGTTGCTGCTGCTGCTGCTGCTGTTTTGCTGCTGGCTGTCAGTATATTTTGTTTTCTCTCTGTCTGTCTCTCTCTCTCTCTTTCTCATTCGGTTAGTGCAATGACTGTATTGCATGAGTGGAGTGTGGGTACTGAATACTTTTGTAGGTATCTGCATAGATCCATGTGATGGCCTCTGCACCAATTGTAAGGCAGCATTTGCTAATTGCAAGCAGCTGGGTGTGTACTAATTGCATGTCTCACTGTGATTTCAGGACACTGCTATAAAAGGGTATGTGAGATAGGCGTTGCCCTTTCAGATTGTAGGGCGTGGACCATGCTGGTATGCTGTTGACAGTGTTCTGTGAGTGTGAAGGTTAGTACATCTCCCATGCTTCATGCTGTGTTGTAGATTCAGGTTGCTGCATTTATCTTGCCTGTTCCCTGTAGTGAGTGTGTATGCATACTGACACCTACAACTATATGTCATATGTATTGCTATATGAATATATATATATATATATATATCTGTGTACATATACATACTTTCATATATGTACATTAGCTGACATTATTGGGTACAAGCTAACAATTAGCAGGGCTGTTTCCATTAACACTACTCTAGTATGGGAATCCAGTAATTGGGACTATAAAAGTCTGCCTGACATGCTTTGGGTAGTAGACATACTATATTGCCTTTATCTTCATTCCTACTATTACATGTTCCACTTATTTAGCACTATATTCCTGTATGAGAGTCATGGCTTAGTGGTAGGTCATACAGACTAGTGTTACAATGGTCTTGTGGTAGGGCCTACTAGTATGCTCATATTCTGCTTTTGAGTTGAGTATAGGGCCTATCAATCACAGTGCTAGAGGCACCTTTAAGCAGTTAAAGGGCTTAGTAGGTCTCACAGGAGCCAGGCTGTGTTGCAGATTCTGGTTGCTGCATATATCTTCACTGTTTCCTGTAGTGAGTGTGTATGGCTACTGAGACCTACGATTATATTTCATATGTATTAATATATATTTATATATATGTATGTGTTGATATACATACCTTCACATATGTACATTACCTTACATTATTATGTACAAGCTAACAGGTAGCAGGGCTGTTTCTGCTCACACTGAACTAGTATGGGAATCCAGTAATTTGGCCATTAAAACTCTACCAAACATGCTTTGGATAGTACATCTCCTATATTGCCTTTATACTGATTCCTACTATTACATGTTATATTTATTTTAGCAGTGTGCTCTTCCAAAGCAGGCATGGCTTAGTGGTAGGTCAAACAGACTAATGTTACCTAGGTCCTGGTTTCAAGACTGACAGTGGGAATTTTTACTTTGCAAACTTTCAAACTGAGTACAGGACCTGTCAATCAAAGTGTTGAGGCCACCTGTAAGCAGTTAGAAGGGTAAGTAGGTCACACAGGGGTCAGGCTGTGTTGCAGATTCAGGTTGCAGCAATTATGTTAACTTTTTCCTGTAGTGAGTGTGTATGGCTACTGAGACCTACGATTATATTTCATATGTATTAATATATATTTATATATATGTATGTGTAGATATACATACCTTCACATATGTACATTACCTTACATTATTATGTACAAGCTAACAGGTAGCAGTGCTGTTTCTGCTCACACTGAACTAGTATGGGAATCCAGTAATTTGGCCATTAAAACTCTACCAAACATGCTTTGGATAGTACATCTCCTATATTACCTTTATACTGATTCCTACTATTACATGTTATATTTATTTTAGCAGTGTGTTCTTGTAAAGCAGGCATGGCTTAGTGGTAGGTCATACGGACTAATGTTACCAAGGTCCTGGGTTCGAGACTGACAGTGGGAATTTATTTTTCTTAGCAAACTTTCGAACTGAGTACAGGACCTGTCAATCAAAGTGCCATAAAGGCACTTTTAAGCACTTTAAACCTGTTCTGCGCTCGTTTGCGCGGAGGTAACGCATGCGCACTGGCAGTTAGCTTGTGGGAGCGGCGCGCAAACGGTGTGCGCTGGGATAAATCTTAATTGGCTAGTGACACACATGTTCAGCTAATTGCACACAGTTTCAGCCTGTTTACCCACTGCTTGGCAACGGGCACGCAGTTTGCAGCTTTTTAAACACTACTCGGCTACGGGCACTCTGTCTCACGGCAGCTTAGCTATCAGTACATTTCTGACTATTTTTATTCTTATGTTACTTCAAAATATATGCTCTATTTCATTCCATTTTACAAAAGGGAATACATTTACATTTGTACAATACTGTCTGGGGGCTTTTTAGTGCTTATTTACAAAAATAAAAAAGGTTGTTGTAGGGGCTCGAACCCTGCCTGCCTACTCATAGGGCAGGTACTCTACCACTAAGCTATTATTTCTTGGCTTACTTTGCATATTTAGTTCTTATATCCTTTTCCACTGACTGCTAACTGTGATTGCGCTAGTAGCACACCAGCACACAGTATCAAACATTTACGAGGTTTAACAAAAAAAAAAAGGTTTTCATTTACTTTTATGACATCTCTTCACTTTATACACTGATGGCCAGTCGGGGCATGTGTTGTATAGTGTGTTTATTCACATTTTCATGGCCTTTCTCGTGGCTGTTTACTTTCAGCCATTCTAGTTTTCCGGGGGCGTGTCCACTTGCAGAGCTTAGCCTACAGACACGCCCCCTACTCTCTTACACGGACCGTGTAAGAGTTACTAGTGTGATTCAGCATGCCTCATGCACCTCATGCATATGCATGACATGCTGACATCACACAGTTTAACTGCAGCCTCCGTGTAAGAGTTATAACTCTTACACGGAGGCTTCCTGAATCTGGCCCAGTGTTATTTGTCTTTTTCCTGTTCTTGCAAAGTGAACATGTTATTTGTTGGGATATGCCTATCAAAGATGGGCCTCATCTGTGAACAATATGCAGCATTGCTTATGAACCTGAATGATATCTGTTTTCTGCATTTCGGAATAAAGAGATTTGGTTATAGCTCAGTGAAGCCTGGGATAAGGATGCACAGCCGAGTAAGAGTTAATTTACTGGGGCAGGCTGTGTGTCCTGGAAAATTTGAGCTACCGTTGTTGAACTGAACATTTTGTACTTCTTGAACATTCTGTACTAGCTGTGGGTTTGAGGTAATTTGTGATAAACATGTTTTTCCTATATGTTTTTCATAGCCAACTGTCAACGGTCAGAAATGTAACAAAAAGTTGTTTTGCTTGCAGTATAAAAGTTGATGTCACTAAACAAGTTGATCAGATCAGTCCAGACCGGACATCTTGGCCAATATGCTGTGTAATCTGGATAACTGCTAATAAAGGAAAATTCATCACCTGAGGCAGATGCGACTCATTTGAATTTTTTCTTCTGACAATTACAATACATTTTATTCTGTGTGTAAAGTACCTTGGCAATTTTTACCACATGCAATGGGCTTCTTGAAAATATGTTCATGTACTTTTCCTGACATTGTAAAATTTCGACCTGCCTGTTCTGCTATACCGGAGACTTTCTCTATTTTTTAATGTCTCAAAGTCTTTTGGATTTCTAATACCATAATGGGAATGGAGTGGACTCAATTCCTAAGTCAAAGTAAGATTACAATTTGTGAAATTAGTATGTTTTCAAACTTTGAATTTTTCCAGATGTGTTCTTCACAGCACCCACAACATGTCCAGAACTGACTCCTTCTGTAATTCATACAGAGTTGCATGTATCAGTAGCATATCTAAATAGGACTGTAATTGTTTCTACTACTATTGGAACTGTCTGGGTATCCTTCTTCCATATTGTCCTTGTTTATGCCTGCAAATCCTGGTATCTCATCATTTTGTGTCTCTCTGTACATAAGACACTGTAATCACTGGCTGTAGCAATTTCAATGATCAATGCTACTTTTGCCTTCTTTTCATGGACTACTATATCTGGTTTTCTCGCATCGATTTTTTGAACTGCTGGTAATGGGTGATCTCAACAAGATGTATGACTGTTTCTACTTCTGTTTTACAGCACCTGCATTTGTCTGTTCCTCCCACATGTTCAATGGATGTTCTAAACTAACTGCATGTATCCACTCCTTGAATGCCAATATTAACCTTTCATGTTTTGGTTTGAATTTACCTTTCCTTAACCATTCCAGCATCAGATCTTGATCAACATAAGATTGTTTCATGGGTTTTCTTTATTTGCAAATACATTTATGTCTTTTCCACATTTCCTGCCTTCTCATCTGATCCTCTTCCTTATATTCTTTCATTCTTTCTTTTTCTTTCGTTTTTGGCACATTCAGATGCTGCCTGCGTTTCATCCATTCCCGCTTGACATCGATATGCTTCTGCTAAACTAAGCAAGGCAGTCATCTTAAACTTGTTTTCTTTCTGTTTCAAAATGTTCACTATGTGAGGTCAGCAGATATATATGTAATCTTAAAACTGCAGATTTATAAATGTAATCAATTTTGAGGAGGCCCTTACCTCCGTCAGAACAAGGAATATATAACCTTGGTATATGCTAATTTTTATGTATCATTTGATATGCCTGAAGCATTGTTTTCATTTTACTGCCCACCTGATTCAATACCTTTTGGGGTCAGTCTATCACCACAAAACCATACCTTTCAACTGTCCAGATTTTTGTAGAAAGTTCAGACTTTTGCCTCATATTTTTGCTCTGCTCCTCATAAAATTTGTGGTTTTCTGGTAAATCACTGGGATGATCTGAGAATTGTAATCACTAAATAATGACATACAGTTGTTTCAGACTTTTTATCCTTCAGCAAATTCTAGCAACTTTCTAAGTTTATAAAGCAATATTTAAAATCAGTACCTATTTTTGGGCCTTTTGTCCCCCCATTATGTCAGGCTTTGTCCAGATTTCTTGTGCTAAGAGGTTAAGAGGTATGCCCAAACTGTAAGTTAGAACAGGAAGAGCAAATTGGTTTATAGCTGTCAAAGCTGTTTTCAGTATTAATTTTAGTCTTCCAAAGTATCACTTACAGGTTTGTTCACATTTGCTTATGTTTTACTGTAAATCCTTCATCAATTCCCAAATATTTATAAACACTCCCTTCTGCTCAAGTTCCTTTGTATCACATTCCTATCCCAGGCTGATGTTTTCTTTGTACTGCAACTTTCCTAATTGAAATGATACTTTTGCACATTTATCAAAACCAAATGATATAATATCATCTGAGATCGCTTTAACTACTTGCAGTTGTGCATTCAGCTCCTCATCTGATAAAATATACAGTTTTAGATCATCCACATAAAGAAGATGAGAAGTCTTTACACGTTGTTGTTTTCTGAGAGCCAAACTGCAACCATGACTGACCCAATCTGTTAAGTAGACAGCTAAATGGGTTAAGGGCAAGACAAAAGAGCAACAGTTATAAAGAGTCACCCTGGAACTTCCCCTTTGAATTTTTATCTCTGGGATAATAATTTGCCACTGTTTCATAGTTACTACAAAGTAATTGATCAATGTAAGGTGTATCTTATACATTTGAAGGCACTGCTTTATCCATGAATGTGGGACTCTGTCAAATGCTTTTTTGTAATCTATCCATGTCATAATGGAGGTCTTTTTGCAATTCTCCATTATGACTTTATTTATTTATTTTATTTTATTTTACATTTGTTTACCAGGGATGTCCGACTGGACCAATGGCCCTTTTTCAGTGGAGGGCCTGGGAGAAAAGCTCCATTACAAAAGCACATTAAAAACAATACAAGAAACTGATAACAATCAGGAATATATCACTTTGGTAAATATAGTTAGCAAATAGCTTATACAGAAACAACAAAAAATAAGACAGTAATATAAAGTGGAAAAAAAAGAAAACTAACAAACTGACATGAAATAGCTGGTGCCATCCTACAGAAATAAATGACTGATCAATATATCAATATCATGGTTTTGATAGTAAATATTTATGAGATATATTTCTTTCCCATGTCAATATTTCTTTTTTTATATCTTTCAAAAAACTCTTGTGTTTATTTATTTATTTTCTTTGTACTTTCTCAGTTGCTTCTTCTTGTAAAAGGCCTAAGGTTTCATGATCTATATTTTCATGAACCGTTGTATTAAATGAGGACAATTTTGCATTTGAAGCTTTTAAGTTTTTCTCGTGCGTGCATTTTCTTACCTGTAATTTTGCTCTTAATCTTTTTGAATATCTTCTCTCTGGAAATTCTGGGTTTCTTGCATAACAGTAACTATACATTATTTCTTTCTTATCCTCAGTAGTCCACTCTATCATCTTTATGGCTCTTTTTTGTCCTGTTAGTTTTTGTGTTTTTTGTGGACTACTATTCACTTCTACAATGGGGGAGGGGGCATCCTCACCCTGAGCCTGGTTTAACTCCATTCTAGGAATGTTTCATGGCTTGAAGATTCTACACTGTCATTTCTTCCAGTCCTGGCAGCAGTGCATCTACCAGGATTGGGCAATTTGTTATCCTGGAACTTGTGCACCCAGCTATTCTTTTTTTTTTGTTTGTTTCTTTCCATGATATATACTATATAAAATATAATCTACATATCAGTGTCGTCTTAGTGAGATTTTGTGAAAACAAGGTCCACTTAGTTAATGCATACACCAAGACTTCAGGATGAATTAAATTCCAGCAATACTACATTCCTTTGCTTGCTGATGTTATCATCTCTCCATCTGTAGACTTTCTATGCATATATGATCGTTTATGTATGCTGAATGCACATAAAAATATAGGATTTAAAGATAAATTTCACACTTTATAGGTTTTGCTCCACCAAATTCAGGTAAAGACCAGCTCTAGATTTACAGAAAACACAACAAAAAAAAAACTGAAAAGCAATATATTGCTATGCACTAAGCAGTCAGCTTGGATTTGGAATGTATGCTGATAAGCTGTATGTCACGAAAGGCAGTTCTGACACAATTCAAAGTTAGCTAACCTGTGTAGCAAACCTATCTGCAGTGCTGGAACTGTATTATATTACAACTAAAGAGCTGCATTAAAACAACACAGCACAAGTTGCTTCTTCTAATTCCCTGCAATCAAATCAAACGGTATTGCAGAAAACTGCTCTGCATCTATATTTACACACACACACACACACACACACACACACACACACACACACACACACACACACACACACACACACATACACACATACACACACACACACACACACACATATACACTCACATGAGCACGCCAATACATAGTCTCACAAACACACACACACACGCCAACACATAGTCACACACACCCACACACCCGTACACACACATGCATATATGCTTGCCTCATGTCACTTAAGTGTTGCTGTTAATGCAACAAAGCAATTACACATGTACAGTGAAATGCAGGGGTGGACTGTGCTGTATTTATGAAATTAATTATTATTTAGGTGGAAGGGTTAGTCCAGTAACCCCCTTAGCCATGTCCTCAGCCAAAAGATATGGATTATAACTCAGAACAAATTAGAAGTCAGTAAAGAATATATTGTTTACAATCATACTGACTTACATACAGTCTTAGAGTATCTGGAATTTAAATAACAGAGGTAGTATCATATAATGCATATATATATATATATATATATATATATATATATATATGTGTGTGTGTGTGTGTGTGTACGAGCATCAGATAAATATGCATAATGAACTTAAGAACTCATATATGATTTGAAGGAGTGGAATTTGAAATAGTTATCATATAAGATCACTGAAAGGGCATTCATTATAACAACTGGTACTATAATGAAAAATACTTGCTACACCTAATGAGTGTAATGAGTTGAAAGATAAGCAAGTATCTCTTGGATACATTTCATTTTGTTATTGTGACAAGCCTTCAAGCGGTATGGAGTTAATGTTTGTCTACTACATGGGCCTGCTTGGATACATTTCATGATCACGCCTACTTGATAAAACACTTACTCACTGCTGCTTACTGTACATATAATTGCCCTAACTCCCACTAGCATGATCGTGACCTTACCAAAGCCATAATTCTAATCCTTAAACTCCCAGCCGGTCCATAACCCTTCCATAGCAGTCCCTTCATGTTCCCTGACCTAAAGTCTCTGAGCACTCTCTAAACCTAGAATTCTTCTTCCTCCTTAAACCTTAAATCCCTGATCACTTTCTAGCCTTTAACTCCCCCAGTCACACCCTAACTGCAAATTCCCTTACTGCTCCCTAATACTAAAGTCCCCAGTCACTCTCTGACACTAACTCCCTTCACTCTGTTTAACCCTAAAACTTGCCCATGCTCCCTAAACATAAAACTTGCCTGCTGCTCCTAAACCTAAAGTTCCAGGTTACTCCCTAACCCTAAAATACCCTCCAGCTCCCTAACCCTAAACTCCACCCACTTCCTAAACCTAAATCAAACTTGCAGTCATTGCCTGAAAGCTTAATGTATTCTCTCGTCTCCTCCCACTCTCTCCCCAAAGCTGTCACAATTAGCTTGCCAACTACTGTGTTCAGGTGAGGATTGGGTTGCCACCCCTTCATTTTTTTCCAGATTATCCAGAAATCAAACTGATTCTCAGGTAATCCGGAAAACACTGTACAAACTCTGGTATTCTGTTTCTAAAAAGGAAACGGACTATCAAAGTTCGTAAATCGGCTGACTCATTATGCTTTTTTACAGAAAAGCACAGTAAATCAGATGAAAACAGGAACAGAAAAAGAGGGCATTCCCTGCCATGTGTTGCCATCATGACATCACAAAATGGTCGGATTGTGGGTGGGGGAGGGTGGAGTGGGCAGGGTTACTGGTGATGTGAGGGGTGTGGCTTTACTCCTGTTTTAGCCGCAATGAAAGGTGGCAATCCTAGGTGAGGAGTGTCAGTGTCACTGACCTAGCATGGCTGCAGAACCTCAACTAAACTTGTAGTCAAGTTTTAGCGTGAGCATGATCCCATGCGAGCTACAAGTCCCTGACTGTGAGACAGTACTCTTCAAGCGCCTGGGACTTGTGCACTTGTATCAGACCCAGTTAGCAAACATCTTACGTTTGGTGAGGTACATATCTTTTGAACATCAATATTAACAAGACTTAATAATGAAAAAACTTTTTATCATGTACATTTATTACATTTACATACATACATGTTTGATGTATTGGTAGCAGGTCTCACTTCAACAGATCTTCCAGGCTATAATATCGATGTGCTCACTAGAAAAGTACTGGGAAGGTGCTGCTTCCGTTATTGGTTGCTCTACACTGTTAGTTAAGGAATTGCAAAAGTGTACAGTACAGTACAGCCTAAAATGCACCTGCAGTATGAAAGGGCTTTATGCGTTTGCGATATCAGATACACAGTATGGAATACAAATGAGGTAAAAATCAGAACTAGTATATATGAAGGATAACAAAGTGAGCTCAGTTCAAAAACTCTCTTCATTCTGATGACCCAGCCACAGATTTCTATACTGAGTTCCTCTCTGCCATCAGCACTCTCTTGTGCAGTAGTGTAGATATGAAACAGTTGTGTTACACGCAAGGCATCAGCTCTTCACATTTATTTCCTTCTGCATTTCTCTTTGGTCTCCTGAGTTTGCAACACTCAGCCATGTCCATCTTGTAACCCTTCTAGAACAGTGAACCCATTGTTTACCATTTCTATGGTACGCACTCCAAACCTACTTTGGAATACCCCCCCCCCACCATGGTGGTATCTGTCCTCAGAGTACAGAACAATAAAACCACATCCCCTTCTCACACTGTGGTTGCCCATCATCTAACTGACCATTTATTATTTATAGTGACCAATGTTGCAGCCTGCACCCTTGTCATACTCTACAATTTCAGTCTACATTTACACTCTAAACTGTATTTAGTGTACATTTTGTAGGGCACCTGGAATTTGTTCTTACTTGTTTTTCTTCTGAAAAAATGAGAGCTTTCTCTTTCTGGTTTTTATGCAAAATAAATGTAAAATCGATTATTTTTTTTCAGTGAAAATCCTCTATTTCTGACAACACTCTGAGCTACATCTGACCTTGTCTGGAAAGCCTTTCATTATTTAATATGTATGCATTTAAGAACTAAACAGAACCTGACAATTACTGCTCCATGTCTGTGCTCATTAACTAAATGGACACTGGAACTGCAGCCTTTTAGTATCCCAGTACTACCACTTCATTTTATATACTGCAAGGAATAACAGTAATATCCTTCATTGGCCATCACCGAGAAACTTTTCCACCAACAGAAACTCCTTATAATCATCTGACAACATACTCAACAATGCATAGCAATATACAAGACCATAGTGATACATCTAGAGAATACAACATTAGATTTTTTAATTGATCATGAACAATACATGTATTGTTCATCATCTTCATAATGACCATAATAATCAGCCACTTTTTACATTATTCTACATGAGGGTGAGGTATCACATCACTTGTTGCCATCTCCCTCAGTTCAGTGCCAATCTCCTACCCCATTTGACCGTCTTGCCTGACTGTCAAAGGTCTTCTTTCACACACTCTGCCCATCATTTAAATGGATGCTCTCAGTTGCTCTTGCCTCCTTCTTACCCTTCCCAAGTCTTCTTCACTAAATTTTTTTCTGCATTCCTGCACATGTGCCTGAACCCCTGTAATCTGTTCTCTTTGATCTTTTCTACAACTGGATCTTCTTGGGTTCTGCTTGGATGTCCTCATTGTGCCATCTGTCTTTCAGTATGCATCCTAGCACCTGTTTCAGGCACTTCATCTCCATCACTTATAGCTTCCTTGCCTTCACTGCCCAGGTTTCTGTACCATACAGTAGTACTGGATGCATGACTATTGTGTACAACCTTCTTTTCAGTTTCTTTGGCATTCGTCTGTCACACACTACCCCTGACACTCTGTGCCAGTTGTCTGCATACCCTCTGATTCTAGCTTTAACCTCTTCATTCAGGCTTCCATTTTCCTCAACCACCCCTCCCAGATGGGTCTATATTACCATGTCAAAAGACATGTTCACCGAACATGTCTTAATCGACATGGAAATATCGACCCTTTAAAATCCCGAATTGCCGCTTAAGCGAATTGTTTCCCAGGGGGAAAACAAATCACTCGGACATCCACAAAAAAAAAAAAAAAAAAAATTTTCAAACCCTACATACTGGGGGACTTCACTCCCATACCCCCCAATATGGGAGGCTCTGCCCCCACCCACCCCCTAACTAAATATACTAACTCTGAGATTGCACTACAGTGGGGAAAAGGGGAAATCCCTGATGACGGCCGAGTGATTTTTTTTTTTCCCCCTGGGAAAAAAAATTGCTGAAGCGTCCATTCGGGATTTTGAATGGGCGATGTTTCTTTGTCGATTAAGACGTGTTCAGCAAACACATCTTTCCACGTGGTAATATAGACCTTGCCAAACACTAGAAGCTGCTACTTATTCCACTGTTTTCTCTTCCATCTCAATTTTTATCTTATTCTTCCGATTCACCACATTTGCCGCCATTACAACTACATTATCAGTACTCAGTTTCACCATGAAACTTCATTTTTCATTACATTCCCTATTATCTCCTGAATTTCTTGTTCAGAGCATGCATGTAATGTCATATTGTCTACATACAGCAGGTTTTTTTTGATCTGTCTCCACCATCTTATTTGCTAATGTAGTCCATTACAAGTTTTAACAGCTGTGTGCTTAGAGCTGAACTCTGATGCACACTCACTCCCACTGGAAACCCCTCTGTGAGTCTGAACCTTGCTCAAATGTATGTCACTGAATCTTTGTGCATAGTCTGCAGTAATTCCACCAATGTTTCTGGAACTTCAAACCATCAGAGGACTACCCAAATCTGCTTACTTGGAACCTTGTCGTATGCTTTTTGCAATTCTAGGAATGATCATTTGAACTCTTTCCCCATCTCTGGTTTCTTCTCAAATATCTGTCTCTCAACAAATATTGGTTTGGTTGTGTTGTATTTTGATCTGAATCCATACTGTTCATCTCCTATCTAACTTTCAATTGTTCTGTGTATTCATTTATCAATCACTCTTTCCAGAACATTGATGCAGTGTGAGAGGAGTTGGATTTTTCTAAACTGCCCACGGTTGTATATGTTCCCTTTGTTCTTTTACACTGGCACATGGATGCATGTTCTCCAGTCATTTGACTACTATTATAAATACACACAGGAGCTATTTCTCCCCTAATTCCCCCAATGTTTTGATCATATCTTCTGTGACCTCATCTGAGCCTACTGCTTTGTCTGACTTCATTTTTCTAACTGCTATTCTTACATCTTCTAGGGTGGTCTCCTCTCTCTCTCTTTCATTTTAGGTTGTATTTGGGGCATTACAGTTTCTTTGGAGTTTGTTTTTTTCATTCAGAAGCTGATGGAAGTACTCTTTCTATCTGCCTCTGATGTCCTGAGGACTGGTGAGCAGGTTGCTGCTCCCATCCCTATGAAGGCTGTCTGAATATCGTCTTTGTCTTCCTGTGTCTACCTTGCGACCTGATAAAGTTTCTTTGTTCTATCTACTGAGTCACTTTCCAGGAGTTGATAGAGTGCCTTTGATGTCTTGTTCTTTGCTGCTGCAACTCCTCTCTTAGCCTCTTTGTTAGCCAGCAAGTATAGCTTCTTTCCCTGGTCAATGTTCTCTATCTCCCACTCTTTCCTGTACTTCTTTCTTTTGATGGACTTCTGCATTCCACCACCAGCTTTCCTGTTGTATCTTATTTCCATATTTGGCAGGTCCATAAATCTGTTCCATACTTCTCTCACATGCTGCTTTGAGGCACTGACATTTTTCTTCAAAAACGTAGCCTTCTTCTTAGTCTGATGCAAGCTGCCATATATCCACAATCATTATAATGCCACTTATGGTATCAAGTCCTTTTGATTGATTAGCTGCGAAACAGAGAACTGTGTTTTGCCAAGAAACCTTTTGCCCATTTCTTAAGCCCTTAGCTCTTTTGGTGTTCTGAAGATGTACTTATCTTTGGATCACAAGACAGGTTATCAGTCAAAAATAAGTAGAAAAAATGGAACTTTGCACAGTGCATTTAAATACAAGAAGACATATGAAGTGTCTGAGGGTTTAATGAGGGAACAGTAGGCTACAGCTTATGAGATGGAACATCTGTCCAGTATGCAGAATGCATACGTAATTGTATTCTAGAATCAGTGCCTGACAGTCAGTTATAGAATGTAAAGCAGACAGGTAAAAAGGAGAATTTTGGCAACTCCATATTTTTCATGCAGAATAGAATAGATCCATTACTGAGAAGGAAATAGTCTCGCCATATGATGCGAATAATTAATTTACTTTAAAGGAAAGATGATACTTTAAAGGAGATAAATAAAAAACTAATGATATATCAAGGAGTGTAACTAGATATTTTTGAGGACTTTCATTTGATATATAGAAAGAAGAAAGAACATCTTGCCTCTAGTGTAAAATCATTGTTAGGGTGGGCCTTAGGTCAACTGGACTTATTTGGATAAGTAGGGCCCTATTTCATCATGGGCCCCACACAAGGCTATGAGAGGGTCTGTATGATTTACATGATGATAATGAGACTTGCCTAAAAGACATTACAACAAAGTGCAAGACAATTTCCTAGCCTTGCTCCCATAGGAGTCCCAAGTCTCAATATTGAGAGGGCAGTACTTCCCATCATGCCTTGCACTAGTGGCTAGTTTAGCTTTATTAGTAACCACATCTTCACATCTCTTATATGGTTCACAGTTCTAGCTGTTCATTTTCCCATTGCACTTAATTGCTGTTGCTGAGTTCTCAAGGTAGATGTTAACATAAAACCGGTTGGATTAACCATTTAATTTTTGCTTACTGTTCCAGTTTTTATCTCATAAGATAATAAATCCAAGCTTAATTTGAAGGCTGCTATAGAAGCACATGTTTTGTATTGCTTCTGTTGCTGACATTGTGTTTTTATTGATACTGAATACAATTACAAGACATAAAATAATCTGTCTCAAAAGCATGAACACAACACATGAAGAAGCATGTAGTCACAGGATGTATGTGCCCCATCAGACAGGCTTCTTATAGTGTACCTAAGTTAGTCAACCACAGAGTCTGAGCTTGAACTACCAGGGATAATCTAGGAGTCCAACTGTTTAATTCTTGTTTAACGTGTCCTATGGCAGAAAATAAGCAAATTAATAAAAAAAATATTGTTTTATTTTTATACCCAGTAGTATAATATATGATGATGTGAGGCACTGCCAGCTATGCCAGGAGAAGTAGGGCAGTGGATGTGTAATACATGCCAGCATAGTTAGCTGGAATTTTGTTAAGAACTATATGGCATTTATATATCAAACTGATTTGTACAGATACTTGTGTTGAAAAATGTATTTGTAAAGTTGCTTGTGTTAAAAATGTACCAACAGTGTTGCCTGCTGGACAGAAAAATAAATATACATATATTATTGTATCTGTTTAAATGTATATGTTTTAACAGAGGATACTGAAAGAGAAGAGGTCAATCTCAAACCCTGACAATAGTTTGAAATTAAATTACCTGAATTAGTCCATAAAGATTGTATCTTACAGTTCTCAATGCAGGCAGACAAAAAGTCTGTACCATGAAGCTTCCTCCATTGTTATTAGGGTGAACTAATTCATACTCTGGAAGGGTGGAGGTTTGAAATTGTTTTATGACTTCCAGGGGATGAAGCAGATCTTAGCAAGGCTCTGTGTGTCTATATTATTGACACATATGTGCTAAACACTGACAGCTTCTAGCCAAGGGGGAAGCATGGGAACCAGAACGCAGATGGCCAGATGTATGTGATGTCATTCTGTAATCCATCACTAAAAATGATATTTAATACTAGGTGAGACTGAAGTCTCAGAACACTCCATTTTTGTAACCTGACAAAGAAGGATTTCTCACCTACTTCATCTTGCCTTGCACTAGTAAGTAATCAGGGAATAATAATACTTTAGACGAGTCAGGAGAATATGAGCTTAGTTAAGTATTGTTTTTCTGTAACTGTGTGAACCTGTCCACCTGTGTTATTTTTAATGTTTCCTGCGATTGAAACTCTGGTGTTTATTGTAAAGAGATATTTATTATTTTCATGTTGTTTTCTTATTTATTATAGAGAATATTTTAATCTCTGAGAGTACTTATATATATTTGGTGACTGCTCTGGCCACTCCTGAAAGCCTTGCTGCTGGTCAAACTACCATTTGTATTAATATTAATTTCACACGGTATAATTGGGAAACCTTGCAAGAACCTTAGAGTAGCTGGCTTTGGAGTGTCTGGTTGTAGCATAGCTATCTTATAGTCTGGGCAGAAGGGAACATAGCTAATAAATCTGTGCCAGCCTTTCACAGGTGTGTATGTGTGTGTGTGTGTGTGTGTGTGTGTGTGTGTGTGTGTGTGTGTGTGTGTGTGTGTGTGTGTGTGAATGAAATCTAAAACAGTGTGTGTGTGTGTGTGTGTGTGTGTGTGTGTGTGTGTGTGTGTGTGTGTGTGTGTGTGTGTGTGTGTGTGTATGTCTGGAGGACTTGGCTTGGACATTCAGCTGAGGAGTCAACCCTACAGCTGTGCCAGTGCGGAGTCTCTTTGGGGATCTGAAGACAGAGACAGAGAGAGAGGGATGACCCAGCCAGTCAGAAACTGACTGTATTCTCTGTGTGCTCATAAGGGAAAATGTGCTTGATGCAGAGAACTGCATCTGGAAATACTGAGTTTATCCATTTTTATTCCAAGTGAATGTCCCTCTCCAGTGCCAGTGGTGAGGATTCAGGCTCCTTGATTCCTGGCCTAGAATGGTGACATCACAGCATATATTCATGATACATAATTTAAAACCAATTTATATCCAAGGGATAGCAAGGAGAGGGAGGAGTGGGTTGATAGATAAGGGAATCAGTGGAGAGACCCCACCAAAATGGTCCAAATTTGACCTCAATATTGTAAAGATCAGCCCTGATTATTGGTAGCCTAGCCAGTCATACTTGTTATAATCTACTACAAGTTTAAAATGCTGCACAGAACGTTGAATCAGACACAATATTTTAACAATAGGCCCTATCACAAGGCAGTTCAGCTGTCTACGCCTCTAGAAAAGAAGGATAACCAGACAAGCCAGTGGAATAGTTGTAAAACAGAAGGATAGGGGATGGTATCCTACTACCTGCTATATAAAGTAAGAGACAGAAGATGCTTAAAGGAATGTCAATGTCTGCAGTTAAAGCCAATGGACACAGGTGAAGATTGGAGAGCACAACTGATAAGAGGAAATGAGATAAAAGGAAGAAAAGACAGAATCAATAGAGTCTAACTTTTAAACAGTCCTGTAAGGTTTGCAAAATGTCTGGAAGTGGAGGGTCAGAGATGATTAAAGCTATGCATCAGCTGAACAGGATAAGCGTAAGGAAATGATGAGACAAAATGTCACACTTAGAGAAATACCTTTTCAAAGGAAGTCGAAGATAGTGATGTGAACTGCTAGTGAGAAGATTTACTCTGAAAAGACAGATCTGCGCACACAAAAATAAAATAAGCCAGATATGGCTAGTTTAAAACTGACAGGGACACCCAGATAGAAAGGTGAGAAGACCTAGGGCAAACAACGATGCTATTATAGAATAGTGGGCATGAACCGATTACAAGGGTAAAGACGTTATACATGTTCAATATGTGTTGGCAATAGCACTGCATAATGCTTTTTGAAAACTTTATTCATTTAACTAAAAAAGACAGAGTGTTGCATATTGGAATTTTATTTACAACCAGAATATGTGTTTTCAAAAGAAAATAATAAAAGCAAATACAAAAGGAAATGGAGGCATAGAGAATGATGTAATTATGTAATGACATATGAACACCAGGAACATGTAAAATGTTAACATTTACCTTTAGTATCTGAAGAAAAGGGGTGGAAGGTGCACGTTGACAAACTGATTGATAGACTGATACCATTTTAATAACTATATTTGGTGGAATTGTTGATGGGGAATGACAGCAATACTGCTGAAACAAAATCAAGGAACAGTAGCACTGTGATACCGTATTAGCATCAACAGATAATTATAATGGAAGAGTAGCTATTGTTAAAGGAGGGAAGAAATTGACTAGGCAGGGTTAATAATTAAATAATCCCTTGCAGATGAGTACTGGATTTGTCTCATGATGGGACAGATATAGCACATCTAAAAGAAAGAGACTGAAAGATATAAGAAACACTTCATGGGTTAAGGGAAAATACGATCTTATGGGGTTTGGACGTAGTGAAGGGGTAAAGTAAATATGGTCCTGGAAAATACAGAGTGAATTGGGGGTTTGAGGAAAAGGAACTGTAAAGAAGAAAAGACAAGTCTGTCTCAGTTAGTGTAAAACATGAATAAAGTAATTTATTTATTTATTTACAGTTGTTGACCGGGAATGTCCGACTGGACGCAGGTCCATTTTCTACGGAGGCCCGGGCAGAAAAGCTCCACAAATTAAAATATTACAGACATAGTTACAGATGAAGACTCCTAGCAATTAAAATATTACAAACATAGTTACAGATGAACATAGTACATTCAGCAGATAACTAGCATCTGTGCTATCCACGAAGTCATAGCAGATATTAACAATTGTTACAGTAAGAAGTTACTGTCATATAATAAGTAGACAGGCATGGAAGTATCAGAGCTTGCTGTAATCAAAGGTAGTTTGTGGGGTGAAAGACAGGTAGAGGGTAGATGGAGTGGGAGAAGTTAGAGGGGAGAGTTACAAGGGCATAGCCAGCATGTTTTTAGGTGAGCTTTAAGTAAAGCTTTGAAGTGGGGGCATGATGGTCGAAAGGTTATTGTGGGGAGGAGGGTGTTCCATAATTTGGCTATAGTGCTGGAGAATAGTGCTTCTCCAGCAGTGTTATTGGCTCTAGTAACCTGTAATTGATTTTTGTTGCTGGATCGTAGTGGTCTGGTGGTGAGATAGGGTTGGAGTAGATACTGGAGGGATGGGACCTTTAGAGGATGGTTAACCAGTTTGTGGGTGAGTGTGAGTTGATGACTTGATAATGAAAACAGCACCAAGAATAAACTGAAAAAGAAATATGTGTTTTAAGTGGTAAAGTGTAGGGCACAATCTCCCTTTTAACTTACATCTACTCGTCCATTGGAATCAGGGAAGATGTAGCGGCACAGTTGCCCTTTTGTGCAACAGGATTTGTTTCTGACATCCTGCTTGAGGTGGCGTTGGTATATTTTACAGCCTGGATGATAGCAGTAGGTGAACAGGAAATAGGAAGTTCAGACTTATGTACAGACAAGGCTAAAAGGTAACCTCTGGCTTAGTAGATGATTATCATAGGTATTTCCTGTTGTAGATGCTGAACCATCCAATCAGTCATGCAGATAGTGAGGGGAATCCACAGCAAACTACATTTGGATAAATGGAACTTGGCTGTACAGCATATTTTGGATAAAGGCCTAATAGGGCCAGAAGATTCACAGATAAGACAAATGGACAAATGTTAAGTCATATGGACTGATTTAGCACAAAGCTCCATCTCAATCCCAAAGGATGAATGTGTATTAAAATGAGTTTATATCGATTTATTTAATCATTTATTCACTCATTTATTCATTTTATTTTGTTAACCATGTGAATGAGCTGGCCTGATGAACCTTTTTATCCCTGACCTGGGCCATTCCAGCTTATCTCTTCAGGCCTCCACTGAAAACAAATAAAATTAGCATTTAGACTTTCTCAGTAAAAAAAATGCCAAAAAAGAAATAAATGCAGTGAATATAGACATTGTTACAAGTACAGGAATGCAATAAGCAAAATATACTAAACATGATTAACAGACATCAGAATGTAAACAGTGTTACAAGTATAAAGAAGGTGTACAAACAACAGAATATAATTATTGCCAATGCACAGCAGCAATGTAAAATGCAGCAGTTTTGTGTGTATACAAATATAATACAATAATGTTAGCAGCAAGGACATGACCCTATGGGGATTTTATTTTCTATGAAGTCTAATGTGGAAAGAAATGGGGGTTTAAACTTCATAATGTAAGATATAAAAAGGATAGAATGAGACTTTTTTATAAAAGCCACATGCTCAATAAATGATTGCAGTAGTGAGACCTTGGCATGACTCACTTAAGGAATGAGAGACACAAAGTAACATTAGTGCTGGGGATATATAAATGAAGACAGAAGAGAAGTGAAGCTCTGACTGAGATAAAATTAATAATTTTTCTTTTCTTGTTAGCTAACTAATATATAAGTAAATATACCTATATAGATAAACAGATCAATATATCTATATAGATATATATATATCTATATATACATATATTAATTTTAATATTCAGTGGAAAATCTTAGGCTGTTTGTAGCTGTCAGTTATATATACAACCCTACTGACATAGTAAAATCAACACAAATGAACCTCAAGGTGTTACTGCTTAATGCCAGGAGCCTAAATAAAAAAAATATACTCCCTTCAAGCCATACTAACACTCGAGACTATAGACATCTGAGCAGTTACTGAGACATGGTTTAAAGCAGCAGATAGTACCCTGGCAGTGCAAGGTTTCAGTGCCATCCACACTTTTAGACCAGTAGCTGCACAGACAAGGGCTAAAGGTAGAGGTGTCTCAATATACACTAGTAACAAGCACACACCAGGGTGGTCAAACAGGATGATGTGCTGGAGATCCACCATGTGCAGATCATCACAGGTAAAATCTATACCATATCCTAGCCAACTATCGGTCACCCTCCTTGTCCCAGGAAGCTCACCATGCATACTTGGACCTCCTGGAGAGACGTCCATTCAACATAACATCATACTCTCGGGAGACTTTGGGAGTGATGAAAAGTCAGCAAGCAAAGGAGAGCAGTAGTATTGCTGAAATTGAATTTATCCTCAAGTCTTGGTGAGTAGCTTTGCGAGGTGGACCCTGTTTTTTTTACAAAATATCACCATGGTGACACTGATATATAAACTGTATTTATATAGCATATACCATGGACAGAAGTAAGTCAAAAACAAAAAAGGATAGCTGGCTGCACAAGACCCAGGATAAAAAAAAGTGTCCTATCCTGGCAGTCGCACTGGTGCCAGGACAGGAAAAAACGACAAGTGTAGAATCCTCAAAATAGGGTAACATTCCTACAATGGGGCTAGGCCAAGCCCAGGGAGATGATGCCTCCCCTGTTGTAGGAGAAAGTAGTAGTCCACAAAAATCACAAAAGCTGATAGGCCAAAGAAGAGCCATAAAGATGATAGACTATTGAAGATAAGAACAAAATATTGCATTGTTACTATTATGCAAAAAGCCCGGAATTTCCAGACAGAGGATATACAAAAAGATTAAGAGATAAATTAGAGGAAAGAAAAATACTTCCACAGGAAAAATTTTCAGAAGCTTCAAACAAAAATTTGCATTCATTAATACAACAGATTTCTGAAAAACAGTATACACATCAAGAAACTTTGATTTTTTTAGGAAAAAGAAGCATCTGAGGTAGTGCAAAAATGTAAACAACAAAACCTAGATATTTTTGAAAAGTATAAAAATAAAATATGGACATGGGAAAGAAAGAGAGATTTGATATGGTGCAATATGTATGTGAAGGAGAAAGCCATCTTAATTAATATAGAGAAGGCAGTCTCAAAGATATTTGAAGAGAAATGCAGGCAAAGACATCCAGATATGGAAACTTTTACAATAAAAAAATAATATCACAAAGATGGAATGTAGAAAAGATTAGTAAAACAGAAGTCAAAGAAATAGAAGTTGAAGTTATGGAGTGCCTGAGAAGTTAAAGATTTGGTGTAGAAGGTCTAATACAGACTACATCACATTATGATGGAGTGACTCCCCAGAATAAGGAGAAGCAGGAAGATCAGGAGACGTCTGAAGAAGAAATATGGACATGTGAAAGGAAAAGAGATTTAATATGCTGTAATATTTATGTAAAGGAGAAAGCAAAATTAATCAATACAAGAAGAGCAGTACCAAAGATATTTGAAAAGAAATACAGGCAAAGGAATCTGGGTATGGAAAACTTTACAATACAAAAGATAAGAAGGCTAAGTGGAAAAGTAGAAAAGGAGATTAGTAATGGAGAAGTTAAAGAAATAGAAATTGTTATGGAGCACCTGCAAAGTGAAGGATTCAGTGTAGAAAATTTAATGCAGAAAGCACCACAACAGGATAGAGCAATGGATATCCAAATTAAGGGGAAACCAGTGGAACAGGAAGCAATTGGTCAGGTGCCATATCAAGATATTTTGGAGCCTTCCACAGGAAACCAGTATAAACATTCACTTGAAGCTAGACAGCAAGGGAATGAACAGGAAACTGTAGAAACTCTGATGCAGCCAATGTTGAGGAATGATAGGCCAGTGAGTTCCCACATGACAGAGCAACAGATGGCACAGGATGAAATTAGGGAGAAGGTGCCACAGGAAGATGTCATAAAACTCTCTATAGAATGTCTGCAGGAAATGGAAAACAAAGGATGTACCCTCAGTCTGGAAGAAAATGAACTAAGGGAAGAGTTTCTTCATTTAATGGACATAGATAGATATGTTAAGATCAACAAAAGAAATAGTGACTTCTAAATAATTTACTGTGATTCCCGTTTCTAGTCTATACCTTTTATTTTGTCCTCCAAATGTATCGACTAAGCATTACCTTAATTCTTTTTTAGTTTACACCCTAATAGTGGCCTCTCTACCTGCCGTTTTTTGTATAGTGCAACACCAACTGGGAATTAAATGATCATGCCCTTGTTGTTGCCGGCCGCCCTCTTTAAAGATACATTGCCTACTCCCCAGGCATATCTAGATTAACCTAGCTAATTTATCCTGTGTATATTGTATTTAGTACCTGGTCTGTCTACTATTATTGTCTCTTAGTATGGATTTACAGAATTGTTTTTAACTGTTTTGCATTTGCCAACCTGCTTCTAAGACAGAGAACTAACATACTTGCTGTTTTAATGTGTTGTCTGGTTTCCTGTATTTAGATTGGTTAATATCTGCTACAAGACTACCACTGTTACTTATTGCTGTTTTTATGCCATTTAACTGAATACATATGCTAATACTGTCCCTCTTTTTCACTTTCCTTACCCTGCCTTTCTTCTTTTTTCCCCAAAGTTCTAAACTCTAGCTCTACTGACTCCTGCCCTAAGCTACTGCTAACTGGTGTCTGGCGAACCTGGCCTTTCCTACAGTCAAATACAGGCTACTCCGCCTGCCTCACATCATACTATTCAACTGGGAATAGAAAGTACGTCTGGACTTGCAGTAATTTTGATTTTGTTTGGCTCCTATTAGGACTCCCTACAAGGGATTAAGGTTACCTATGCTCCAGCCTCCAACAGCCAGCTACCTCTAATTCTTTGCTCCCCCCCCTTTTTTTGCATTCCCTTCTTATTTACTGCCTCTATTCTCCTTAACTTGTTCACTCTCTGCCCTACCTCAGTTACAACCACCTGTCCCTATCTCTCTACCTGCACTATATAGTAGGATACCCCTCTCTTCTAGTGACCTCTTTGCAGCTACTCTTGGCTCTAATCTAGCCCTTCTTTGGCTGTAAAGCTTTTACTTGCCCTTATCCGCTGCTGTGCTTTCTTCTCTTTACCTTACTGTTTATCTGTTCCTCCCTCTACTCCATTCTGTTATCTTATCCTTATTCCTGCCTTTCACTTCCATACCTATCTCACTCCTGCTCCCTTACTTCTATATGCTTTACACTGGCTCTATATTAGCTTCTGCTATTTAACTTACTAGTGTTACTGGTCTTGTTCTTACCCTTTCCTGCTAGACTCTCACCTATCCTATGTTACTTTCCTGCTATTTCTGATTGTCTCCTTTCTCATCCGACCTTCTGTGGTGTCTACCTGCTCCGTTCGCCCTGCGGGCTCACTCCGCTCCCCTCCCTACCCCCAATTCCCACCCACCCCCAGGGGTCCTAGTCTTATAGCCCTACAGCCACACCCCTATCCCTCCTATCCTATCCCTCTCCCTCCCGCCAAATTGCTACCAACCCTTAACACACCCCTTCCACTCCCCCCTTCTCTTTCTTTGCCCTATTACCTTAATTCTTATATTCCTTTCTCCTTTTCTTATACTTCTCTCTCTACCCCTCCTCTTTCTTCTCCAGTCATATCATTCTTTATTCCCTATAGAATCCAATAGTCATTCACCAACATTTTTAACAGATATACTACCCCCTCTCTTGCGTACCACACACATTCTCTCTCCTTTTTACATTCCTCTTTCCTCCTCACTTCTCAGATTACTGAATAATGACTCCCTACCTACCAACTATAACTATACTCTCAGTCTTACTCTTGACCACCCTTCTCTCAACGTACCATCTCACCTTCTTTGAAATTTCACTTAACATCTATCATAACTCCTCACAAAAACACACTTCTACTATATTCACTTTCACATCATACTCTAATGTTAATTCCACCCCTAGCTACCATCTATCTAAATTTCACAGGCTATATCACCTTACCTACCTCTTACAATCAGACAAAAAAACAAAACTTCTAACATTTCTAAAGAGCAACTATTTAACTAAACTAGTTAATCCTACCTTACAAGATGGTGACATCCACCCCAACCCTGGCCCTATCTCCCCTCCTCCCCAAAACTGCTCATCTAACCTCAATAATAACTTCCTCATAGGACACCTTAACATTCAAAGTATAAATAAGAAAATACCCTACATCCATGCCCTCTTAGATATCCACTCTTTTGACATTCTATGCCTCTCTGAAACCTGGCTAAACCCAGGCACAAAAGACTCTGAGATTATACCCCAAGGTTATAATATAGTAAGACATGACCGCTTAAAACGTAAAGGTGGTGGAGTAGCAATTCTTTTCAAAAATCAACTTAACATCTCTACTCAATCAGCATGTCCAAACCAAGATAGCAAAATAGAAGCCATCATTATAAAACTCCAACTTAATGCCAAAAAAGCCCTTTACTTTATATGCTTGTATCTTCCTCCAGGTAATAACATTCCAATATTAGAAGACTTTCTTAGCTGGGTTTCTACCACCTACCCCCAAGAAACCATAATTCTTGGCGACGTTAACATAGATTGGAACACTATTAATGCTGAGAATCCCTCCTCTCATATTAACCTACATGGTTTCACCCAAACTATTACCTCAACTACAAGAGTCAATAAGCCCAGTAAGAAAGAGTATATTAGACTGGATACTCACAAATAAAGTCAACAAACAGTATAAAGTAGGTACTATGCCAGACGATATTAGTGACCACTCCCTAACCTACATGACTAGACAAAAGTCAGAATGTGTTAACCTTCCAAATACAAGGCTAATTCGCTCTATCAAGCATTTTAATATAGACCTTTTTCAAGCTGAACTGAGAGCATGCAATTGGAATTGCTTAAAATCACTTCCCCTGGAGGAGGCAGTCTTATTCTTTAATACTACCTTCTTATCCATACTTGATACACATGCTCCAGAACGTTCTATTAGAGTAAAGACTAAAACAGCCCCATGGCTTACCAATGATACTAAAATACTCATTCATACTAGAAACAAAGCATGGACTAAATGGAGATGCCATAGACAAAACCCTGATTTAATTCATTTCCACCAGCTTAGAAATCTGGCTAAGAAATCAATAATCTCTGACAAGAAAAAATTCTACTGTGAACTTCAGGAAACTCATCTTAACAATTCTAAACAATTCTGGTCATCAGTAAATAGACTTCTTTCCCCAGGAATTGCTAAAACTCCTTCCCCACTAAATGCTGACCCAGAAACCCCTCTCCAGACTGCTAATGCATTCAACTCTTTTTTCTCTGAAACTATTCAATCCCTAGCCAAACAAATGAACACTAACAACTCTTATACTCCAACTAATACAGCTAACTCCTCCTATAATTTCTCTCTAAAACCTATATCTACTTCTTTCATCTACAGACTCATTCACAAACTGAAACCTTGTACCCCTTCTGCAGACAAGCTCCCTTCTCTTTTCCTTCAGAAAGCTGCCAAAGACATTGCATACCCTATATCCTTACTTATAAACAGAACTATCCAAGAGGGAACCATCCCTGACATCTGGAAAGTCTCCTATATTATCCCACTACATAAAGGTGGTAACTCCCTTGACTTCTCCAACTTTAGACCAATTGCCCTTCTCTCACCCCTAGCAAAAATTATGGAAAAATGTATTCATCAGCAACTTGTGCACTATCTCTGTCTTCACAACATAATAGCAAACTGTCAGCATGGCTTTAGACCTCACCACAGTACCACCACTGCCCTTCTTTCCTTTGTAGATACTATCAACAAGAATTGAAACAACAATATTCTCTCTTCCGCTCTTTTCATTGATCTCTCTAAAGCTTTCGACATGGTCAACCACTCTCTCTTAATTAGCATTCTTGAATCTCTCTCTTGTGATAAATTTGCCATTAATTGGTTTAGATCTTATCTTAACAACAGACAACAAGCAGTACTATGGGAAAACCATATCTCATCACTCTTGCCCATTTCCATCGGAGTTCCCCAGGGCTCCATTCTTGGTCCACTTCTGTTCTCCCTCTTTATTAATGATCTTCAGACTGCAATCCCACAAGCAACCTGCATACAATACGCAGACGATTCGACCCTTATCTGGTCTGCACCATCCACTACAGAACTGATGTCACTGACCCAAAATATCTTTAATACTGTAGAAACATGGTTTTCTAGACGGTTTCTCCTACTAAATGCCAAAAAAACAAAACTCCTCCTCTTCTCCCCCACCACTCAGTCCCCCCTTTAAACTTTACCATTTCCTCAAATAATGGTACTATCATCTCACCTGATCCAACTACAAAACTTTTAGGAATAACCATTGACAATAATCTCTCTTTCGATCAGCACATTAACAACAACATCAAGTTAGTTAACAGAAAAATAGGATCCCTATATCGTATCAAACCTTTTCTAACCCCAGCAACTACAACCAAGATTGCACAATCTCATCTTTTATCAACTCTCCTATATGCCTTCCCCTATTTATACAAACCTTAAGAAAATTAATCTTAACAAACTTGCAACTTGCTATAACAACATTGCTCGCTTCGCCACTAGTAACCCCTTTAGGACCCACCATTGTATAAACCTAAAACAACTAGGCTGGCTTGAATTCCAAAACTACCTTATAATTCCTCAACTCACTATTGCCCATAATATATTACACCTACCTGACAACACCCCAATACTCTCTCAACTTTTAATCCCTTACAACAATCTTAACTCACTTCGCTCCTCTAGTAAACTCATGACAAGATCTATAAAAGCAAACAACACAGCAGGTGATTCTCTATTCACTAACACAATAGGTAGAAGTTGGAATCTCTTACCTAGTGACATAACTCTGACTACATCCCTGACACTTTTCAAACAGAAAATTAAACTGTACTTTCAAAATCATTGGCTTTGTTCCTGCTGTACACCTGACTAACCATCTTCTCTTACTCTGTTTCTCCTCCACTCTTTTCATCTCTACCTTATTCAGTTCTGTTCCTATTATTTTTAGACATTTAAATATGTACATTTTTGTACAATTGTTGCTATTTAAGAACTGCATATTGTAAATTTGATTCTCTTTGAAAGTATCTTTCATTCTTTTTGTTTTTGCAATTTTTGATTTAGCTATATCTTAGAGTAGTCAATTTTTATGTAATGTACTTAGTATATAGTGAAGCTTTTCTCCTCGGGCCTCTGCTGAAAATGGACATGTATCCAGCCAGACTAGCCTGGTCAACAAATGTAAAATAAATAAATAGACTGCAGAAGGTCAATAAAACCCCAAAAGTCAGAAGTCTGATAAAACAAATGAACACAGTAATTATGACTCTCCACAGAGATCCATGCAATATAACAGAAGTAAACAGGATATATTACTGTGCAGCTAAACTAATAACTGATAAAGTTCTACCAAACGAACACAAGCTAGTGAGGGAAAGGAAGTGGAGAAATTAAATAGTACCATGGAAATATCAAATAGAGAAAACTATAAAGCAACTAAGACAAGAAGTGTCACTGTTAGAAGACTATAGTTGAGAGAATGGATCAACAAAAATACTAAGAAAGATAGACGTGATAAAAACAATGCACAATATTAGAAAAGTCCAGGATCTATCATGTACTACTGCAAATAAACTAAAAATTTCAGCACAGACAGAAACATTTAGAAGATAAATAAAAAAGGAAAAGTACAAAATAAGCAATTTATTGATGACCCAAAATTTTTTTATAGAGAATTGGGAAACAAGGCAAAAGGAATTGAAAAAAGCACCCAAAAAAATAGAAATATATGCATTTTGGAGAAGTATCTATGAAGATCATGTGGAACACAACAAAGATGCTAAATGGATAAAAAAAGTAAAAGAAAGAATAAGAAGTTTAAAGGTACAGGATATGAAATGGGATGAAGTAACAGCCAGAGAGACTGAAACAGTTAAGAAAAGCCTCTAATTGGTATACCTCCCAGCCCAGATGCAGTACCTATCTTTTGGTTGAAAGTATTAACATCTTTGCAAGAAGATTTAGCTGCAAGGAAGAACTATTTATATGTGCATCCCAAATGGACACTGACCTGGCTAACAACAGGTAAAATAATGCTTTTACTAAAGAATGAACCTGCAAGCTACCCCAAAAATTATAGACCAATAACATGCCTTTCGATGACGTATAAACTATACATGGGTGTGACGCCTGTGCCCTGGCCCAGCTATCAAGGAGCCTCAATCCTCACCACTAACACCAGAGAGGGCATCTCATATAAGAGGAAAGGATAGCAAATATACACAGTAAAGTACAATTTCCCTTAACTGCACATATAGATCACAGAGAGTCTGGGACTGGTTGCTCCCTTGCTCCTCAGGTCCCCAATAAAACACCCCACTGGCAGAACTATAGGGTCCAGATCTCAGCCTAGCTGGCAAGCTAACCTCCAGTACCCTCTCTGTCCAACCAGTGCTTCGTATCCCTGCCCAAATAGCTTACACACACAAACACACACACACACACACACACACACACACACACACACACACACACACACACACACACACACACACACACACACGCACACGCACACACATACACACACACTTTGAGATAAGTATTTATACAACTTCATAGACACTCCTGGGAAAGGCTGACACAGATGCTCCAGCTGTGCCCCTTTACCCAGACTATATGGTAGTAATTACTGCCGCCACAAGCTAATAATTATCAGCTACACAAAGGCCCTTAAAAGGGTGTCCAATTATTACTGTGCAATATTATTATTCAAAAGTAGTGTAACTTAAGCAATTAAGGCTTATTGGAAGGGCTTATTACAGGATCACTTATAAGCATGCAGTGTACTCTATAGCTTAATTATCTCTACATAAAGCAGCCACAGTTGAAAAGGGTTTAAAAATATTTAATAATAAATACTAAAAACACAAGACAATACTACTACACCACAGTGCTATTCAAGAGTTCAAAGATCACACAGAAACTTAAAATAATTCAGTAGTACAGTTCTGACATAACAGAAAAACACTTAGTCTAATCTTTATAGTCCTAGCTATTTCTACAAGAAAACACACTTCTAAGATAAATTACTGAAGACAACAAGCAGTGCTGTAGGTTGGATATCAAGACAAAAATGCTTAATAATCTCTGGTTCTCACTGCTTAAGTTGAAATTGCAGTTCTGCTAAACATTACATCATCTTTTACACCTTCCTGGTTCCCAGGCCACACAGAAACTGCATTTACATTCTTTTACACTTAGAGCAATAAAGGACATTCCACATGTAAATTCTGGTCATTAACTTCAGCCTTAAAACAATAGGCAGGAAGCCTTCATCTAGCCGGACTGGAGCCGAATTGTAAAACATCAAAGGCAGTGATGAAATAATTTTAATTTCAAAGGAAAGATTTGAAATGCTTGACTTAGTTTTCCTTACAGTAGATGGTAATGTTGCCACATTGCTGAAACAGCATTTCTTTACATTTAAGACACAAGCCTGTATTTTACATTTATATTTGCAAATGTCAGAATTATGTATCAAATTCTATTTGGCTAGGCTGGCAGCCTTCACCCATCTCTACCCAATCTTCACAATGGATACTGATGCCAACAGAGTTTATAGTAATTTAGAAGAAAAACCCGATTATGGCAGTAGAACAAAAGGGCAATAAGAGAAAGTCATATGGAACAAAGGATCATTTGTTGTTAAATAAAGTCATAGTAGAGAACTGCAAAAAGGGGAAGAATCTAAGTATGGCATGGATTGACTACAAAAAAGCATTTGATAGTATCCCACATTCATGGATAAAAGAGTGCTTAAAATGTATAAGATACACACTACATTATAGTGACCATGAAAGAGTGGCAGACCACTTTGCAATTAAGCCATGAGAAAGGGCAAATTATTATCCCAGGGATAAAAGTTCAAAGGGAGATATTCCAGGGTGACTCTCTGTCATAGTTGCTATTCTGCCTTGCCCTTAACCCATTATGCTGTCTATTTAACAGCTTAGGCCATGGCTATAATTTGCTTCCTAGAAAACAACAAAGTCTAAAGACTTCTCATCTTCTCTTTGCTGATGATTTAAAACTGTATAGCTCATCAGATGAGGAACTGAAGGCACAGCTGCAAGTTGCCAAACTTTTTTCAGATGATATTAAAATGTCATTTGGCCTTGATAAATTTGCAAAACCAACTTTTAAAGCATGAAGACTGCAGCACCAGGAAAACATCAGTTTGAGAGAAGAATGTGATATAAAAGAACTTGAGCAAGAAGGAGTATATAAATATTTGGGAATTGATGAAGGATCAGCAATAAAACATGAACAAATGAGAGTAAAACTTAGTAAGGAATACTTTAGAAGACTTAATCCTGAAAACAGCATTGACATCTAGGAACAAAATCCAAGCAATAAACCAATTTGCTCTTCCTGTCCTAACTTACAGTTTTGGAGTGATTGATTGGCCCCAAAACATGTTTGATAGATTAGATATTAAATCAAGAAGAATGCTTCATGCTCACCAAATGAGTTATAAAAATCAGTGCATACCAAGATTATATATTCCCCGTTCTGAAGGAGGGATGGGCCTCCTTGAAATCGATTACATGTATAGATCTACAATTGTGGGACTCCACACATATCTACTGACCTCATGAGACTCAAATGTAGTGAAAGCTTTGAAACATGAGGAGAATAAATCTAAGATTACTTCTCTGCTTAACCTAGCAAAAGCATATCAGTGGCAAGCAGGAATGGAAATCAAACCAGAAGTAGACAAAAATCAGGCAGCAGTTGAATGTGCCAAAAAACATAAGAAATGGTATAAGGTGAAGGACTAGATGAAAAGGCAAGAATTGGGTAAAATGCCTAAATATAGTTGCAAGTACAGAAAACTTCTGGAAGAACCTGATGTTGATCAGGAATGAAAACAGGAATAGTTAAGGAGAGGTGAATTCAAACCAAGAGATGAAAGGTTAATATTGGCGGTTCAAGACATTGGTTTACAAAGTCCATTGCAAGTGTGGGAGAAACAAACAAATGTAGGTTCTGTAAAACCAACCTGGAAACAGTTACATACCTTGTTGCTGGTTGTGACATACTAGTGACAGAAGGTCTGTATACTGAAAGGTATAATAATGTGGTGACACTGTTGCACTGGGGATTGTATAAACATTATGGTATTGAAGTGGCTGAAAAACATTGGCAACATAAGTAACAAAGCATCATAGAAAATGATGAAGTCTACATCACATGGAATCACCCATTACCAACAATTCAAAATATAGATGCTAGACAACTGGATATAGTAGTCCAAGAAAACAAGGCAAAAGTAGCATCGATCATTGAAATCACCACACCCAGTGACTACAGTGTCCTGTGGACAGAGAGACACAAAGTTATAAAATATCAGGATCTGCAAGCAGAAACAAGAGCAATGTGGAAGAAGGATACCCCGATAGTTCCAATAGTAGTAGGAGCAATGGGTCTTATAAAAAAAGAATCTACCATCATACTTAGGTATGCTACCAATACACGTAACTCCATATGAATTACAGGAAGAGTCATTACTAGGCACATTGTGGGTGCTGCAAAAAGCACTTTTACTGACATCAAAGAGTGAAACAATACTAATTTCATGAACTTTAATCATACTTTGACTTAGGAATGGGGTCCATTCCTGTTATGGTATTAAAAAAACAAAAGATTTGGAGAAATTAAAAAGGGAGAGACTTTAATTACCCTTCTCCAGACACTGAATCCTACATGCCCTCAAATCTAGAGGCACAGAGATTCTTGGACTTTGTGAATACAAACAGTCTTGACCAAATAGTGAGTACACTCAATACAGGCTACAACATACTGGACTTTGTGCTCACAAATAAGGAAGACTGCTGCATCACCCCCCTCCCCCATGCCACATCCTCCCTGGTAAGATTTGACCATAAAAATGTCTCTTTCAAAATCAAAATCAACACCATAATCCCATTAAAAGCAGCAGCAGTTAGAAACTATTCCAAGAAAAAATACCTTTTAATGTGATGTTTTTTTCAAGATTCAATGCCCTTACAAACCCTGAGAACACAGCAGCTTTTGCTGAATTCCTCTCAGAAACTCTGTACAACCATGTCAGTGGCTGCTTACAGGCTGCTCTACCTGCAAGAAGTAAGCCCAGGGCTAGTCCCAGAAACAAACTGCTCTGATGACATTCAAACTTAAACTGGATATACAACAAAAGGCAAAAGATTGTGGTAAAAATCAGGAAGGGTAATTCCCATACAGATAAAAATTCTCTCATGAAAGTAAATAGCAAACTAAAAGGGCTAATTAGGTCAAGCAAAGCCATCTTTGAGATGAAGTGTGCCTCCTAGGTGAAAAATAATCATAAGCTGTACCAGAAACTTCAGAGTCAGCACACAGCAATCTGCTGAACAGGCGGTTAATGATGCAACATTCGTCAAGCCCGGCAACAGAGCAAACCTGGTAGTGGACAAATTCAGTTCCATCTTTAACCCCTCTTACCTCTCAGTCATGCCCCTCAAAATTCCCCCAAACATAACCCCTTCAACTATAACTAGGGAGCATGTACTGGCTGTACTCTCTAAGAACACTGCTCCAATGGAACCTGATAAGATCCCAGGATGCCTCCCGAATAGTCAGAAATATGACTTATCAGGACCCTTGCAGTTATTTAACTGTAGTCTTAAAACAGACTTCATGCCATGTGAACAGTCACCCCCCTTTATAATGGAGGGCCTCCAATAGACCCATGAAACTGCAGACCCATAAGTCTCAACTTATCTCATATGTAAAACCATGGAAAGAATTATCAAGGAAATGATCAATAATTACATAGGAAACTTCCCGTTCTATCGTCTTTCCCTCTCTAGTTATTTGCTCCCAAATACCTTGGTTACTTTTCCACTTTTCTCCAATGAATTCCAGCCCCCTCTTGCCTATTGTCTATATCCATGCAAATGTTGGAGGTGTGACGGGGAAGAAAGAGGTAATTGGGAACATATTTTCCGGGAGTTCAGTCAGTTGGGAAAGTTTAAGGATTTCCTGTGGGATGCACTGTTGGAGATGCTAGATAGGCAGATTGGTGGAACGAGGGAGATGATTTTTCTGAGCTGTGGTACAGAATCTGAATTGCCTAGACATGGAAGGCCTTGCTGTCTCTAATTATGGTGGCTGCCAAAAAAGCAATTACTAGAAAATAGAAATCAGAATCTAAACCAACTATATTAGAATCAGTGAATATAGAAACAGGGATAAAACAACTGGAATTGAGATCTTTAGAAAAAGGTAGGAGCAAACTGCACAGGAAAAAATGTGAATTCTGGGAACAATATATACAGGGGAGGAATGAGGTTTACAAGTTAAATGAGCTATGTAATGTTTGACTGAAAACGATTGAGTAGCTTATAAGTAATGTATAATGTCTGCAACTGTGTGTCATTATGGTTTCTGATGTAAAATGCTTGCAAATAGGATTGCATCAGTGTGGTTTGTTTTTATTTCTATAAATGTATGATTGTTTATGTCATAAGTGATTGTTTAATAAAGATGTTTCTTGTTTACAAAACGGGGCAGGAATTGAATAATTTATGTAATGTTCCTTAGGTTATATGATATATAGCAGTATATGTGAAGTATAATGTTTGTTAATTTTAACTTGTTAAAATAGTTTGATTCATTTGGATAAACATAAATGTGCTTATGTCACAAGTGATAATTCAATAAAGGTGTTTAGGAAGTCATCAAAGCAATTGATGAGGGCAGAATGGTTCCCACTGCCTACCTTGAACTGGCTAAGGCATTTGACACAATACCCCACTCAGACATTGTTAATAAACTCAAGAGGTTAGGTGTAAACCCTTATGTCACCAGCTGGTTCACAGACAGGACCCAAGACGTTAGAGCTGGGGATTCCACCACTACAAAGAGGCCAGTCACCAGTGGAGTTCCTCAGGAATTAGTCCAGGGACCGGTCCCTTTCAGCATCTATTTCTCTGAAGTCAATGTCAACATCAAGGGTCTCTGGCTCACCAAATTTGCAATGAATGAAAATTAGGACCAGTCATAGAATCCCCCACTGACACTAATGTTCTCCAAGAAGGGCTGACACAAACAAATGACAGGTGTCAGAGCCATGACAAAAACTAAATGCCAAGAAATGCATAATAGGATCTTTTGTTACAGGTATATCAGTGATTTAATCTGGTGAGCCTGCAAGAAGGTGCATGGCAAAGTGCAGAGAGGTTTCAGCCATTTGATTGGGGCCAAATTTCACTGCAAGTCTAGTTGAGGAAGACAAGTTCCTAGTATCCCTGTATGGAGATAATGAAGGCACAGGTGTCATACCTGGAGGAAAGGGTAACATTTCTGGTGAATAACACTCACATGTTTTAGAAGGAGATGATCCCAGTTAGTAAACAGACCATGTCTATATTGTAGCAGTGTACGGTGTACTGGGAAGCCTCAAATGACACTGCATATGTTTATCACAGGTACATCAGCTGGGCAGGCACACAGGAATGACAGTAAACATATGTGGGCAGGCACACAGGAATGACAGCAAAGGTATATAACTCTTGTATATTTGCATAGTGCATGCCATTGTTTGCAAGCATAACACAGGACCTCACATGTAAGAATTAGATACACTCTGTTCTGTCATGTGCTGTGTATACACTGGCCAGGCAATTGCTCTTGGTGACACCTGTATAAGCTGGATCAGGAATACAAGTTGACGTCTGAACCTATGAAGAGTCTAATGATGACACCAGTGATGCCAAGACACAGACTGAGTTATGTACAGTCAGATGAGACATAGGTGATTTCTGTCTCACTTCTGGGTGGTCCTCTACATATGACCTGCCTCACACTTGAGCTACAGATTGTACAGCCTGAGCACTGTGGGTGGGTCCACATGACTGAAAGTAGCAGCAGTGCTTTCCCTGGAGCTGCAGCAGCAGAGGGCTGTACTGACTCTGACTCTGATTATAGGTATACTCACAATATGCAAGCCTAGAAGGAGATACCTCATCATATAGCTAGCCTGTGAAATGCATGTGTGGATGCCACCATAAATCAACACCAATGAGTTTACTAACTAGAATACCAATTTTTTTAGATTAACTGAAATATTAGTAAACCAATTGTTTGTCTGTGACTTTTCGATATTTAATCCTTAAGCTTCCACAAGGCAAAAGTATAATCTCCTTCCCTTCATATTGCACTGAATATACTGCGTGTCATGATTGTTTATATTGAATGTCCTCAACAAGTTATCCATTTATATACTGTGCAAGTTCTACTGTCATTTCTTTTCACTGCATAATGACATTGTACTCTGCATATTTCTATCACTAAGAAATGTTATTTATATTTGTATGGTTTCTTATTAATGTAAAACTTATCCTGGTGTATAATAATTTTTGTTTAGTTGTTTGCTGTAGTAATTTCTAATTTGTTACTGGAGATTTTCTCCATGGGCCTCCACTGAAAATGGGTTATTCTGACCCAGTAGACTTTCCCAGTTAACAAACGTCAATAAATAAATAAATAAATGTGACACTAGGGTTCAACCAACATCTCTGCATGCTTTTCATCTGTGCATAGTTTGCTGATGCATTTGCCAACATGGAGGTAATTATCATGGTGTATAGCTTCCATAAGGATGTCACCCATCACTGTCAACCTACAGGAGAGGCCATGCTGTCCAATGATGAGTGATGATGCCATGCAGTCCAATGATGATGCCATATACGAGTACCACGATCAGGCAGTGCTGACTATGGCCAGGGGCAGGTAACTACAATGGGTAATTTCAGTTGAGGATCCATTGCAATGATGATGCCGTATATGAGTACCACTATCAGGCAGTGCTGACTATGGCCAGGGGCAGGTAACTACAGTGGGTAATTTCAGTTGAGGATCCATTGCAATGATGATGCCGTATACGAGTACCACTATCAGGCAGTGCTGACTATGGCCAGGGGCAGGTAACTACAGTGGGTAATTTCAGTTGAGGATCCATTGGAATGATGATGCCGTATATGAGTACCACTATCAGGCAGTGCTGACTATGGCCAGGGGCAGGTAACTACAGTGGGTAATTTCAGTTGAGGATCCATTGCAATGATGATGCCGTATACGAGTACCACTATCAGGCAGTGCTGACTATGGCCAGGGGCAGGTAACTACAGTGGGTAATTTCAGTTGGGGATCCATTGGAATGATGATGCCATATACGAGTACCACTATCAGGCAGTGCTGACTATGGCCAGGGGCAGGTAACTACAGTGGGTAATTTCAGTTGAGGATCCATTGTCTGCACTTGGAAGGTATACAGTATCTTGCTGCACTACTTCATGTCACAGGTTGTGATCCCTAACAGCCTCTAGTTGCAAGACCACATTCTACCAGCACCCACACATGCCCTATTCCTATGGTAGCAATACATCCCGGTCACACCAGGCCTGTAATTCCACAACTTCAACACAGTGGTATCAAATCATGGTCATACTCAGGTACCCCCCTATAGTCACAGCCCTTTAATGCCACTACCACCCTGTCATAGTCCAGCAGTGCCACCTCTCTCCCATGCATCTGCCTGGGGTGACATGCCCTTCCACCCAGGTTGTTATGTCATCACGTATCACTGTGTCCCTTCACTGGTGTCATGCCCCTCCACTCTGGTTGTCATATCAGTCATGTCACAATATCCCTTGTCACCTATGCAAATTATTATGATTGTGATCCACTGCTCCATCCCTCTGATGTAGTATATGTGTGCATTTTCTGAGACACAGTGTGACATGATTATGTACTGGCCAGCATAATTTTAAACAAAAATTGCACACATTATGTCTGTTCTTTGGGACACCATAATGCCACTGTGTTCACATCTTGGGACAACAGCGCTAGAACTAGATGTTGCTGCTTTGCTTCTACTGCCTTGTACTGTGACCATCATCATATGGTGAGGTGTGATGTGGCTGCTGTACAGTGTCTGTCATTCTTATATGTTTATTTACTGGCTGTAGTGGAGGCAGCTATTGCATGTCGAACATTTTTTGCATGGATGGCTGGTCTGCATGCTTCCTCATAACCATGTTATGTAGCATTTAGCATCCTAAGGACTCCTTGCAAATACTGATGGAGCATATTCTATCAGTCCTCCTGATGTATCCAATGTATCCAGATAGTGTAACCATGCAATCAGTTGTCTGAATACACACTCATTGATGTTTTTGGTTTGCATGTAGGAATAGTTCTGTGATACTACATGCTTCTTTATGGACATCATCAACCAGAACATCAGTGGCTACATCCTGCGCCACCCAACTATAGTCAGAATATAAGAAGGGAATGAGAGTGCGCATGCAGTCTCTGTTTATACATACGTCAGCTTATGACACTGCTTTTACTTTCCAACTAGGTGGCCTTTTATGAAAAGTCACAGAATCTCCATGTAATGGTGGTTCTCTCTAGTGTCGTCCTGGACAAACATATGTTGATCCACATTTGGACCATGTATATTTAGAAAGGGATTGAGTATTTTTCAGGCTGATGCTTGTGACATACCCCGTGTGTCCTGTTTGTCTCTTGAAGGTCCTTGCATACCTTAGTGTCCATCATATGAGAAGTTCACGTTTCTCCTCATTCTGTTTGCAGCCAATACATATCAACCAACACCCATATGATATTTCACTGTCCATGAAAATAGTCTGTCTGCTGATGATCATTTAGCTGATGATACTTAATCCATTTGTAGAGTCATTTTTGTTTGAGCCCCCTGCTGCCATTTCACACTAGTTGATGAGAGGTACCAGTGTTTATAGGCACTAAGAGCCTGTTCAGAAATAATGCTGCTTTCAGCATGTTTGTTTTTTGCAACTCTGAACATATAAATGCGTTGTTTATTCTTACAGTGACAAGCACCTTGCTTGCACCTGCTGTGCCTTATGACAGTGGACTGCAACCTGATTTCACACATGCAGATTTGGATCTCATTATACACTCAGACTGTGTACTTTCATTTACATGTCAATAAATCATAATTTGCATACACAATTTCATGAGCTGTTTTCCTTGTTGTTCCATAGTGCTAGCTGGTATGGTGAATGACAACATGCCCGCTCATAGCTCCCTGCTTCCCATGCAGTCATAACTCTCAACTGTGCAGATTTTTGCCTCATATTTTTGTCCTGTTCCTTATAAAATGTTTTTTATGGATTTATGGATTAGTACTAGGCTAACTGCCCCTGCAAGCCATTTTAAGCCTAGCCAATTATCCCTTGTGAGACTCGAACCCTGCACCTTGTGTTTGTAAGGTAAACATCTTAACCATTAGGCCACCCTCCCAATCCCTATCATCAACCATCAAATGTGTGGTTTTCTGTGACATCATGGTGGACTGAAATCACTAAGTAATGACAGACATTTGCGTTTCAGTCTTCATAACCTTCAGAAAATGAGTGTTAATGCAAATTCTGTTATTCTAGTGACTTTCTAAGTTTATAAGAGCAATTTTTAAAATCATTCCTCATTTTGGGGCTTTTTTCCCATTATTTCTGCCTTTGCCCAGATTTCTTGCTCTAAGAGGTTGAGAGGTATGCATGCGACAGTGTACTGCACACTGTACAAGCAGGCTGAATACTTGTCAACATACTAAGCCAAGGACATTCACATGCTGTGTATAACAGGAGAAAAGTTATTCGAACTTCCCCTGTCACTGACACTAAGAATGTTAGGTTATCACTTGTATCTCTCAGCCACTCTCATGAGCCATCTAACTAAGCATCCATAAGGCTGAGAGGCTAAAGTTAGGGTTATGAAGTGATCTTAAAATCATAATATCAAGTCAGCAAATTATAACAAATGAAAGCATAATTATAGTAGATGCAGTTTTACCTGAGGGTCATAAAATGGCATCTTCACGTTCAGCAGGGGCTTTTAAAAATAGTTTTAAAATATTTTTCAAGGTGGCTACTGCTGAACCAGCTGAAGTACATTTCAGCCCCTTTTTAAAAGCTAGTTTGAGAAGGATCATAGTTTAGTGAGACTAAGCTCATTGTATGTCACATTGTTTTTGCTTACATGAACGCATTTAAAACATTGTACTTCCTCTGCCTTGTTTTGGAGAATGAAAAATATATGTTATCCTTACTTAGTGGTCATTCACCCAGTCCACCAGTTTCCTTATCTGGCACTTAATTGCAACCATGTGCAGGCAGTTATTTGCCTGTGCTTTGGCTGAAAACTTCTGATACCCACCCATCAGGACAGGAAATCCTGGACCAACCTCAGTGAATCAATGCCCATTTTTCATATCTGTAAAGTCTTTACTTCTAGTATTTATTTAATGGCTGCCTTTTTTGGGTGGTATGTGACTCCCTCTTCTTCACTGTTTTGATGGTTGGAATAAAGGTGAGATGCTTAAGTATTTGTTTTAATGGGTATGGATTAATACTTTCCATACCAACTTTTAACTCCTCAGCAAACCAAAAAAAAAAAAAAGAATGCTGATTCACTCAGACTACAAGATCATCATTGTAAAATAATTCCTGTCACAAAGAAAGCAACCATATCTCAGATGTCAGTATATTTAAGCAATAATGCATGGCAGAGCATGTTTTTGTGCAGTAACATTATTCCTGGCATGTGATAAAGAACAAGGCAAAGTCAAATGGTTCCCCAACATTAGGAGTGGCAATTATTACACAACAAAACACAATGGAATGATTTGTTATTGTGAAATGATCAGGTTTCATAAACTGTTTAAAATGACGCAATACAATTGTATCTTTTTTATATTTCATTATTTTTATGTGATAACTGTCATGAAGCAGCTCCTTTTAAGTCATCAGCTACTCTGTTGATTGATAGAATTATACTTGATTTTGTAAAACATTAATATAATAACAGTATAATTGTAAGAAAAGAATAATATGCTAAGAACTGCAATAATTTCAAAACATGAACGATTACTTTTAATAGTGTTCTGAAAGATTCATGCAGATTCACAGTTTCTAGGCAATGTATTCAGCATTTAGCCATTGGTACTCCCTCAACTATTCTGGCATCTGTCTCTCATCTGTTCACAGCTCAGTAAGTTAAATCACAATGAATGTAGAAAACTAACAAAAATTAATATTCATTTAAAGGCAGCAGATTTAGACCAAAGAGAAAATAATTGAAATTAAATAAATAAGAAGGGCTGCCTGAGCTTTTAAAAGACTAACCCCATGCCACTGCTTTAAAGGGATAAAACTCTACGTGCTGTTTGATTGATTTGGGCATGACAACGCAGGCAGGGAGTATGAGGCATGCTAATATGGGGAGGGTATTGAGTCCTGCTTGGCCCATGCCACTGTTCAGATGATAGAGTCCATCATGAAGTGGGGAGGCAGTGCCAGGAAAAACATTGACAGGGCCACCCAAGCCAGTAACAGTAGCCCCTATCAGCACATGTTGAGGAGCATGCCTGAGCAAACAAAGGGTCATAGGCAGTCACTGTGGTATCACAAGTGAT